>NC_135616.1:74036785-74345000 GCF_053574225.1 Canis aureus | reverse complement strand
CAAGGGCTTTGGGAAGTGTGAGATGCCTCACAAATGCAAGGTGGAATTATTCATACAAGGCAGAGGAAAGGACCAGAATATGAAGATGAATGCTATCATGGAAAAGTGTAGGCTAGCAGGGGAAATAAAAAGGACTATACAAATAGTCAAAACATAAGACTCGGTGCATGCAAGCACTACACAATCTATCCCCGTGTTGCCAATTTTGGAATAACAGAGAACATATGAATACATACATATAGCTGGGTAGCCTCCGACATTCCCACTCCCACTGCAGGAGCTCCTTGCCCGGTTGTGTCCTCTCCCAGTTAATCCCCTTCTTTCTATTAATGTGGGTCTACAGCAGGATTTTCTTTTTTCCTGGGTGGCGTGGTATATTAGTTTTCTATGGTTGCTGTTAACAAATTATGGCAAATTTTGTGGCTTAAAGTAACACAAATTTATTATCTTACAGCTCTGGAGGTCAGAATTCCAAGATGTGACTCCCTGGCCCAAAAGTCAAGGAATTGACAGGATCGTGTTCCTACTGGAGGCTCTAGGGGAGAATGTTTCTTCCTTTTTCTACCAGTTAGAGGACACCTGCATTCCTCTGTTTATGGACTCTTCCTCCGTCTTCAAAGCCATCAATATTCAGCTGAATCTTTCTCAAATTGCAACCTCTGCTTCCATTGACATATGTCTTCTGACCCTGACCCTCTTACCTCCCACTTATAAGACCGTTTTCTGATTACATCGGGCCCATGTGGATAATCCAGGATAATCTCCCGAAGATCCTTAACATAATCACATCTGTAAAGTTTCTCTTGCCATGTAAGGTAACATTCACAGGTTTCAGAGATAAGGACCTGGACAACCTTGGGGGAAGGGCACCTAAATCTAGAGCTTCAATCTTTTTTTTTTTTTTTAAGTCTATTTTAAAAAGAGAAATATAGGGGTTCATGGGTGGTTCAATTGATTGAGCACCTGCCTTTGGCTCAGGTCATGATCCCAGGGTCCTGGCAGGGAGCTCTGTGTCTCAGCAGGGAGCCTGCCTCTCCTTCTCCCTCTCCCTCTGTCCCTCTCCCTGCTCGTTCTCTGTCTCCCTAATAAATAAATAAAATCTTTAAAAAAATAAAAATGAAAAGAGAAATATGAAATGCCCAACTGTCCCCTTTTCTTCCCTTAAGAAGTTACATAGCAACCATTTGTATAAATGTAACAAATGCTGACAAAATATGTCCCAGTTCCTCTCTATATCCATTAAAGGTCAGGTTCCCTGCAATGAGGAAAGAGGACACAATAGGTAGCAACAAACAGACTCCACAGAAAAGGAAGGGTGAAAGGCTCAGGTCGGCAAACTGTAATATGTTCTTCACCGGGAACTAGGCTTCGGCCCTTTGAAATGATGAGCTGCTAACAATCCTTCACAGCTCCCCAGCCGCTCTACCTCACAGTCCTTGGGTGCTGTCCACCTCAAAACTTTCTGGAAGCATTATTAGGAAACTTGGCTCCTATTTTCCCCCCACCAGAAAGACCTAAATAAAAATAAAAATAATGGTGCTGCTCTGATGGAGGTGGGCACACTGAACCCCTTGACCACTGCTACCAAATTGTAGGACCATGGTTTGAAATCACTGTTTTGGGAAGTCATTTCTCTAAGTAAAATAAGACTAACGAGTTAGAAATTATCATTCGGAATACGGAAATGGGGAGAACAGCGTGTTCCGACACCGTGTTGAAAGTTATTCTTCTCCCCGTGGAAGCAAAGAATGGGATAATCTTCCAGGAACTGACTTCCATCCCGACTCTTGGTTTCCCCACCTGTGCCTATATCCCAGGCTCCTCGCTGTCCTAAATGTGTTTATTTCAGTTCTAAGAGTGAAAGGGCCAATGGGCAATAGAGGAAAAAGGCCCATAACCCCAGAAATTGGGGCTTAGATGAGCTAGCGTGGACCCCTTATTTGCCACATATTTATGGAGTCCCTATCTTGGGTCCAGGACTGCTTTCGATGCTGGGGACATCATAGGAACCTGGACTTATTGTGGGCCTCTCACAGTGGGAGGCAAGAAGGGAGCCCCAGGGGGGAACAAGTGGGGATGGTCTGTGGGGGCTACCCCAACATGTGTTGGATAGGGCTCCACGTGAGGGGCACAGGGAAGGCCTGGAAAGCTTCCCCCCAGCAAATGGTGTGTAAGCCGAAGTCTCCAAGTCCAGCAGGAGTCAGCAGCAGAGGTTGGGGTTGGGGGAGCCTGGGGCCCAGCAGAGGTTGGGGCTTAGGGGGCAGTGGGGAGGGGGAGGCTGGGATCATGATGTCTAATGTGCAAAGTCAAAGATGGTGAAGAACCTAGTAGAAAGGGGGGCATATGCTGGAGACAAGCACGGGGGCGAAGGTGCTGGCGGCCCGGAGGCCATTGACGGAGCTCTCCCTCCCTCCCAAGAACCAGGAAAGCCTGTTCCTGGGTCCCACGTAGGGGACAGACTCGGTGGGATTTATTCCTCCCTGCGAACTCCGTGACCTTGGCCAATGCACTTCCCCCTTCCCCGCTTCTCCACCGCTGCCCGGCTGATCCCTTAAAATCTCTTCCCGCTGGGACCCCAGGGGTGGTTGAACGCAAGGGAGG
Source organism: Canis aureus (assembly GCF_053574225.1). Lineage (NCBI taxonomy): Eukaryota > Metazoa > Chordata > Mammalia > Carnivora > Canidae > Canis > Canis aureus. The sequence continues at coordinate 74,342,399 of NC_135616.1, read as the reverse complement.
CCGCACGGGGGAGCGCACGGGGGGCGCACAGGGGGCCGCACGGAGGAGCGCACAGGGGGCCGCACGGGGGGCCGCACGGAGGAGCGCACGGGGGGCGCACAGGGGGCCGCACGGAGGAGCGCACGGGGGGCGCACGGGGGGGGCCGCACGGAGGAGCGCACGGGGGGCGCACAGGGGGCCGCACGGGGGGCGCACAGGGGGCCGCACGGGGGGCGCACAGGGGGCCGCACGGAGGAGCGCACGGGGGGGACGCACCGGGGGCCGCACGGGGGCCCGCAGGGGGGGCGCACAGGGGCCGCACGGAGGGGCGCACGGGGGGCCGCACGGAGGAGCTCACGGGGGGCGCACAGGGGGGCGCACAGGGGGACGCACGGGGGCCGCAGGGGGGGGCGCACAGGGGGCCGCACGGAGGGGCGTACGGGGGGCCGCACGGAGGAACGCACGGGGGACGCACCGGGGGCCGCAGGGGGACGCACAGGGGGCCGCAGGGGGGGCGCACAGGGGCCGCACGGAGGAGCGCACGGGGGGCGCCCAGGGGGACGCACGGGGGCCGCAGGGGGGGCGCACAGGGGGCCGCACGGAGGGGCGTACGGGGGGCCGCACAGAGGAACGCACGGGGGACGCACCGGGGGCCGCAGGGGGACGCACCGGGGGCCGCAGGGGGGGCGCACAGGGGCCGCACGGAGGAGCGCACGGGGGGCGCATGGGGGGCCGCACGGAGGAGCGCACGGGGGGCCGCACGGGGGCCGCAGTGGGGGGCGCACGGGGGGCCGCACGGCCCGCAGCCCGGTGCCTGGGGGCGTCTGCAAACTGGACCTTCCCAGCGGCCCTTCCCCAAGCCCCGGGCCTCCGGGTCGGTGCATCCTCCGGGAGGGAGCGATCGAGCCGCCTTTGCTCAAAGCAGAGCCCCAAGGGCCCGGGGGGCGGCGGGGCGCGCGAGCCCGGGAAGGCGCGTGGAGCCGGGGCGGGCCACGGCCGCGGCTCACTCCTCTGATCGCCCCTCGGGGGACCCGGGGGGGTGCAGGGGGAGCCGCGGAGGAAGGCTGGCCGGCCCCGACGGCGCACGGCTGGGACCCGCCCCCCGGTCGCTCCCGGGACCCAGCCCCGCAGCAGCGCGCTCCGCCCCGGCGGCGGGCGGGGGCCCGGGCGGCCGCGGGTCTGCGCAGGCGCGGGCGAGCGGGCGAGCGGGCGGGAGGCGGGCGCGGCGGGGCTCCTGCGGCCCGCGGCTGCCCTCTGGCGGGGGTCGGGCGCCACGGCGAGGCCGGCGCGGGCCCGAGCGGCGGGGGCGAGCCCAACGCCGGGAACTGAGCCAGGCGCTGTGTTTTTCCAGGTCCGCGCAGGGCCAGGGGAGCCCTGCGTGTTTGTTTGGTGGGAATGGATTACTGGAAACCTAGACGGAAGGTGCCCTGCAAATAGGCATGCACCGTATTGTTGGGGAGTCAACAGCCTGGAAAGTAAATGTCAGGTGATAGCCGTGCTGGGAACCACCGCCCCATCCCTGACCTTGAGCCAGGCGCTGCTGGCAAAACAACGCTGCTGCTCAGGGAGGAGGGCGGGGTGGCAGGGAGACTGAGAACTTAGCTGGGCCCAGCGCCCCAAGTCCACGGGGGGAGGGAGGGGGGCTGTAAACGGGGGTGGAGGAGGAGAGCGCCCACCCCTTGGCCCGCCCTACAAAGACATCAGCTATGTGGACTAGTAAGGCTCCCAGGGAGGCAAGCTTTCTGCAAGGTGGGGGGTGGGGGGAGGGGGGAGGGGTCCCCGGGGACCCACCCAGTCCTAAGGTGTCTGAAGGGCGACCCCAGCAAGGGAAGGTTTAGCTGAGAAGGTGAAGGCCCCCGGTGGGGTGAGAATCATGTGAGTCTGCTTAGGGAGCCACACTGCGTATGGTCTCCTTTAAATTCACCATCACTTGCTGCATGTGCTCGGTCCTCCCCCCTAATTCCTGATTCTGAGTTGTCCTTGATCTTCTTGGGTCCCACCCTGTTTTTGTCTTAGGCGATTACTTTGGAATGTGTTTCCTCTCCTCAGAGATATAAAGATTTGTCATGAAAATCACCACTGGCCCGTGCCTCTGTTCCTTTCCACCTGCCTTTCTAGGGCTGCCAGGCGGTGGCTTCCTTAGGGCTTCTCTGCCCTACACACTCTCCTAGCTCCTGACTCTGTCCCCATTGATGGACATCACCGGGTGCGCCACCAGAGGGGCTTTCAGTGCCTGGAGTTTTGATTGGGAGGAGAGCACCTTGGGAAAAGAAAATATGAACTCTCAAAGGCGTGCCATGTTTGCAGAAGCCATGCATTCCTTGAGAGGGTATTTCCTTTCCCTGGCCTCTGAACGTTCCCCCTGGCTGCAGATCCTGGGGTTTAATGGTGTAACCTCACCACATCTGCTTCTGCAAAGGTTATCTGAGCACTCTGTGATGGAGGGTACCCTAAGGACTTCCCGTCAGGGGAGATGCCACGGACAGAACGTGGGTCTGGAAGGCCCATGGTGTGGACTCTGCGTGGTGACACTGATGTTCCGTGTTCTTCAAGACATGTTCTTCTAGACTGGGTGGCCTCATTGGAGATTTAAGCCCTCGCCGCATAGAGGGGCGCGTTGAGACCCAGAGAAGGGAAGTGACTATCCCAGATCACTATGTGTTGGGTGCTGTGGGGGACGTGGACATAGAAGAGGAGGACCTGCCTTCAAAGCTCGCTGCTCAACTGGGCAGATAAGAGATGCCTCTTAGCACCAGCTCTACGTGAGCGTCTGTCATTTTTATCCACATTGTCTTCCTCTCCAATCTCCTCCAAAAAAAAAGAGGCTTCTAGATAACTCTGATTTTGAATGGGTGCAAATCCCTTCCCCCAAAAGTCATGTCGAATCCAGTTGCTGCTACTAACTTATTGATGGATATCATCCAGTGGCCTTGGGGAGGCGGTGGGCAGCCCTGCCACAGCCTGTAATAAGGAGAGAAAACCCAGCATCCACCCCGCAGTGAATAATAGAACAAAAAGCTGCTGGTGCCTGCAGGATCAAAGCACAGAAGCAGTAGTGTCTCTGGGTTAAATAGCTCAGCGGTGTGGGCTGGAGTGGGCGGTGGGTGCTCTGGACTTTCTGGGGGGGAGGAGGCTGGGCTGCGGGGGAACAGTCAGCCCCTGGGAGGATTTCCGTGCCTTACTAGATCCTCGCCTGTGGCTGTCTTCTAAACCTTCTCTGGATGGGGGAGGGCGGCCTCTCCTGCAGCCTCCCTCTCCACCACCCTCACCTCCAAAGTTTGAAGGGATGGAGTGGGTGAGGCAAAAGGTGAACGGGCAAGGAGGCTTCCCAGGGGAGGTAGGAGACCCCCGACCCCTGAGCTTGGGCCTTGCTGAATTACTTTCCAGGCCTCAGTTTTTCCTTCCGTAGAATGAAGAGGTTGATACATGATCTCGAACTTTTCTCCCACTTTCTTAGACTGTACTTCTCTGAAGGGAGGCTGAGCAAAGTCTCCGCTCAGGCTCTCTGTCCGGTGCTGGAGAGGCCATGCGGAGTGACCGCCGTGGCTGTCCCGGGGCCCACCTTCAAATCGGAAAGCCAGGGATCCCTGGGTGGCGCAGCGGTTTGGCGCCTGCCTTTGGCCCAGGGCGCGATCCTGGAGACCCGGGATCGAGTCCCACGTCAGGCTCCCTGCATGGAGCCTGCTTCTCCCTCTGCCTGTGTCTCTGCCTCTCCCTCTCTCTCTCTCTCTCTGTGTGACTATCATAAATAAATAAAAATTTAAAAAAAAACTGGGCAAATCGGACAGCCAGGCCCGTGTCTGAGAGCGAGCAGCAGGCCGCGGAGGGAGGTCACCATGTGTCCTGTCACCCCGCCGGCTACCACCTGCCAGCAGAGAAACCAGCCTCAGCCTTCAAGGAATATTTTGGGCGATGAATTGTTACTGGGATTTTTACCTTCAAAGAGTATTTTGAGATGATAATGTTCATGTTTGCATCTTTAGGTACATGCATGGTTCTAGTAGAAGCCCCTGGGGGCTGTGAGGGCTCCCGGGAGCTTTGCAGGCTTTTATTTCAATAAAGAGGATTCCCCGGGGTCCTCAACACGCTCTGAGAACGACACCCTGACTGCTCCTTGTGAAAGGGGGTGTGAGTGAGCGACTGAGTGAGTGTGAGCGGGTGTCGGTACGTGTGTCCTGAGTCAGCCCGAGTCCTGGGCCTCTTGTCCCTTCTCCGGAAAAAGCCAGCGGAGGAGTTACGTGTATAATTGGAGGAAGGAATGTGTCAATCAGGAAATAACCGTTTTTTTTTTGTTTGTTTTTTTTTTGTTTTTTTTAGGAAATAACCGTTTTATTAGTGAGAAGCCACTGAAAAGCTGTCCTGGGGTGCGTGGGCACAGGGGCCGTAGGCAGACGAGGAATCTGAGAACAGGGGATGGGGGAAAACCAGACTTGTCTTATTAAAGACAGAAACGTCCGTGTTTGGTAACACCCAGGACCGCTGCACGGATGCCCCCGCCAGAACACGCAGGTGTGCACACACACGCACGGCTCCGCGGGAGCGCTGTCCCCACACACCTGGGGTTCAGGGTTGGCCGGCGTCCCCCGCAAAGACAGGCTCACGTCCTGCCCCCTCGTACTGGTGAGAGAGAGTCTCTGTGGTGTGACCAGGCTGAGATGACGTTAGACTAGAGTAGGGTCGTTGGTGTCCTTGTATGAAGAGGGACATTTGGGCACAGACAGAGGTGCAGAGGAAAGGTGGCCTTGTGAGGGCGGAGGCGGGGTTTGGAGTGACACCTGCCATCAGCCAACCGACGCCTGGGGCTCGCAGAAGCTGGAAGAAGCCAAGAAGGATCTTTCCTTAGAGACATCGGAGGCAGCAGGGCCCCTGGACTCCTTGATTTGGGACTTGAGCCTCCACAACGGGGAGAGCATACATTCCTGTTGTTTCAGGCCCCTAGTCAGTGGAGCTCTGGTTCGACAGCCCAAGGAAGTGAAGACAGCCAGCTACGCCGAATGGATGGTGCGTGGGCACCCCCGCGGGGGGGGGGGAGGACACGGCACCTGGGGCGCCAACAGCAAGGGCCACTCGGGTGGCACGGACTTGACCTGCTCCTCCGCTCCCTCCCAGCAGCCTGGGTCTCTTCCCTCAGGGTCGACTCTTTCCCTGGCATTCCATTAAGGACTGTCCCAAGGAACACCTGGCCTGTGTATCTCCAGCTTTGTGGGCCCCGGGCCGTGACGACCAAGGCTAGAGACTCTGACTTCAAGGCGTCCTGTCCTCCTCGGGCAGGGAGACCTGCAGTTTGAGGACGGGAGAGCAGGCTGGGGGCAACGCGCTCCGGGCTTTTGTCCTCCCCCGCCCCCTCATCTGTTTTGATTGAGAAATAGTTTGTTAATCGAGGAATATACCAGATCCTAACATGCACACATTTGATGTGTGCAGTTTGATGAGATTTGCCAACTAGAAGCAGTCATATAACCACCACTCCAGAGTAGTGGTTAAGAAATGACCATTTAAGAAATGACCATTTTTGGGACGCCTGGGTGGCTCAGCCCTTAAGCATCTGCCTTCAGCTCAGGGTGTGACCCCGGGGTCCCGGGATCAAGTCCCTCATCGGGCTCCCCACAGGAGCCTGCTTCTCCCTCTGCCTGTGTCTTTGCCTCTCTCTGTGTCTCTCATGAATAAATGAAGACAATCCTTTAAAAAGAGAGAGAGAGAGAGAGAGAAATGACCATTTCCATCACCACAGAAAGTTCCCTTGGGCACCTTCATGGCCAGCCCCCCATGGTCACCCCAGGCAATGCTTATTCCCATTTCCAGCACCGGAGAGTGATTCCACATGTTCTCAAGTGTCACGTACACAGACATAGGTAGTAAGTCCTTTTGTGCATATCTGGCTCCTTTTACTCCACATAATATTTTTGCAATCAATGCCTGTGGCTGTATCTGCCCACAGTCCACGCTTTTCTTTATTGCTAAGTAGTATCCTACGGTACTGATGTACCACAATTTGTTCATCCATTCACCTGTTGATAGACATTAAAGTTGTTTCCAGCTTTGGGCGATTGCAAATAAAATTGCCACAAACATTGATAGATGAGTCTTTGTGTGGACACTGTTTTCACTTCTCGTTGGTAAATACCTAATAATTGAAGGGCCAGTGCGTGTTTAACTTTTTAAGAAACTGCAAAACTCATTTCCAAGGTGGTGGTACTATTTTACATTCCCACCGGCAGCGTATGAAAGTTCTAGTTGTTCCGCATCCTCACCAGCACTTGGTATTGTCTATTTTTAATATTGTAGTTGTTCTGTTGGGAATGAAGCAGCATCTCCTTGTGGTTTTAATTTAACTGTTGGCCATCTATCTTTTAATGTGTTTATTGGACATTGCTATACTTCCTTCTGTGAATGAAGTCTTTCGACAATTGAGTTGCTACAGTTGAGTTTATTTTCTTACTGTTGAGCTATAAAAATTCTGCATATATTCTGGATATGAGCCTCGGGTCAGATATATAAGTTGTGATTATTTTCTTCCAGTCTGTGGCTTGCCTTTTCATTTTTTAAGATAATTATTTTGAACTCTTTTGTCATGCGGCTTGTAGATACCCATTTCTTTAGGGTTAATTACTGCAGCTTTATTTGATTCCTTTGGTGGTGTCATGCTTTCTCGATTCTTTACGGTACTTGCAGCTTTGCTTTGGTGTCTGCACATTTGAAAAATCGGTCACCTCGTCCCATCTCTACAGATTGCTTTCTGCAGGGAAAGCCCTTCCCTAGTCAGCTCAGCCAGAGACTCTGGGAAGGCCAGTTGGTGAGGACTGCAGTTGGTGAAGTGGGGCTGCTCGTAGGATCCCTGAGGAGGCCCGGGGCCAGGGCAGGGTGCACAATTAAGGAAGTGAACACCACATATATGTCATCCATTATGGACGTCAACAATCATAGCTGTAAGTTCCCTTAATCTTCTCTTGGTAGAAGATGGATCTGAGTAAATGCTAACAGAAAGCCAGCTGAGGTTACGGAGCAGAACCTCTCACGCTGCAAACTGGAATCTTGTTTGCTCCGATCTTTATTCTCTCCCTCTTCCTCCAATCTGCAGCATAGATGCTTTTTTTGGCAGTCCCACCCCCTTCCTTCTCACATATCCCCAAGAACACACTCACACCCACACAAATATGTAGATAGCCTCAAGCCACCAGACTCCATATCTCCGATACTCGAGATCCTTGGGACCAGAAATTGATAGAGATGAAGGAGACCTAGAACTGGTCCCCAGGGAGTTTGGTTATAGACAGAGACAAAGGTCATTGGGAAGAGGGTGGGAGAAACACAACACCTGCAGAGAGAAACATGAGTCAGCACACACAGGAATAATAATAGGGAAACGGGAGTATTAATAGAAGAGAAGCATCTGGGAACTGGAGGGCTTCCCCCAAAGTTGGTATGGCCCAACTCCTATTGAGATGCAAGAGATCACCCAGCTCCCAATCCTTCTTTGACAGACACCTTGAATTTGTGACATAAAGTTTGAGGATGGGGAGGAGGCCTTACTGACAGTAACACAACTCATGCTATCGAGCAAAAATAGAATATAGGCTTCAGGTACGACTAGGTTTAGGACTTCCAAGTGTCATCGGGGCTTTGTCTCTCCAAATCGTAGTCAGGTGTTCTCTTCATGGTGAGCATGGTGGCCATTGATAGCATAAGCCTCACATCCTACCAGACGGCCAATTCCAGGAAGATTAGCATCTTCCCTTATCACTTTAGTAGCAAAGTCCAATGGAAGGATCTAATTGGCTTTGTTTTGGTCACATGCCTATCCCTGATCCGATGACTGTGGCCAAGGGCACGAACTATCCTGATTGGCCTGTCTTGTGCACATCTCTGAAAAAGGGCAGCTACAGTCCCATCCAAGCCACTTGGGATGGATTCCCCACAGGAAAGAAGGTTCTTTGACCAGAAGAAGTGGAGCGGTTGGTTCCGGACAGGCAACACAATGGCAGCCCACTATATGGTCCAAACCCCAACTCCTTGTGTGGCTGTGGGACACAAACAATCTAACCTAACTATGCATCAGTTTCTGAAAGAAGGATAATATTCTTGGTGTATTTAATATTTACACCCGGATAGCACGGGGGCTGATGGTCAAGAAAGCACTCTGAGATGTAAAGGGGAGTTAATCTGCTCAGCTGTCCCTCAAGGCACAGACATTTTCTTTGTGGGAAGCCGCAGAGAGAGTGGCTCCACTCCCTGAGCCTGTTTTACCTTGGTCACTAACTGAGGTTACACAGAACTATCCTCGGAAACACGAAGGTGCAGAGGTGGCCAGAGAGGGCAGGTAATAAGGATTCCGATCCTGCCACCCTTCTCTCCTTGGGAGGGATCTGTGACCACCCACTTGTACCCCGAAACACAAGGATGGGCGCACACCGTGTGGCCTTCTTTCCCCCACCCACTCCCACCCCAGCACAAGCGGCAAATAAGATTATAGAAGCCGTGGAAGGCAGCATTTGGAAATTTAAAAGATAAGCGTGCATGGGGTAATTGAATAGCATTCTGCTGAAAAACGAGCTCTCGGAGCTCATAATCAAGACTATGCTTTACCAGAGGCTCTCCTGGGCCTGCCTTTGCAAACCCAGCAGGGTTAACCCTTTGGGGGGTTCTGCTAGGGGAAGGCGGGTTTTGTCTTTATTTGAGGACTCTCTGGACCTGTCCTGATGATGGGATGCACCGCCTGCATAGCAGGTAGGGAGCTCCTTGTCCCTGGCAGTGTTCAAGCATGGGATGGAAGGGCAGGGGTGAAGCCTCTGGTTGTTAAGGGGCTTATCAGCTCATTCTGATTTTTCAGACTCAACCATCCGGTATCTATCCAGAGCGTACAATATTGTCAGCACCAGGCTCAGGTCTGTGGGATAAAAATGCAAATAATAGTTTGTACAGGGCTTCGCGGGCCCCAAGCGCTATTGTGTGTAGGAACTGACCGATCCTAGCAGCACCCATAGGAGGTAAGTACTACCGCTGTCTCCATTTTACAGTTGAATAAACTGAGGCACAGGGAGTTGAAGTAATTTCTCTTGGGATTCAGACATGGGTGACAGGAGAAAGTATATAATATCCACGCTGATGACGCTGACCCGGCTCACTTGAATTTGGCCTCTTGTTGGGGAGAGCAGAGACTCTGAGGTTGGAAGGCGGGGGAGAGGAGACAAGGGATGAGGCCCAGGTGGAAGGGCTCTCCAGGCCCTTTCAGTCAACACCCGCCCCCCTCCACGGGTCCCTGAGCCTAGCCCTCCTCCAGCCCCCCTTGGAGGGGGCCGGGGATGGATGCCATCCCCTGGAACCATCACTCACGGTCTTGCTGGCCACCCCCCACCCCTCCAAACCCACCTCCCTCTCCCCCTTTTTTCTCTTTCTCTGGTAATCGTAATTATTTGGGAATTTACAGAATAATCCGTCACCAAGTCCTCCAGAACAAATTGAATGTCAGGTTTATAAAACAACCTAATAAAGCAGATGGCATTACCCACTGGTAAATCTCTTCCCCGTTTCCTGCCCCGCCCCCAACCCACTTCAGTGTCTCGGAAAGCTGACAGATTATCCATTTACAGGCAGATTAATCCTGAACAGTATAAACATGGGGAGAAAATTACACTTTCTTGTCTCCATAATTGATAAGAAGGACGCATTAATCTATAAAGCCCAGAGGAAGGCCCATCTGTCTGGCCAGGCAGACGTGGGGGTGTCTGGGAAGGAAGGAGTCCCTCCCGCCCATCTCTGTGGCCCGCTGACTTTTTATCGGAAAGCACCCTCCAGGGGCTGCCCGCCCTCCCCCCGGCCCTGGCAGCCCGGGCCCTCAGCCTCAGGCGGCCTCCGTCTCCACCACCGTGAGGCGGGCAGGGTTCAAGGTCCAGCAGCTCAGGATTCCAGGCCAGGGCAGAGGCTCTGCCATTGGCCTTCTGCTTCTTTCCAGAAGCTCCGACACAGAGCTATTAGTCTCTCTCTGCGGTGATTCCATCAGTTTGCCCCAGGTTGTCCACTCTCGGGGCCTGGAGGGGATTCCAAGAGGAATTTGTTCAGTAAGATTCTGATTCCATTCCCTCCCTAGTCTCTACTATGACTTTAAAACTTTTTTTTTTTTTTTTTTGTAAATTTACACTCTTCCCTCCCCCGCCTTCCTCCTTTTCCAGCACCTTCCCCCGGTAGAGGCAGCTGTGAGGCATTAATTGTCTCCTTGAGGCCTGTCAGAGCTGTCAGGAAATGTCACACCGGCCAGATCCTCTCTGCAGAGGGATGTGAGTGGAAAGAAGGTTTCTGAGAAGACTCTGCTCCAGGAACAACCACCCGCCCCCAACGTAGAGACATACAGTGACACGGGCAACAAACAGCCCCATCCTCAGCCCTCCCGCGGACTCCTCTGTCAGCGAGCCTGGGATGTCTTGAGCTGGGGATGGAGGGAGTGGGGCAGGTGGGTGGATTTATCAGGAGTGGGAGAGAGGGCCCAGGGGAAATTCCAGCAGATTCCCATTTGATCAGAATGACCCTATTGGCCTGTAGGACCTCAAAGGAGAGAGAGGAAGGGGGAAAATGAGGATGGGGAGGGAGGGAGGCAGAGGAGACAGCCGCAAGCACTGTGGGACTGGAGGAAGGGAAGATGGGGGACGGTAGACAGGAGGAACGGAGAAGTCTATGGCCAGAACTCATGAGTCCTGCCTTTGGGATGGGTGGGCATCGCGGAGGATCTGCGCATCTGTGTTTCCTTAGCTCCTATCGTGCTGCTTCCCCCAGAGCACAGTGAGAGAGCTGGCCTCCCAAGAGTGGAGCTCGTTTCTAGAGCATTCTCCCAACTTTGTGTGAAGGCTCCCAGGGGCCCAGAGTCGGAATGAACGGCAGAAACCTCTCATGGGTGAACTGTGCTTCACAAAACCTTTCAAACTGAACCCCTTGACTGCAGACTAGCTTTGGCTAGGCTTCTCCTAAGCGACAGTGGGAGAGCATGCCATGGACTGGGTTGTGGTCACCCAGGGCCACGTCCCTCCACCGGCAGGTAGTGGATGCCTATGTGCTGCCAAATAGCGCTCGGGTCTTTGTTTTTGGACCCCACACTTTTTTTGCACTAATGACACATGGTACCCCTGGCTCTCGTTTGAGGATGGCTATAACCAGAGTTTCCCAAACGGTGTCCCTGGGAGCACTAATGGTACTTGGCTATTCTTTGAGCTCCACAGTTAAATTGGAGAAGTCAACATCATTTCTTCTGTTTACTTCCCTTTTTTTTTTTTGAACTTTCTTTCTCTTCTCTATGCTAGCTGATTTTTCTCTGCTCCTTTCTATTTTTTCTTCTTGCCCTCTATATGAAAGAGCATCGATTGTGGGCTTGATACAAGCCCACTGAAATCATAAATACTAACCCATTGTTGTTTCATGCTTTCCTTTTAAAAATAAATCATTAAGTTCCACATATATATTTTTTAAATTGACAATTATAATTTTAAAGGAGAAAGAATAAATGACTCTGACCCTAGGGTCCTGAAAGCTTAGAGGTAATATTATTCCATTTTCATGTACTAATTTTAATAAAAATCATTGCAACATGAATTGTAAAGTAATGATATGTAAATTATCTAGAGAAACCAACAAAGCACTTAATTTTAGCCCCTTAAATGTAGTAATTAACGCTGGATAAACATCTAAGGTTTGGAGGGTTAGTTTTAATTGGTATAAGTTTGGGTGAGAAAATGAAATTTTTTAGTTATTCTGTTTCTAAGAGTCTCAAACTGCTTCAACCAATTAACTTGTTACTGTCTAAAGAGGCAAGTTTTTTAATAGGAAAAAATGATTTTCTTTGTTCTGCGACTGTATTTTCATAAAGTGATGAACCAGAATCAGTCCCTACATGCTGTTTAAAGAGAAGGGTTTTTTTTTTTGTTTGTTTTTTGGTTGATTTGTCTTAATTTGTAAAGCCCTATGTTAGGCATCCTCAGAAGATACAGAGAAAGGAAGAAATGCTATTCCTGCTCTTAAAAAGGCAAAAAAGATAGAAAAAATGCATCTGAAGATGCCATTAAGATTTTCATAAAACAGGAGGGCACCTGGGTGACTTAGTTGTTAAGCATCTGACTCTTATTCTCGGCTCAGGTCTTGCTCTCTGTGTCAACTTAAAAAAAAGAAAGAATTTCACAAAACAAAGCTGCTGGTTATAATTTTTTTTTTTTTAAGGATGATGTGAAGTGGAAGAGCACTGGAGAATAAAAAGCTGGGGTCTGCATGTTCACCTTTCATGGTTTTGCTCATACAGTCCCTATGTCTAGACTGTATCTGCCGTGCTCTCTATACCAGCTTCCATGCATTCTTGGCATCTCTTCCGCTTCAACATGGGAGATTTGACTACTCCTCTTCTGGGCCATCATTGTATCTGCTCTTCAGTCTCTCAGTAATATCTTATTGGATTTTTATTGTATTTTCATGTTGGCAGATTCAAGAGTCGAGGACCTTAATGAACTCCAAACAGTATAAAATTAAAGAACACTACACATAGACCCATCATAATTGAAATGGTGAAAGTTAAGGTGAAGATAACCCTTTGAAAGCTGCTGGAGGAAAAACTACACATTACATATAAAGGAACAAAAGTTCTAATGACAGGAGATTTTTTCGTTAGAACCCTGAAGGTCAGAAGACAATGGAACATCATTTTTAAAGTACTGAAAGAAAAGAACTGTCAACCCAGAATTCTATATCCAGCAAAAATATCCTCCAGGTATGAAGTCAAAATTAAGCTGTTTTCACATAAAAGAAAACTAAGAGAATTTATCACTGAATACCTGGTTTGTGAGATTGGTTAAAGGAAATTCATCAGGTTGAAGGAAAATAATAGCAAAAGACAGTTTGGTCTTGAGGAATGAAGGAAGAAAAACAGAAAGAAATAGAAACAAATATCTGAGTAAATATAAGAGACCTTTTCTTTTTTCCTTTTAAGTTTTTAATTTTTTATTTATTTTTTAAAAAGATGTTCTTTATTTATTTGAGAGAGGTAGTGAAAGAGCATGAATGGGAGGTGGGAAGAGGGAGAGGGAGAAGCAGACTCCCTGTTCAGCAGGGAGCCCAACTTAGGGCTTGATCCCAGGACCCTGAAGTCATGACCCGAGCATAAGGCAGATGCTTAACTGAGCATCTGAGCCACCCGGATGCCCTTTGAGTTTCTAAAAACCCCATGTGATCATCCAAAGCAAAGATTATAACCTTTTATTTGGTGGAATTTTCAATGTGTGATGATAAAATACAAACGACAATGACGATGACAATGACAATGATAACATAAAGGTCAGTTGAGGTGAGTACTAAAGGAGTTTATATGATTGCAAAATGCCTATATTTTACTAGAATATGGAAGTATATATATTTTTAATATCTACAGCAAAAAACTACAAAACAATGCAAAGTGATTTAGCCAGAATGCCAATGACAAATTAAAATGGAATGCTAAAAATTATTTCCATAATCCCAAGGAAGACTAGAAAGGGAGGATAAGAAATACAAAAAAATAAAGGGAAAATGTAAAGCAAATGGTAAAATGGTAGAACAAAATCCAACAATATTAATTACATTAAATACTAATGGTCAAAACCCTTCAACTAAAATGCAGAGAGTGGATAAAAAAGCAAGTCCCTACTACGAGTGACTTCAGGTGACACACTTTAAATACAAATACTTAAAGGAAATAGATCTCTTGCAAATAATAAGCATAAGAAAGGCTATATTGAGATCAGATAAAATAGGCTTCAAGATAAAGATTATCACTAGAGGTAAAGAAGAACATGTCATAAAAAGGACAATTCATTAGGAAACATAACAGTTACAAACTTATATGAACCTAATAACAGAGCCATTTCAATTTTAGGAATAGAAACAGTAAAAAGGACTCCGCTTTGATGCACAACATGCATGCATCTCCAATCATCATATTTAATGAGAGAATCAGGCAAAAAATATATACTATATAGTCTGGTTTTTGTAAAGTTCCATAAAATGCACTCTATACTATAATGACAGAAAAAGGATCAGTGGTTTTGTGGAGATGGAGATACAGGGAGGGAGGGATCTTGATGAGCACCAAGAAACTTTTGGGAACGACAGAGATGTTTGCCATCCTTTTTGTGAGGGTGGTTTTATTTGAATGTACACTTGTCAAAACTGAACATATTGCATGTTTTAAGTATGTGTGGTTAGTGCACTTCAGGTATATTTCAATAAGATTGGAGAAAAATGAATCCTTAAAAAAATCAGGTAATCACACCTCTAATTCCAATCTAATACTCTCTTTTCCCCTTCCTTATGTGTATCTCGTTCTTGCACACTGATTCTCTCAACAGGTTTTCAACCTCCCTGGTTCTCAGGAGCTTTGGTATATTTACTCATTTCCTTGTTGCCATAATACATACAAAATAGTTTCAGAATCGCAATACCCATACCACCATCAAAACAATGCTGTTGGATACAGTTCAAAACTTCTGTACAGTTCTTATTTTTAGAGTATGTCTCACTGAGACTGTAGAGCCCAAATACTATGCCCAAAAGTTAATTAATTGGGTTGGTTTTTCCCTTCTGTATGGTTATCTTATTGATTTAATATAGAGATAAGTTCATTTATTTCCATCCACATTCAATTTTAGGGTCTTTTCCCCCTCTCCATGTTTGATGATTTAGTTTTATTTTCTTGTGCGTGTAGTGAAACATTTAAATAGGTCAAAAATCCAAACTATACAAATAGTACATTTAGAGAAGTTTCTGTCCCTCCCGTAAGCACTTCCTCATGGTTTTGACTCATTTCCTGCAGGTAACCGATTTCACTGATTTATATAACTATGTTTTTTTTTTTTTTTGCAAGAATGGGCATATATTCTTATTTTACTTTCCTTCTTACAAATATATGGCATACTATCCATGTCTTTTACTTAAAAATATCCTGGAAATTGCTTCACATTAATTTATAGAGATGTTTTTCAATTTTACAGTTGGATGTTATGCCAAGGTATGCATATACAATGACTTACTCTACCAATCTGTTCTGTGTGTATGCATATAGATTATTCCCAATATTTTGTTATTATAAATAACTCTACGATGAGTCACCTTGTGCACATTTTGTTTCCTATTCTTAGAGATGGATCTTCAAAGTAAATACATGTACGTAGGATTATTGGGTAACAGGTGAAATGCATATGTAGTTGTGTTAGAAATTGCCAAATCCCTTCTGTGGGGGTGGAACATTTTGCATTCCCACCAGCGTTAACTTTGAGTGTCTGTCTTCCCATATCCTTGTCAAAAGAATGTTTTATAAAGCTTTTGATATTTTGCCTGTCTTGGAGCTGCAAAATGCTATCAGTGAGTTTTAATTGGCATTTTTCATATTTTCTCATATTCCAATGATCATTTTATATATTTATTAAATATATCCTCTCTCTCTCACTCTCTCTCCCTCCCCCTTCCTTCTTCTTTGGTTTAGTCTGTTTGAACTTTTCTCCTTGATTTTTGTGAGTTGTTTACATGCCAGGATATTAGCTTTTTTTATCTGTGATACACTCTGCATATATTTTCCCAGTATATAATGTGGTTTTGACTTTACTTATGGTGATTTTAGCCATGCAAAAGGTTTTTTTAAATGTAATTGAGTGATCTTTTATTGATTTTGGATTTTGATTCATAACGAGAAAGCCTTTTCTCAGTCCAAAATTATAACGTAATTCACCTGTTTTCCTCTAATACTTGGGTGGTTTCACTGATACATCAAACGTGTCTGATCCATTTTCAGAGTGTGAGGTATGATTCCAATTTTATGTTTTTCCAAATGATTATCCAGTTGTCTCAGCATCCTTTATTTAAAATTCTATCTTTTCTAAGTGATTTGAAGATGACACCTTTATCATATAATACATTTCCCTATGCACTTGGGCCTATTTCTGCCATATTACTTCATACTTTCCATTTATTCTACATTTTTCTGGCTTTTAATTCTTCTTCTGTTATGATTTCCATTACATAGGAACATTTTCTTATGCTTATGTAGAAGTTATATCTTCAATTTTTATTTTTGTGGTGGTTGGCTTTAATTTAAAATCTGCACTTCTGTTTATGTGTTTGATAATGTCTAAAATCTTAGTTTTGAAGGTTATAAATATGTGTTTTCTCTTTTAATCTTTTGTTTGATACTTGCTGTTTTAGACAAGCTTTACTAAGGAATTTGATCACTCTTCCATCGAATTTTTCTAGCAGCACTTTCCTGGATTTATTTCTCTTTTTATTTGAGTGCTCTTCCAAGAGAGTTATCAAAATGGGATAACTGTGGTAAACCTCATCTGCCTGAAAATATCTCAGTGGCACTCTTGCATATAAATGACAATTTGGCTATATATAAAATTCTAGGTTCAATGTTCTCTTCCTTTAATACTTTGAAAATATTTCTCTGTGTGTTCCGATTTCCAATATACTGTTCAGAAATCTGATAAAACCTGAGTCTTTACCTTTTTTTTAGATGACTTCTTTTACTCTCTGGAACCTTGGAGGGTTTTTGTTGTTTTGTTTTGTTTTGTTTTGTTTTGTTTTGGTGTCTTTGATTTCTTAATTTCAGTAATATATGTCTACATGTGGCTTTTTCTTTATTATCCTATTTGAGACTCTACAAATCCTTTCAGTCTAGAGTCTTTCATCTTTTATTCCTGTTTCTTCAAATATTTCCTCCCTTCTTTTTTTCTCACTTCTTTGGAATTCCATTATTTAGACATTAGTACCTCTGCTTACTTATGACTTATCTTAATGTTTCTTTAAAAATTTTTGTAGTTGGGATGCCTGGGTCGCTCAGCGGTCCCAGGAGTCCCAGGATCAAGTCCCGCATGGGGCTTCCTACAGAAAGCCTGCTTCTCCTTCTGCCTGTGTCTCTGCTTCTCCCTCTCTCTCTCTCTGTCTCTCATGAATAAATTAAAAAAAAATTTTTTTCTACCGTTGTATTTTCTCTGATGCTTTCTAGGAGAACTTCTCAATGTGATCTTCCAGTTTACACATTCTGTCTCTTTAGGGTTATTCATCCAGCTATTTATCCCTTCAATTTATTTCAATTATTATTCATACACAATATTCCTATTAGTTTATTTTTTATGACTTCCACCTACTTCATATTTCAATAGTGTCTCTTTGGTTCAGAATATTTATTATGCTTATTTTAAAATCTTGGTCCATCTTTCCCAATTATCCTGCTTCATGAGATGCATGATGCTCCGTTTGTTATCTTTCTTTTAGAGTGGTATTATTCCCCAGTGTCAAATTACGTTGACCTATAAACTTGTGTTCCCCTGTGGATACTGTTATTCTGTTTGTAATGTGTAGTGGGGAGGGTCTGAAATCCTAGTTTGTCACCTTCCTGTGCATTTAAAGAAGAGAGAAGGCATGAGTTCCAAGGCAGAGAGCCCCTGGGTGACTGGAAGCACACTACTGGTTCCATTAATTCTTATCCCAGGAGAGTTTTAGGATTTCTCTAATACTTGGAATCCCCAGATGCCTGGATTGTGATGCTGCTTGTTCTAAGTAGACAGTGGTTATCTCAAGGAGCTCTCTGTGGGGTCGGGGGGTGGGGTGGGTGTGTTTGTGGGGGTGCGGGCGTGGGTGGGGGAGGACATACAAGCCCAGAGCTTGAGATCCAACCTAATCTCCCACTGTTGCTTCTCCCCCGCCCCTGTTCACACACCCACCTGTCCCTTTCACACACACAACTATTCTCAGTTGTCAGGAGCCTTCTGTCTCCCAGGGATTTCTCACAGTTTTATGTTTAGAGCCTCAGATACATGACTTATTTTCTCTGCTGTAGACTCTCCAACATTAATTTTGGGCGAGGAAGCTAGCAGCTTATGCTAGTTTGCCATCTTGTCAGGAACTGGTGACTCATTCTTTCTGGGTAAATGCTCAGTCTTGGAGATGTCTTCTCCTTTTCCCTGGTCCTTTACATCATGGTCCTCTACATCGTGGTCAACGGTTTACAAGACCTGGTGCTGCTGTAGGGAGAAGGATGTCTTAGATTCACTCAACATCATTCCCATTTGTCGTCTGCGTCCTGCAGAACGGCTGATCTGGGCTAGTGCCTGACCTGACGATCCCTGAGGCCCCATCTATTTGTTTGAGGCCTCAGGCTAGAGTCTACCATTAGTATGTATGGTATAGTTTTGTGATTTTGGTTGGGAAGCACCTGGCACCTTTTCATCCGATCTCAAGGCTCTGCTGGTCCATTGGCCCACCAGGCAGCTCTGAATTTGTCCACCAGAGAAAAAGAGGTCCTATGTCATCCTTGAAGGCCATGAGCAGACCTAATAGGGACCCAAAGGTGGCCTCAGGCTCATTGATGCAGCAAGCATACACAATGGCTGCTTTTGTGTTCTGTGCCATGTTGGCTGCCTAGGTGCTGGGCTTCTCTTAGACTGAGATTTCTAGCCTCCCTAACTTACTCCTGGGAGAGGGTCCTGCTGTCCTTCTAATATTCTTGATCTTCTCACATTTATCTAGATGTTTCCATAGTGCTTCCCCTAATTGTAAGCTATAGAATTTTGCATAAACTTCTGTTATGACCTCTTTCCCTTTGCATCATAAGTATTTATGTTTCTGTCTCCTTGGTGAGAGCATGAGCTCCCCTAGGGCAGGTACTGTTTAATGTTTTTCCTTGCACTGCTTAGTGTCTGGCTTAGGGCTTGGCATAAAATAAGCACTGGATAAATGTGTGTTGAATCAAATTGAATAATACAAGTTAAAAAGAGATAAGTGCTTTAAAAGAGGTGTTTGGGGGAGAAAGACATTATTTATGGTTGGGGGACACGGAAAGGTTTCTTAAGGTGAAATCTGAGAGTTTTGACTGATGGAAAGAGAAGAACACTTGGGGTGCAGAGAACATCAGGAACAAAGGAATAAAGATGAAAAGCACAGGATGTTTATTCCTTTTCTCGAATTTCTTTGCAACCCCTTGTACAGTGCCTTGGACATAAGTGGCCTTACGAATAAAGTGCACTGAGTAAGACAAAATCCCTGTGTCCTCCTTCCTCCCTAGGAAGGTGAGCCTGAGCTGGAGATGCCCAGTGGTCAGAGGAGACTCAAGGTCAGAGAGAAAAGGACATTTCTTCAATATGGACGAGTCCAATATTACAGCGTTTCACACCTGTATTGTTCAGTCAAAGTCTCTGCAGGAACTAAATGGCACACCCGGACAATGTGAGAATTTAAGTAGGAAGCTGTTCACAAAGGTGTAAGCTGTTAAAGGAAACCTTGGGCCAATGTAGGCCAATCCCTAGGCCTGAAGGACAAAGGGAGGAGGAGATGCCCTTTATGAAGCACTGTCCAACAGGAACTCGGCCTCCTCTAGGGACACCGTCACACTGGAGGTGTGGACACCTGTGTGCACACGTATGTACATGGATGTACATATGTGTGTACATGTAGCAGGGTGACAAGCCCTCCACTTCCTTCTCCCCCTGCCCTCTTGCATCCCCCACCAGTGCCTGCCATTGGCCAAACCCAGCTGAAAGCCTCCAGGGGTACAGAACAGGGTGTGGGTCGGTGGAGGGTGGACCTGCAGATGGAGAAGATCTAGTGTACTCTCATTGTCTCATTTAGTTTCAACAAAGACCCAAGGAAGATGGCTTTAACTATTAACATCTGAGGATTATAGTTGAGGAGAACAAAGCTTGAGAAGTTGACTTTTCCAGGATCAAAAGTTACTTCAAGGAATAATTGGGTCTTTATTGCCCATAGGAGGCATCGTGTGTGTGTGTGTGTGTGTGTGTGTGTGTGTGAACAGGGGTGGATGGTGAGGACAAGGAACACATAGCAGGCAGGAGCTCTCATAGGCCACTCTGAAATGGAGTCCCTGGAAAGGCCAGGAAGGGCATTACTGAACCAAGGCTCATGTTATATATTAGGATCTGGACCCTGGAGCTTGAAAGCATGAAGAACATTTGGGGTCCAGGCCTTAGGAGCGGCGGCGATAATGGTGATAGGCAACAGTGAGCTAGAGGGGAAGTCTCAAACTTTTTGGTCTTAGGAATCCTTTACACTCGAAAAAAGTATTGAGAGCTCCAAAAAGCATTTGTATATGTCCTGTATTAGAAATTAAAACAAATTTTAAAATACTTCTTTTCAATTTATTTAAAAAATAACAGTAATAGAGCTATTACATGTTAATAGAAATAACATATTTTTGTGAAAAATATTTTCCAAAATAAAAAACAATTTCTGAGTAGAGTGGCATTGTTTTACATTTTTGCATATCTTTTTAAAGTCTGACTGAATCCCATCTGCTTTTGTAATCAATCTGTTGGGTTATGTTGTTTTGGTTGAAATATGCGAAGGAAGTCCAGCATCATCCAAATGTGCAGTTGGAATAGGTAGGAGTTTTTTTTTAAATTCAATTAATTAGCGTATAATGTATTACTAGTTTCAGAGATAGAGGTCAGTGATTCATCAGTCTTATATAACACCCAGCGCTCATGACATCACATGCCCTCCTTTATGCCCATCACCCAGTGACCCCATCCGCCTACCTCCACCCCTCCAGTGATCCTCAGTTTGTTTCCTAGAGTTAAAGGTCTCTAATGGTTTGTCTCCCTCTCTGATTTCATCTTATTTTATTTTTTCCTCCTTTCCCCCATGTTCCTCTGTTTTGTTTCTTAAGTTCCACATATGAGTGAAATCATATGATAATTTCTTTCTCTGATTGACTTATTTCGCCTAGCATAATACCCTCTAGTTCCATCTGCATCATTGCAAATGGCAAGATTTCATTTTTTGATGACTGAGTAATATTCCATTGTATAGATAGGTAGGAGTTTTTAATAGTTTTTTTCAGAATTGTGACTATTCATTTTTGATACTACACTAAAACTCAATCAACAATACTTTCTTAAAAGTTATTTGCAATGCAGAACTTGAAACCATATCAATGAACCTTTTATACTCAATTGTATGTATTGTATGAACTTACATTGGTGATTCTTCTGCTTCCAATGGTCCTTTTATCCACGCATGATCTTGTAGAATCATGCATTGGACATTTGGAAAATATTATCTCATTAAGTTATGTGGATCTTCCAAATGTTGACACATTTCATTATACAAGATTTAAAAACCCCATCAGATGTGTTCTCACCAGTGACCTCATCGGGAAAGATTTTAAATATTAGGAAGCTGTGAAGTTCGTGGTGATGAGCACACATTTTCCAAAATTCTAATTTTCACACGAAACTCAAATTTGTATCATCAGCCACAAGTTTGTCAATTGTTTTAAGCGACAGGCTCATTTTGTTTATTTTCTTTTTTCTTTGTTTTAATTAAATCAACAGTTTTTTAAAATTTTTATTATAACACAGTGCAGTGTAATATTAGTTTCAAGTGTATATAGTACAGTGATTCAGCAATTCCATACAACGCCCAGTGCTCATCACAAGTGTACTCCTTAATCCCCATCACCTATTTTCGCCCGTCCTCCTCCCCACTTCTGGTAACCATCAGTTTGCTCTTTATAGTTAAATCTGTTTCTTGGTTTGTCTTTTTCCCCCCTTTGTTTCTTAAATGCCACATGAGTGAAATAATATGATATTGGTATTTCTCTGACTGACTTACTTCGCTTAGGATAATACCCTTTAGCTCCATCCATGTCATTGCAAATGGCAACATTTCATCCTCTTTTATGGCTGAGTAATATTCCATCGTAAAGTGGTCCATTTCATTCATGCATGCTGTCCAGTTTTCCCGACACCATTAGTTGAAGAGATTACCTTTTTCCACTGGATATTCTTTCCTTATTGTCACAGATTAATTGATCATATAATTATGGGTTGATTTCTGGGTTTTCTATTCTATTCCATTGGTCTATGTATCTGTTTTTGTGCCAGTACCATTCTGTTTTGATGACTACAGTTCTGTAATATCCTTTAAAATACGAAATTGTGATGCTTCCAACTTTGCTTTTTTTTTTTTCAAGAGTGCTTTGTCTATTTGGGGTCTTTTGTGGTTCCATACAATTTTTAGGATTGTTTGTTCTAGCTCCGTGAAAAGTGCTGATGGCATTTTGATAGGAATTGCATTAAATGTGTAGGTTGCTTTGAGTAGTATAGACATTTTTACAATATTTGTTCTTCCAATCCATGAATGTGGAATGTCTTTTATTTCTTTGTATCATTTTCAATTTCTTTCATCAGCATTTTATAGTTTTCAGAGTACAGGTCTTTCACCTCTTTGCTTAGGTTTATTCCTAGGTATCTTATTGTTTTTGGTGCAATTATAAATAGGATTGTTTTCTTAATTTCTCTTTCTGCTGCTTCATTATTAGTGTACAGAAAAGCAACAGACTTCTGTGCATTGATTTCGCATCCTGCAACTTTATTGCACTCATTGATCAGTCCTAGCAGTGTTTTTGGTGGAGTCTTTTGAGTTTCCTATATACAGTATCTCATTTTGTTTATTTTTGAGCCAGTTTCTACCAAAACACAAGTCTGAATAACCAGAGCTTGTCAGTTGTTCTTTCAAATAAAAATGGTGTTCCATGTCAGGAGTAACTAACTAGTTCAGTTCATCACTCAATCCCACAAATGCTTCTTATTTGAGATGAGGATTGGGTTTCGGTATGCAGCAGAAATGCTTTATGTGTACTTCTCAGTTAGTCACACAGAATATTAAAAAGATATGTACTGAAGGGTGGAGATTTAATAAAATTAATGATTTTATTAATTAAATTAATGATTTCCACTGCTTCAGAAGGAACGTTCATAAGTAAAAACGGCCTTTTAAAAATGTGAGCGTGTACTGAGGGAAAAATAAAATGACTTTTAGTTCAGTTGGATGCTAACATTTTGGCTCACACGGGCGTCAGCAGTTTTGCCTACCACTGCCTTCACAACACTGTGCAAATGTTAACGCAGTGGGAAAGACAAATAGTGTCCTAATAATATAAAAATATTTTGACCTCTGGACCCCTGAAAGAGTCTCAGGGAATCCCCAGGGATCTGTGGGCTTTCTTTGAAAAGTGCTGAGCTGTGGAATCAGGGGGAGGTGACGGCAAGGCCTGGGATGTTATCCCCACCTGTGGGAGGAGCTGCTTCCAGCCTCTTCGCCACACTGTCCATGGGGCCTGGGCCTCTGCTGCCCACACGGATGGCAGCACCCAGGGCTGTGTGGACTGTCTGGAGCAGTGGCAGGCGGTGGGGGTTGCCAGGGACTGAGCCAGTGCAATCTGAAGCTCCAGTGGTTTTTCCAGGTTAGACAATGCAGCCTTCAGACAATAGGGTCTGAAAACTTAGGCTGAGATTGTATGGGCAGCACTTGCTAAAGAGAAAGAGGTAGGGGGTCATTGAGTGGGCCGTCTTTTTAGAAGACACCCCAAGGAGACAACCGCTGCAGGTGCCCTGCCATGGCTCTGGCCTCTGGTGCTGGTCCCTGCCTGCTTGCCCGGTCCCTTACCCCACAGCCGATCTTGGGGCCTTGTAGGCTCAGTTCTTCCTTCCTTCTAATTTTTTTTCTAAGATTTTATTTGTTTACTCATAGAGACACAGAGAGAGAATGAGAGGCCGAGACACAGGCAGAGGGAGAAGCAGGCTCCACCCAGAGAGCCTGACGTGGGACTCGATCCTGGGTCTCCAGGATCACGCCCTGGGCTGCAGGCTGCGCTAAACCGCTGAGCCACTGGGGCTGCCCTCTTCCTTCCTTAGATGCATAGAAGGGGTGAGTCTGCAAAGGGAAGAACACATCTCCTTGTCTAAGCTCAGATCTGAAGATGGGTCAGGAATTCATTTTGAGGATGTGGATTTGGTTCTATTTTATTTTAAAGAGCTACATACATCTTACTTGTACAATATCACACAGAAGCCACTTATATGCAACCCTAATTGATTCTGTAGTCTGATGGCTCATGGTTCTCCCCTCCAAACCTGTGTTTGGTCCATTCCACTCTGGCTCCCACCAGAAATTCCTGACACCCTCCTCCTCCACCCCCATGTCAAGCTGCCTCCCTCCCCTGCTTTAAACTTGCCACAAAATTCACTTGCTCCATCTTTCTCCATCTCTCCAGCCCTTCTCTGCAGAAACTACTCTCTGATTCCCTTCTGTTCCCTCCGTGCTCATAATAGGTAAAACTACCATCTTTGAGCAGCAGTATTGCTGGGTGCTCTGATGAGTATCTCACATGCGGTGTTTCTAATTCTTCTAAGAGGGGTCACCCCCACCCCAACCTGCTTTTGGATCTAATGTCATTGCAGCAAGATCGGTCAGGCCTGCTAGTTTTTCCTCTAGTATGGAACTTGCATCTGTTCTCTCTCCATCCTCACACCACGGCCCTAATTCAAGTGTTGTTTCTTGCCTGGACCATAGCACAGTTCCTTTCTACCCTGTCCCAAACCCCATGCACTAGGGCAGAAGCTCCCTGAGGACAGACCTTGCCTGTTGCATTTAGTGCCCAGCATGAGGCCTGATCATACTATATGTATGACAGTCATTTTTGAATAAAAGGACAGATAAAAAGAGCGGATAAAGGAAGAATGATGGCTGTTTTACAGATGAAGATACTGAAGTTCATTGAGGAATGTGCCATGACCTCATGATCTTGCCCTGGGAAGGGGCCACGGTGAGGTCCCAGCCATGTGTATAGGTCACAAAAGCCTGTGGCCCGCCCCCTCCCCCACCTACCTTTCACACTAGAGTCAGATACGCAGTATCCATGTTACCTCCATGCATTACTGATCATCATAGATGGATTGTAAACTCGTTGGGGAGGGGAATGATGGCAAACATTCTCATAAGTCCCTGTACCCAACAACTGCCTGGATTTTGAGTTGCGGGACTCGGGGTTTTGAGTAGGATCCATCAGTACTCATTATATCATCCTTAAACAAGTAACCCTGACTCATGGAGCCTGGTTTCCTGGTGGGTATTTCGGGGGTGACAATGTAGGCATCTACCACTCAGCAAAGCCAGAGGGAAGGGACAGGATAAGCCTGGGGACAGGGCAGTGGCAATGGGGTTGGAAAGAAGTGAAGGGGACCTAGATGTGTACTGGAGGCAGAATCAGTGAGTGTCGCCAGCCTAAGAGATGGTTATTATCATTCCTGGTGGGCAGCATAGGACAGCCCTGAAGGCCGGAATGCCCACATGGGCTGTCCCCTCTGTCTGAAGGGGTTAAAAACCTCCTCTTTTGTCATCAAAGAAGCCTTGCAGTCACCTTTGTCCCCTTGTTTCTTCCCTCATCCAGTGTATTCCCCAAGAGCAGCTGCTTCCCACCATGAGAGGCCTCTCTCTCCTTCCCACTCTCTATTCTTTTTTTTTTTTCTTTTTTCTATTTTTTTTTCTATTCTTTTTTTAAAAAAATATTATGTTTATCTGTTCATGAGATATATACAGAGAGAGAGAGAGAGAGAGAGAGGCAGAGACACAGGCAGAGGGAGAAGCAGGCTCCATGCAAGGAGCCCGACATGGGACTCGATCCCGGGACCCCAGGATCAGGCTCCGGGCTGATGGCAGCGCTAAACCCCTGAGCCACCCGGGCTGCCCCCAACCCTCTATTATTTTTCTGTTCCCTGATGGCCTCACAGTTACCTCTGTCAGAGAATCTCTTCAAGTCACGGGGTCCCCTGCTGCTCTGGGCTCAGCCCCACAGGGGCTCCCCATTGCCCGCAGAGCCTCAACCTCCTGAGCCTGGCCTCTGCTCCCTGCACACGGCCTCCCCTCTGGCCTTAGGGGTCTCTGGACTCCCCGGGATCCTACTGTTCAGTTAGACTCATCAACTCACTACCATTTTCCAAAGGGGCTTTGCTTTTCTGGAAAATCCTAAAATCTTTACTCTGGAAGAAAGTTGAATGACATCAAATCTGACCTTTCACTCAATTCAGGACTTCCTTTAGATTCATCTCTAATAAAATGGTTTCCTCTGGATTAAAGTGGTTTCCTCCAGTCCCCTTCTCCAAAGAGGTACCAGGGGCCCCTGTGCATCTCATTTGGTATTTTCCCATCTCCTGCGCCCCCCTGCCTCTGGCCGGGGCACCCCACCCTTTAAGCCTCACTCTCCGCCTGCGCCCTGTGCTCCGGCCACCAAGCCTACAGTCATCCTCCTTCCTTCTCTGTTCCCTGGGGGTGGGAGTTAACAACGTGAGTTGTTTTTCTTTCCCTTTCTTTCTTTCTTTCTTTCTTTTTTCTTTCTTTCTTTCTTTCTTTCTTTCTTTCTTTCTTTCTTTCTTTCTCTCTCTCTCTCTCTCTCTTTCTTTCTTCCTCCCTCCCTCCCTCCCTCTCTCTCTTTCTTTCTTTCTTTCTTTCTTTCTTTCTTTCTTTCTTTCTTTCTTTCTTTCTTTCTTTCTTTCTTTCTTTCTTTCTTTCTTTCTTTCTTTCTTTCTTTCTTTCTTTCTTTCTTCTTTCTCTCTCTTTTTTTTTAGATACACATACTACAAAAATTACCATCGTAACCATTTTTAAATGGGCATGTCAGTCTCATTAAGTCCAGTCACATTGTTGTGCGGCCATCACCACCATCCATTGCCAGAACTTGCCCATCAACTTATTAAACACTAACTCCCCTTTCCCCACAGCCCCTGGCTGTATGGATCTGATTACTCTAGGGACCTCGTATGAACAGAATTAGATAGTACTTGTCTTAAAAAAAAGAAGAAAAGAAAAAGAAAAACAACTCACGTTGCGTGTCAGCATTTCCTTCCTTTTTAAGGCTGAATAATATTCCATTGTAGTAGGACCACACGTTGTTTATGCACTCACCTGTGGGGGACATTTGTGTTGCTTCCACTTTTTGGCTATTGCGAGTCAGCAACGCCAGTTTTGGGTCAGATGGAACAAAAAAGCTTAAATCTCAGTTTTTTTCACTTTCTAGCTGGGGTGAGATGCCTAACCTCCGGCTGTCTCAGGTTTCTTGCATGTAAAATGTGGTGGTATTAATGTGCCTTTTAGGATTTTTATAGGTGATGGATGAGAAAAAGGACATGAAGCAGCTGGAGAACCGTCCTGACAACCAGTAAGTGCTCGGTGAAGCCGGGGAGTGTCACTTACCAGCAGGACTGTGGAGCGTGAGCTGCTTTCTTTTCGAAGTCTCCAGCAGCTCCATCTCTGTAACTCCGGTTGGAATCTCAGGGGGCAGGGACTTGAACGTAATAAATAATCACGAAGTCTTTGCTGATGGTCTGACTTGGACATGGTTGAGCATGTGAGTGCACAAAATCAGGAGCGTGAGCATGAGCATCTCCGTGTGTGTGTGTGCCTGTGTGTGCACACGGGGCCTTGGGGAGCATGAGAGAGGGTGCGAGGATATGTGTTGGTGGAAGGCGGGGTACTGTCTCTGCTGTGACCCACCCGCTGGATGAGCTGCATGGGACTGGGGGGTGGCAGTAGGGGGCACGGGTGAAGGGTCTGGGCCTGTTTGCTCTGTATTTGCTCACCCCACCCCTTAGGTCGTCCACTCCGCTTCCCCAGGGGGGTGGCGGTGTGCAGGGAGTGCACAAGCCAGCTGGGAACTGGGGAGCAGGGCGGGAGGGCACCCCAGGGGTACAAGCCCATGCACATAGGAGCCTGGTTGTGCCCATAGTCCCCTGCCCCCACTCCACACACACCCTGAAGAGTGGTTTTCTGTGCCAGGCTGGCCTGCCCATTCCCGCAGCCCAACAGAAGGCCTGTCCCCACTTGGCTTTTGCACACTCTGGCCTCGTGACAACGCAGTGCTCCCCACCCCCAGCGCCTCCCCCTCCCCTGGCCACTTTGCTTTGGCAGGTGTGAAATATTAATTGCCTCACTGGGGACTGGGCTCTTTCTGTCTGTCGTGTCTGACCAGAATATCATTCTCTCCTGCAAATATAATTACCGGGGAGGGGGTGGGGGGGCTGCAAGGTAGGGAGGGGTGTGAGTGGGAGGGGTGTTGAGAGGGGCTGCATGTTTTTTTTTTTTTTTTTTTCTTAATCGCCTCTCGCCTGTCTGTTAATTAGGAGCCGTGCTTTGCTACATGCTGAGATATTTTGGTTAATTATGAAAGAGAAAAGGACAAATTTGTCACGTCTTTTGTTTTCGTTCCGCCACGTCTCGTGGTGACAGCGGTGCAAGGCTGACGGACTGCTCAGGCGGCAGCGCCAGATGCTTCCACGAGCCTCCCCCCCAGGGCGCAGGCCAGGGGAGCCCAGGCGGGCAGGGCAGGGGCCTGGGGTGCGGGGGTGCAGGGGTGCAGGGGTGCAGGAGTGCGGGAGGCAAGGTGGAGCTCACGTTCTTGCAAGTGCATGCATGGCTGCCAGGGAGGAGCCCGCTGGAAAGCAGGGGTGGGGGAGACGCGCACCCCTGCGCTGGGGGGTTGGCCTTGCAGGCCTTGCGGCGCCCTGTGGACCAGGCCTGGACTTGCCATGAGGCCTCTGCGCCTGCAGGTGGCTTGCAGAGCCTCCTAGGGTCCCGAGGAAGGGGGGGCGCCTTGGTGTTGGGGCTGGGGGTGAGCACCGTACACTGCAGCCCTCGGGGAGCATGTCACAGGCCCTGTGCAAAGATGTGCTCGTGCTCTCTGCTGCTGTTGGCCTGGCTAAGGCCTCGGGTCTCTCCGCCGGTACCTGATTCCCCTGGACCAGGGTAAGAGTCCCACCACTGGGGCTCTAATTTTGTGCATTGACTTGGCTGGGCTCTGGGGCCCAGGTGTTTGCTCAAACAGCAGTGGAGATGTTGCAGCCGAGGCACGTTTTAGATGCGGTTTGTATATAAAGCCAGTAGACTTTGGGAGAAGCAGATTTACCTCCACGTTGTGGTTGGGCCCCATTCAATCAATGGAAGAGCAAAGACGGAGGCTTCCCGAAGAAGAAGAAAGAAATTCTCCCTCAAGGCTGTCATGTAGAAATCGTCCCGCAGTTTCTCACCTTCTAGCTGGCCTGCAGATTTCAAACACCAAACTGCATCAGCTTTTACCTGCCATGCCTGCCTGCCTTCCAGATATCAGATTTGCCAGCTCCCACAATTACATAAGCCAATTCCTTAAAATAAATCTCTCTCTCTCAGTGTATATGGTATAGATAGTTATGTATATCCATACTTACATATGCCCTATGATGTATATCATATGTGTGAGTCCTATAAATGTTCTTCTGGTGAATCCTGACTAATATAGGCCTCCTTGCAGCCCTTACCTACAACCTGGCCTTGGGCTGGCCTCCTTCCCTCCCTGTCTCGCTCACTCGTCTGCGAGGGCAGGAGCTCAGTTGGGTCCCATAGCATCCCCTGGATGTTCGCATAGGGCCTGCCTGTAATAGACCTTAATATGCATCTGTTGCATTTTGAATGAGTTCATTTGGGAAACAAGAAAGACCTACATCCCCCACAGCCAATCAAATAACCATCCAGGACGGCGCAGGCTGTCTCTGACTTATAAATGGGTTGAGTTCCAAAAATTCATTTGAATTAGTTGTCTGAAGCTTTTTCCCATAACAACAAGGATATCAGTGCTGGCAAGGCTCCAGGGCTGGCTGCCAAAAACCTATTTAACCCATAGTATAGATTAAGTACTGTGCATTTGCCATGAAAAATAGTAGAAAACAATACTCTTGCAAGACTAGCAATTAAAAGAGAAAAATGATAGTATTGAATAAAAATAGATGAAATTTTTCATTTTGAATATTAGAGTTTGAGGAAAAATAGTTAAGAAAGGATGAGCAAGTAGAGAGAGACTTATGGAAAATCGGAACGGAATTTCTGGGTAGTTTCGACGGCATCAGAAGCGGATGGGGCCAAGTCTTTATTTGATCTCATTTTTGCTGAGAATCCAAGGTTGTTCCGCCCCCCGCCCTGATTGCTATATAATGAGGCTCCTTCTTATTGGTCTCAATTAAAGCCATTAGTTTGTCCACAGATGTAACAAAAGGAGGAAGTCAAGGAACCCTGGGGTGCAGGAGCAAGAGCTAGAGGGAGAAAGCCAGCAAAAGGCCGAGGAAGGGTGCGCGCCCAAGAGGGAAGCAGGCCTGGACGGGTGCCCTGGGGGGCACACAAGAAGGGGGGGCGTGCAATTCCCCGCGCCCGTCACCAGGAGCCACTGTTGTGCCGCTCTCCCCGAGGCTGGGGTGCCCCTGCGGCCTTTGAGGGGGTGGAGGAAGGGGGAGGGATGGCTGTGGGTGCACGTTTCCCAGCTGAGTGTTACTCCTGTGTAGGCATTCTGCAGTTCGGAAGATCGAGATGAGCGTTGCAGACACACACACACAATAAAACACACGCACACACACAACAATGCTTTTCAATCCAAAGTGGGGAAGTGTGCACTCACTGGGAAGGTGAGCCCGGGACTGGTCCTTCAGGGCCAGCATAATGGGGCCAATGCGGAGGCAGGAGGCAGGTTTCAAAAAAGGCCCATGTGAGCCAAGTTCCTCAAGCATCCTGGGGCCTGCTGTGCTCTGGAAAGGGACGGAACCCTGTGAGATGAAGCAACAGAACTGGGGATGTTAGGATCCAGAGGTGGTGGTGGTGATGGTGGTGTTTTCATGTGGGGAAGGGGAAGCAAGACAATGGGCTCTTTTTTTTTTTTTTTTAAATCAGAAGCTTTGGATTTTCAAGTATTCTCAGATTTGCAGAGACGTTGCCAAGACAGAACAGAGTTCCACGCACCCTTCCCCCAGCTTCCCCGACTGCTAACATCTTACATAATCAGGGCACGTTGATCGAAACTGAGAAATTGATATCGTGCGACACAAGTCAGGAGACGGTAGACTTTAATCTACTTTTGACCGGTTTTCCCACTGAGGCTTGTTTTCTGGTCCAGGATCCCATTCAGGACACCATGATTGTCATCTTTGGTCCTCTGTCTTTTCCAATCTGAGACAGTTTCTCGGGGGTCTCTGGTTTTATGGCTTTTCAGGAAGGATAATGGCAGGGGCGAGGTAGCCTTCACTTGGAATTATATCGGGAGGCCCATGATCGCCACATCCCTTATTACTGGGGATGTGAGCCCTTGAAGGCTCTCTCCAAGGGTAGGCTCAGCCTCATTTTCCAGAATAACCTAGCATTGCTGCCTATATGTACCTTATTTTCCAGATGAATTACAAAAGCTTTCCTGCTCTCAAGAAGCTACACCCTTTACCCTCTCTGGATAATTGACCATCGGGATTTTCGTTAAAAAGTCACTATTCCTCTCTTCCCATTCTTTGTTAGAGGTGAGTCACTAAGTCCAGCCTATACCCAAGGACATGGAAATTAAGCTCTACCTTCTGGAGGAAAGAGTAGCGAGGAGATATGGTAAAACCACCAGGTAACAGTACATAATTGGGGGGGGGGATGCCTTGAAGCTATGCAAATATCCATTTCCATGAGTTCATTCCTTGATTTGCTGTAGCTATAGGATGGAGAACATACTTAAGAGGGAGATAGAGGCATAGGGTAAGAGCTCTGGGGTCCCTACGACTAGGGGTTTGGGTGAGAGCCAGAGAAGTTCATTCTTTTGTCCATGGTCAGTCCCCAGCACCTTGTTGCCAGAGTGGGAAGTAGCTGAGTGTTGAGACCCTGGTTGGGGCCTCTACAGACACAGCCATGAGAGTGGTGAAAGTGTGTGTGTGGGTGCGTGTGTGTGTGTGTGTGGGGGGGTGTGTGCTGCTGTGGGAGGAGAAGTGTGCAATTAGCACGGGCTCCTGGTAATGAATTCTTGGCCATCTTTTGCAGGGGGGCTGCTCAGGAACCGGGTCAGCTGTAAGAATTCAGTCTGCTTGTCTCATGGCCCTTCCTACTGGGCCTGGGATGGATGGGGTGGAGGGATGGCCGCCTGCTTCTTTGAGGGCCTTCTTCTGAGCTGTGAGGACGGCCTGCTTCCCAGCCCGCTCAGGAGCTGCTGGTCACCTCCTCCTGAAGGCTGAAGCCTGACACAGCCCAGCTTTCTGGTCCACCGATCACGGTCTGAGCTTGGTCAACTTCCTCTGTCCCAATCACGTCCCCAGATCCGGGGAGTCAGTCCCTGTAACTGGGACTCCCTTGGCTCTTCTGGCGTGCAACGAGTGCAGTGCACCGATACCAGAGCTGATGTACTAGCTCAGGGCCCTGGAGCCTTTGCCCCTTCTATTTTTTTCCTCCACAATTCAGCTTGGAGGACAGTTGCCTGAATTAGGGAGCAGTTTGTTTCTGCAGAGCTGGGTTTGGATGGGCTGCAGGATGTCCCACGGTTAGGACCTGCTTTCTCCTTTACTCAGTTATCTCTGCCACTGTCCAGCCTTTGAGAGACAGGCTGAGTTGGTGGGATTCAAAGAGCATCATCTCCAAATATCTCCTAGGACTCCTCAAGCCTGGCTTGATGTCCTGGTTTAAATCGCTTGTCGCTTTAGATACACAGCCACTTCTCACCGTGTGTGTGTGTGTGTGTGTGTGTGCAGGCACACATGCATGAAGGGAACGGTCACTGTCTCAGCATCTTCAGGCTGTCTTTGATTTATTTGATTTCATGGATCTGTGACCTGGTCTATCTCACCTCTTCCAAAAAGCCTTCCTGGATTAACTCTGCATCAACCCAATGTCTGCTGTCTCTGTAGTTTCAAATGTGAACATTCTGGAGTGTCAGCTCCTGAGGGCATCTCCCTCCTCTCGAAGTCTGTATTATTGATAGGTGGGCTAAAAGATGAAAACAGAAAAATTTTTAAATCCTATTTGGTCCCTAGTGACCCGTGACTCAGTTTGATGATTGAAGACCTGGATCAAACCTCCAGGGACCCGGGGTCGTCCCACCCATTCTCTTGCCTGTGTCTGTGTGCACAAGGGGGTGGGGATGCCTCTTATTCCAACCCTGTGGCCAGCCCTCTGTGCCGCTGCTTCTCCAGTTCCCAAAAGAAATTGGCAGGAGGGAGAATTACCCTTCCTCACAGGGGTTCAAAGAATTCCCCCTACCCTGAGGCAGTGAGCCCTCCCTCCCTGTCCCTACAGACCCTACAGAGGAAGGACCCCAGTGCCCAGAATAACGAAGCCATGGTCAGACATCTTCCATCTGTTCAAGTAGGGGGGGAAGCGTGCTGGTTCTACTCAGGTCTTTTATTCTTTTCCTCATCTCCTTATTTGCATTCAGTAAGGAGGTGACACATTCTAGAACATAACCTCCCTTTTTCATTCCAGGAATCTAATTGTTATTTCTGTGTTTGTGAAAGATAAAGGATTAGCAAGAATGCTTTGCATTAAGGCGCCATTTGTAAATGCTTTATAATTATTTATGAAATTATCCCACATTTTATAGCATGGGAGATAATAACTTAAATTGATGTATTAAACATGCACAATCATTATTTTAACAATATTAAATGCACCTCTGTAGAATAATCATTTCATAAATACGAAGAAAGCATTCAGAAGTGGCACCTTAATTTAAGACATTACAGGATTCGTGACACCCAAATCCACGACCCTTTTTCTTGGAGACAGATGGAGTTTCTTATCTGGCTGCAGTGTTCCTCTTTCGTGAAGTGAAAATGAATTCTTAAATTAAAAAATATATTATCGAGGTAATTTTGGCAATGTGATGAAGCAATGGGAGAGGAGATAAGCAGAATTTCCAGGGACCAGAACAAATTGGACAAACCTTATCTTTGCTTGTCTCCATCCTCCCCACGCCCAGGGTACTGGAGGAGTCATCTGGTCTCTGGGTATCATGCGGGGTCTAGGGAGGAGGTAAGGACTGGCCAATGGTGGAGACCATTGTATTATTCCCCTCTCATGCCAGGCCTTGGGGGGCTGTTGTGAGCCGGAGAAGCCCTAAAATAGAAGATCCATTTTGCACAGCAGTAGGTCTCTGCAGTGAGGGGATATAAATATAAATCCCAGTCTATTATTTGTGGGAAGCTAGTTTATTTTTTTTGCCGGGTTGGTGGATGCAAGGCAAGTAAGCCATGCTCCCCGGCAACGCAGCCCCACTGTCTTTTGCTGGTGGTGCCCTCTTCTGGCCACTGCCCGAATTTCAATACCACCTAGTCCCCATCGCCACGGTGGTGACGCTCCTTCTGGGGTCTATGCCCTGTGCTAAGTGTTTGGTCCACACCATCTTACTCAATTTTCACAACAATCATTGAATGGCCAAACCGAGCCTCAGAGAGTTTATTATTTTTTAAAGATTTATTTATTTATTCATGAGAGACACACAGAGAGAGGCAGAGAGAGAAGCAGGCTCCACGCAGGGAGCCCGATGTGGGACTCGATCCCGGGAATCCAGGATTACGCCCTGGGCCGGAGGCAGGCACCAAGCTGAGCCACCCAGGGATCCCCATCAGAGAGTTTAAATGCAGGTCTTGCCTCTTCACCACTGGGTGATCCTGAGTTAGCGGGCTAGACCTCGGGTGGCCCGTTATCCAGCTCTAGGCCCAAGGATTGAGTGCAAATCTGCGTTTGAAGATCACGCTCCACGGTCTTAATGAGTCTATTTAGAAGTGCATCTCAGTCTCTAACTTAAGTCTTGCAATATCTCAAGCGCAAGTCCTCTGGGGTACATGGGGGTCTTTGAAATGTATCGTATTTATTCCAAGATCTGGTCATGGCCCCGGTACGTTCAAATCCTGGAAGTCACGCTGACTCTTCTTTCTCTCTTGCCTCATACCCAGGCCCCATCAGGACAATCTGTTGGCTCCATCTTCAAAATATATCCAAGGTCCAGCTTCCTCTTTTTAACCACTTCCACCATCACCATCTTGGTCTAAGGCCCTGTGGCTGCTTATTGGTGTTACGGCAACAACCTCCTAACTGGATTTCCATAGCAGTCGGCGCGAAACTGCTAGGACACCGATGAGATTGTGTTCCTTCTCCTTCTTGTTCCAAGTAAAAGCCAGACGGTCTCACGGTGATCCAAAAAACCCTCCAAAGTTTGGTCTCTGGCCACTCTTGCCATCTCTCTCCTTCCCATACCTTTTGGCTACTCTGCTCCAGCCCACGGGCCTCCATGGAATCCTTTGAATATGTGAGTCCAGCTCAGCCTCTGAACCTTTGCATTGGCTGATCCCTCCATCTGGAAGGTCCTTGCCCCAGATATCCTTGTAACTTGCTTCCTCACCCCCTTCACACTTGGCTCAGGTGCCACCCATTAGGGAGACCCACCCTCATCACCCTGTTTAAAATTACAAACTTCCGTGCCCCATCGCCAATCTTCCTTCCCCATTTTGCTTTTCTCCGGCACTTGCTAGTGTGTTATATAACATACTTAGGTAGTCGGTTAGTTGTGTATCTCCCCCACTAGAAGGCAGGCTCCCCGAGGGCACGGGGGAGCTTGGTATCCGCTCGCTTCCCAGTAAATACTGGTAAAATGCACAGCATGAACCCCTTGTCCCCAGTTGGTGGAACGTGGAGTGGCTAGCTGCCCTGCTTTGCCCTGGGCTGACCTGGTTTTAGCACAGCAAGTCCAGCATCTTGGACCCCCTGGTCCCTGGCAAATTGGGACAGTGGGTCACCTGAGCGACAGGCAAGAAGAACATCAAGAAGAGACAGCTGTCCCCAGGGCCTAGTTAGGTTCCCCCCAGGTCTGGCCACCACTGCCCCCGCCGGGGTGTCTCCAGGAGGCACCTGTCTCCACCCACATCACTGGAGGAGGGGGCGGGGGTGCGAGATTGGCTCCATCTCAGAAAAAGCCTTTTGAGTTATTGAAATTGCAGCTTATTATGAAGAAGAAAGTGAGTTTCTATTTCCCTGTAAGTGGCACAGGAGTAGAAAAATGATAGTGTAATGATGTTCCAGTGGAACAATTATTTTCCTGAGACGGAGCAACATAAAGTATCACTTTGATTACACTCTGCCTTCTTGCCCCACCCCCTCTGGCTGAGTTTAGTGGCCGATAAATCTTCCTGGAGCCTCCCTGACCTGTGGCTGCTGCCTCTGCAGGGACTCACGGGCTGGCCTGGTCCTCGGCTTCCCCACTGACCCTGCTTCTCCGGACGGGACCGTGCTGCAGGGTGATTGATCTGGGCCAGCGGCGAGGGCAAAGGCGAAGGGAGACTGAGGCAGAGGACAGGAGGCTGCTCAGGTGCTCAGGGCATGACCTTGAACCTCCCCAGGAGGAAAGGTGCCCTCTGGTGTCTCCTCCTCTTCTTATCAATGCACCTGCCCTGTTGGGTTAGGCACCTCCCCCAAGTGACCTCATGGAACCTTGGTGACCCCCTCACACCCCTATCTCCAAACACAGTCACATTGGGGGTTGGGGCTTCAGCAGGTGAATTTGGAAGGAGTGGGAGGGGTGGGGAGACAGACTATTCAGTCTAGCACACTGCCTTGTTGGTGCTTCTTCTCAGCTCCCGGTTGCTACCAGAGCAGCAGCCTCACCTGGAGCCTGAGGATTATATCTTGTCCCCCCCACCCCCCACTAATTTAAGGCAGTGGTCCTAGCCTCCGCAACATCAGCATGCCCTGGGAACTACCCAGCGATGCAAATCCTCCGGCTGGGCCCCCGACACCCTGGATCAAGGACTCCAGCTCTCTGTGTTTTCACAAACCACTCTGGGCAATCGTGAGCATCGTTGGGTTGAGAAAGACGTAGGTCCCCACAGCCAAGTGTCACAAGCTGGTTTCTGCCCCTGCCCCAGCCTCTTCCAGCACCCCTGTTTCTGGACCGAAGCCGGGCCCTGGTTGGGGTGTCCGAGCCCCACATCCAGTCTCAGCCAGGTCCCCTCATTGCCGGTGGAGCCATGCCTTCCCTGCATTTTGCTGGCCTTCTCTGTCACCAAGGTCTTGTTCAGCGCTGGGTCCTTGCTTTACTCTCTGCTCCTGAGCCTGGGTGCTCGGGCCAGGACCTCCCACTGACTGCCAGGCCTTCCTGCTGGTTTTACCCCTCCTCCTGCTTCCCGTTTTCCGAGTACGGCCTCCTGGGAGTGGTCCACCTGGGACTTCCTTCCTCCGTGCCTCCTGGGGCCCAGGCCACCAACGGCTGCCATTCCCTCCACAAAGCCCTGCGTCCACCCCAGCTTCGGGCCCCACGGGGCCGACCCACCGCAGGGGCAGTCCTGGCCGCAGGTCCACCCACTCTTAGCCCGCTCACCCAGCTGCAGCCGTTCTTGCAGGCTGGACCGTGTCCTGGGATGTGACAGGTCCAGGTCGCTCCTGGGGGGATGCTGGCACTGGGACTGCAGCGTTGCTAAACTCCACATTGCCGTGGCCGCGGAGGGATGGGCTGAGCCGTTGGCTGGGCTCCCGAGTCCTTAGGATTAAGGACAGGTGGTGGGTTTTTATTTCATTGTTATCAATTATAGGGGTCCTTTAGCAATTGCTGGCTGGGAATGAGAGGAATGAAGAAGCCTGTGGTTTTTGTCCTAATTTGTTTGGTTTGGGGCTGGACCCCAAGCTCGGGAACCACAGTAATTAGCCCAGCTGCAGAATTGGGCAAATGCAGCACATGGCTGTCATTGCTCCAAGGGGCTGGGCTGGCACCAGAGCCATTGGCTCTAACAGGGGCTTTTGTCAGCTGGGGGTGGGCTGCGATCACAGCAGCGGATGTGGAGGGGGCTGGGGCTCCGAGTTCCCAGCCTCCCTCCCCGCTTCCTCTCCCACCCCTTTTGGCTTGTGGAGCTGCCCCATGGCTGAGGCTGGGGGTGGGCGTTTGGAAGGGAGTGAGCCCTGCGATTAAGAGGGCAGGGGAGAAGGGGTGGTTCGGCCTCTGAGGGTCGGGGAGGACTCACTGGATGAAGGAGTTGGGGTCTGGTGTTTGCAGAGCAGGGCACAGCCGAGAGAAGGGGCGCTGGAGCCCTGCACAGATGGGGGTTGTGCGGAGGCCCCGAGCTCTGGGAGGGGACATCTGCAGTTTGCCAAGCCAACCAGAAAATTAAAAAGATGGCTCAACATGCAATGTGAGGGCCCTGGGTGGGAGAAGGGGAGGCGAGTCAGGGAAGTGAGGGGGCGCTGGACCTGAGAGGGCCCTGACAGGCCTGGGGCTGGGGCGGCGGAAGCTCACGGGGCTCCCCTGGTGGAGCCTGTCACCTCCATGTCCAAGTGCAATCGCGTGGCCCGTCTTGGAGGAGCTGGACCTGCGTCCCACAGCTTTCATGGCACTCCAGGGCCTCTGGGGGAGCTTTCCCCACCCTGACTTTCCTTCTGTCCCCCTCGATCGCTCCTCCAGATGCCACATCCTCAGCTCTCCAGTGCGAACAGTTAATGCCTTCGGGCCCTTGACTTCTGTGCAATGCGAGTGTCTGGACTCTGTGACACCCTGCTGACTCCAGTTCTTCACTTTTAATTGTAGAAAGAAATAATAATAGCAGGGAGGATTGAGGGCAGACGTTGGAAAGAAACCGTTACTCATGAAAATAGGTGAGGAATGGAAAAAAATGTGGGTTATCTCAAAGGTCCATCCCAGAGCTCTGATGGGTGACCTCTCCAGCGGCTGCGAAGGAAGCCCCAAAGACATTTTAGGGCTCTCGGAGCAGACTTAAAGCCAGATGCCTACCTGGGAGCTGAAGGCTCACCAGCCACCATTTGCTTCTGTATGGAACTGTCTTCCTTGTAGTAGGCCCAGAGGGTCATCCCTCCTAGGACCACGAGGGACCACAGTGCCATTAAGAGACAGCTGGGGGGAGGGGATGCTGGACCTCTGCTATCTTCAGCCAGATGCCCCTCTACCTCTCCCCTGTAGGTTCTGTTGGACATACCTCCTTCCTCTTTCTGCCAGCAAGGCTGGAGGACATATTCATTTCCAAACCCATGGCACATGGCAGCCATTGGCTTCTTCTCTTGCCTGTGTCATTCCCAGGGATTCTGGATGGACAGAGGAGAAAAAGGGAAAGGATTAAGATGCCCATATCCTGAGACATGGCCAGGGACATGAGAGGCCAAGGGAGAAGCGAGGGTGAGTTAGGGCAGGAGCCCAACACTGGGTTTTTGGGTTGTGGCCCAAAGCCAGGGCCAAGGTTTGGGGTGAGGAAGGTTTGAAGGGTTATTTCCCTCGGGCTGGGTCCCCTACAGATGGGCTACAAACCAGAAGGTCACAGGCTCTGCTGCACTGGTGGGATGGCGGCCCAAGGTCTTCGTAGGGACACTTTCACCTTCACGGTCCTTCTTGTGAGCCTCATCACACTGCCTTCATCTCTGTTTCCCCTCTAGAGCAAACCCTGAGAGAGTGGCAACGATGTCTGTTTTGTTCACCCTTGTGAACTTAGGAACTTAACAGGGTCTAGAACTGAGCAGGAACTCACTAACGTTGGCTAAATGAATTTGCCCATGAGGGGGATACCATTGCTGGGCCTGGAGGTGGGCGCCATGGCTGCTGGCCACTTCTGCCATAGGCTCTTCCATCTAGTTATTTTCTCTCCTTGTATCCCCTCCTTTCTTCATTTTCTATTGCTGTCAACTTTAATTTTCCCATTCCCTCTGTCTCCTGTCCATAGACCTGACCTGGTCCCTGGTTGGTTTAACCATATGGGAAGATGTATTTTAGCATGCTGGCTCAAGGGGGGACCTCCCCGAAGAGCTGGGTCTAGTGGGAAAGCATGGAGCCACTGTGCCCCCCTCTCACAGACCTCCCAGGGTTCCACCTTCTCTCCATGGTGTTCAGGAAGTACTGAGGCCGACTTCACCCAGGCAGGCTGCTCAGGCCCAGAATACAACTTGGTTATGTCACTCTGACCACATACCATCTCCCCGCCCACCCCC
This sequence comes from Canis aureus, assembly GCF_053574225.1. NCBI lineage: Eukaryota > Metazoa > Chordata > Mammalia > Carnivora > Canidae > Canis > Canis aureus. The sequence continues at coordinate 74,302,847 of NC_135616.1, read as the reverse complement.
CCTCCATGCTCTCACTTGACCTGTTGGTGCTTCACATTCCTGTAGGAGAGCAGAAGCCTTTCACAGACCACCATGAGAAACAGACTCTGCTTTCCTAATGCCTAGATACTGGAGCTCTGCTCCCAGAAGATTTATCAACCAAGGTAGCATGGTGAGAAAGTATACACAATTAGTGGTTAGAGCCTTTTAGGTAAGACACAAAGTTGTAGCACAGACAAGAGAAAGTTTTGAGGAGGGATCAATGGGATGAGGGGACAAATGTTAGAATGCCATCAGTGATTTGGTCAAAAAGTCAACTTCTAGAGAATATCTGCAAATCACTAAGTAGTTACCTTAGCTGTCTACACCTTCTATCTCAACATCGCTGCCTTAGAAAACAATGTGGATGATGAATGAGCTACAAATTCTGCAAGATTCTTGTCCATCAAAGAAATTGTTTGTCCCACATGCTGGTGTCCAGCCTGTAATGCCCCTTTAAATGAATCAGGCTTGCCCACACATGCAATCCTATTTTAGGAACTAAAAAGCAACCTCACTATGGTAGGGAACCTTTGCAATGTCTCCCTGTGATCCCTGCCTCTTGGTCTTCACCTCCTTGAATCATCCTTTGCTCTTTGGTATGAGCTGGATTTCTTCATTTGCTTCTAATGAATAGAACACGTAATTTCCAGGATGAGGTTATAAAAAGACTGTGGTTTTCATCTTGGGTGCTGGCTATCTCCTAATATCTCTCTCTCTCTCTCTCTCTCCAGTCACCGGCTACCATGATTTGAGGACCCTTAGGGGCAGCCTGTGGAGAGGCTGATGAGGAATTGAGGCCTGCCAGCTACCCCACAAGTGAACTTGGAAGCGGATCCTCCCTCTTGTCCTAATAAAACCTTTAGAGGAGGCCACAGCTCTGGTTTTCAACCTTGTAAGAGACTTTGAACCACAGGCATTCAGCTAAGACATGCTCAGATATACAATCCACAGAAACTTTGAGATAGTAAATGTTCACTGTTTTAAGACGCTAAGTTTTGGGGTAAGTTGTTGCCAGCAGTAGATATCTGCTATACCTGTAGATCACCAATTCTTCACCTATGGGATTCCTTCAGACTCCCTCTCATCCACCACTGTCCCTACTCCTCCTTTTGTAACACCCTGACTCTAGCTCCACATGTCCTAATCTTTCATTTCGATTCTCTCTCTTTGGCTTCTTGTTCAGCTTCTTGAGCTGATGGTCTGGCGGCTTTGACCCTGGTTCCTCTCCAAACACAAGGCTGGGGTGTCTGCCTTCTGCTACCATACTTCATAATGTTGTGTAAAAAACTACTACTACCTCCTAACCTCTACCCTGGCCAGGCTCGCCTTTCACCTGCTCCAGGTCTATGCAGAAGCAGCATCAGAAAATCAACCGACTTACCAGAACAGGAAAGCTTAACCAGACACTCTGGAGAGATTTTCAATGAGGCTGAAACAACCTTCTTATTATGAGAAAATCCACCGCGTTGTACCCCTTCGTCCCCATTCTACTGGTGTTCCTATCAATCCAGACTTTCCTGCGTTTGTTAGCTGATGGATGGCAAGTGGCTGGCCCATTACTTTGTAAAAACAAGATGTTGTTTTCAGATATTTATCTTTCCTCCCTCTTCCTCCTCTGCCTCCCTGAAAAGCTTTCATTTGTTAAGTCTAGTCAGCATTTCATTCATTATTATCATTATTTTTGAAATTTAGATGTTAAAATGACCATTATGGAGCTCTGGTGACTTAGGGTAAATATTCTCTGAGACTGAGAGAGTATGTGGCTACTTTTTCTCAGTCACCCTGGTTTCAAGAGCTCAGGCCTCAGAGTAAATCAGAGGCCAATTCAAGGTTGGGCACAGAGCCGGAATTTGATTCATGTTCATTGGATTGCCTACGGATATTGATGACTCAAATATAACGTTTCTGTGTGGGTTGAGGGGCACCTAGCCTACATTAGAAGTTGGTCGTGACATTCCTCATCTCTTGTCACCAAGGAAGTAGGATACTAAGAGATAGAAATGCCTGGTAACAAGAGATAAGTCCCTTGTCCACAAAGAATGTATGGTAAGTGTTTGCTGAGATGATGAACAAAGATTATTAAGGCCTGATTACTGAGGACCTGCCTGACCCCTCTCCCCACTCCTCATAGACCATACTGTAGTCTTCACCTATGACCTGAAAGTTCCCGAAGTGTTATCTCCAGGCCATTCCCTCCCTTGAGCACCAGAGTCATGTGTCCAACAGCTCACTAGACAACTGCCCTTGACTGTTGCTCAGGAACTGAATGCACTTTATGTCCCAAATCGAACTTACTATCTTTCACCCAAAGCTGCTCCTCATTCTCTCCCATCTTCTGGAATCTCTCCACTTTGCTTAAGCTGGAAAACTGGGGTCAGATGTGAGTCTTCCTTCTTCCTGACCCCTGCCCCTGTGGTCAGGCACTGAATTTGGCTGATGTGATCTCTTGCAAAGTTCTTGAATGAGGCCGCCGCTGTCTACCTCCCATGTTACCTTCGTGTTACCTTTGTGTCTCTCCTGCGTTACTCCTAACTGGCCTTTTGCCTCCAGGGTAGGTTGTGGCCAGTGCATCTCCGCATTCCTGCCAGAGAGATGAGTGCAAAATGCAGGTGTGTTCACAGCACTTATTTATTTATTTGCATGCATGCAAGTAGGCGGAGGAGCAGAGGGAAAGAATCTTCAAGCAGAACCTGCTGTGCCCCTGATGGGGCTCTCTCTCCTGGCCCTGAGATCAAACCGGAGCGGAAACTGAGAGTCATTTAACCGACTGAGCCATCCAGGTGCCCCAAGAGTCTCTCTCTCTCTCTCTCTTTTTAGATTTTGTTTTTAAGTAATCTATACACCCAACGTGGGCCTCCAACTCACAACCTGGAGATCAAGAGTCACATGCTCCACTGACTGAACCAACCAGGCACCCCTGTTCACACCACTTTCCTGTTTAAAATGATTGAAGAGCAGTGCCTAGAGGTGCAGTCAGTTAGGTGTCGGACTCTTGGATTCGGCTCAGGTCATGGTCTCTGGGTCCTGAGATCAAGCCCTGGGTCAGGCTCCACGTTCAGCATGGGGTCTGCTTGAGTTTCTCTCTCCCTCGCTCTCTACCCCTCCCCCTACACATGCTCACTCTCTCTCTCTTAAATAAATAAATTTTTAAAAATGATTTAAAGTTTTTTTCTTTTTGTTTTGTTTTGTTTTTTTGCCCTTGGGTATAGACGGCCCATGTTGTAAGTAGAGGCTGCAAGGCCTCACCTGGTGTGATCTGCCCTGCTTCCCTCTCCAGCCTTCTCCGTTTTCTCATAACGCACCTTGATTTACGTTTCAGGCCCAGTGAACCACTTCCAGACTTCTCACACCTTTGTATACAGGATTTCCTTGCCTTCGAATCTGACCCTCAGCTTGCCACTTGGCCTGGGTTACTTCTCTTTGTCCTTCCAAAGTCCGGCACCCTGGACTGACACCTGCCTGCTTCCTTGAGAGCCGGAACGGCCGTGTGGCCAGGGCCTCAGACAGCGCCTGGCCCACAAGAGAGGAAAGTCACAGGGGGACCGTGAACAGGAATATGCCAGATCTACTGAGGGCAAGCTCTCCACCTTCTAGATACCCAAAAACCTCCACCCACCCCACCCAGCCAGCTGGGAAACTGAGCCAAGACGATGTGACGCATGCCAGACTCAGGGCCCCGAGGCTGCAGGTTGGAATCCGACTCTGCCTCTTGTTCAGGGGAAGTTCCTGAACTCAGCCTAAGCCTCGGTGTGTTCCACGGTGCGGCGGGAGCCCTAACCCATGCCACCCCGGGTGGGCTTGGCGTGGGGAGCACATGGGCAACGTGCGCCCAGGTCCCGCCTCAGTAAACGCCTGCTCAGAGCGGAGTCCTCCCCTCTCTCCCCACAGAAGCCTGTACCCAGGGCAATGAACTTGAGCTTTCAAGAGCAAGGCTGACAGAGCAGACGTGATAAGCGCCCTGGTTGTCGGATATGATAATAATAGTCTCATTTATTAATATAAAGGCCCGCTAATAGAGGCGGCACTTTTAATTAGCCAACACGGCCACGATATTAATTTTTATCCACAGTTATTTAAGTCCGGGAGCCTTCCTCCCCTCTTCTGTTAGCACTTAGCTGCAGGGCGATTGAGAACATTTGTAATTGGATTTCTGTGCAGGACTTAATTATAAGGAGACAATAAAGCCCCTGAAATGCGGCAGGTTCTACTCTGCTAACTATTATTTTCCAGAGACACGCTCAGGCCAATGAATGCACAGATTTATCTAAATTATAATTTTTTAACTTAACAAAGCTTTCCTTTCCCCGCCCCCCCGGGACCGAGAGGAATCTGCCGGGAGTGGAGCTTTGCAGGGAGTGGGGCGCAGAAGCGCGTGCTTCATTCCTGTAATCAAGGCCTTCGCTCCATGGGCCACTGCGCGGCTTCCCCAGGCCCCTCGGGAGCTCGGAAGTATATTTTCTTCCCTTGGCCAAATGGCTTATTAATAGAATTGGCTTATTTATATCTCACCCAGAAAATCCCAAAGTGATACAGCAACAGGGAGATATCGAGCCAATTAGTTGTGGGGCTTGTTGTCACTGGGTGGGGGGATCCAGTTATTAATTTACTGCCCTTCACCAGTGGCAGGATCGATTCTGAGGAAACCAGAAGGAAAAGAAGAGGAAGGGGAAGAAAGCCACGCGTTATAAACCATCTGGGAAAAGTCAAAGAGCCAGGGCTACACCGCCTATGGCGTCAGCAGAGCTGTCTGGCCGTGGGAGAGGCCCTGTCCGTGGTCAGCTGCGTGGGGCGTGAGCACCTGCTGCGTGGGCCTGACCGTTGCCTCTGTGTGTGCATTCAGTTCTCACCACGGTCTGCGAGATGGGCTTATTTCACCCACTTCACAGAAGAAACATTCATTCATTCATTCATTCATTCAGTAGGAATCCCATTTCCTCGGAGAGGCAATAGTGAAAGGGCCTGGGAGAGTACCTTTCGCGACCCTCTGAGAATAACAACAGGAGTTCAGAAATAGTGTTTTTCTTAAAAAAAAAAAAAAATCCACCATCACCATTCCGCCTGTAGAAGCTACTGAGATCACGTTGTTAACATGTTGTGAACGGCTTTCCAAATCATTAGAAATTCTTTGTGGCTGTGATTTTAAATGATGGTATAGTATTCCATCTCGTAGACATACTAGAATTTATCTAACTTTCCGACACTTGTAGATATTCAAACCTTGGTGAATATTTAATTTGTTTATAGTTATTATTATTATTATTATCTTAAAGATTTTATTTATTTATTCATGAGAGACACACACAGAGAGAGGCAGAGACACAGGCAGAGGGAGAAGCAGGCTCCATGCAGGGAGCCCGAAGTAGGACTCGATCCCGGGTCTCCAGGATCAGGCCCTGGGCCGAAGGCGGCGCTAAGCCACTGAGCCACCGGGGCTGCCCTGTTTATAGTTATTATTATAAATGGAAGAGACGAACATACATATGTGCCCTCCTTTTTGCTTACTCAAAATCGAAATGAAATTATCGCAACAAGGAGAATGAATATTTTAAAGCCTCTTGAGGCCTACTGCCGTATCGCACTTTAGAAACATCGCACAAGTTTCTATTGGGCTGGCGATGTGTGAGAGGGCTTATCATTGCACCGTAACTTCATCAATACTCCACATTGATTTTAACAAGTATTTGCTAATTTGATAGGGGGAAAGATATATTTCATGACTGTGTTTTCTTACCGTGCATTGATTGCTAGCGAGGCTCAACATTTCCTTGTACACTTAAACCATTACTTGTATTTCTTCTACAAATAGCCTATTCTTGTTCTTTGCACATTTTTCTTTGGGGTTTAGTGGTTTTTGTTATGTATAAATGCTACTTTATATTTTAAGAATATCAATTTTTTGATGTTTTTGTTGAGGACATTTTTCTCAGGTTGATTTTGCTGTTTATTTTTATTTTCTATGATGTTTTTTATAGAGACGGTTTGAATTTTTATGCAGCCAAATATATCTATTTTTTTTCTTTGTGATTCCTCCAATTGCTTTTGTGCTTAGAAATTCCATCTCCCCACTGAGATAGAAATAGTAATCTATATTTTATCCTAAGTATTTTATGGTTCTATTCTTTTTACACTTAACCCTTTAATTCATCTGACATTTATTTTGTTCTATATTTTGTGAGAAGGACTTAAATAGATTTGTCTCTTAAATAGTTAACTATTAATTCCAGCATCATGCATTAAAAAATGTTTTCTTTCCCCATTGGCTTGGATGCCACCTTTATCACATGCTTTATTATTTATTTTTAATATACAGTACACTGTTCTGAGCTGTCTTATTCTGTTCAGTTGGTTCTTCTGTTATAATTACACTGTTTTAATTATCGCATCTTATACATTCACATATTTAAAAATATGACATATTCGTATATAAAGTGTAGCATTTTATTATCTGGTAGAACCAGTCTCCCACAATTACTCTGTTCAAAAAAAAAATTGGCTATTCCTGCTCATTTTCCAGATGAATTTTAGAATCATGCTGTCTAGCTCCAGAAAAAAAAAAAAAACCCATTTGGGACTTGGAAAGGGATTAGATTCAACATATATCTTAATTCATGAACCACTTGCATCTTTGTACTACTCAGTCTTGTCATTTGGAAAAATGACATGTTCTGTTTTGGTTTGTTTTTCCTCTTTCCTTTGTTTTTGCAAGTTTAACTCTTTAAGTGAAATTTTAGTGTACACTGAGGTGAGGATCAAAACAGATTCCTTTTCAAAAAGTCAATTTCCCGCAATCCCAGCTTTTGCTTCACTCACCCCTTCTCCAGTGATTTACAGTGCTCTGTTATCATTTATTAAGTCCTTAGTATTAGGTTAGTAGGGTCTGTTTCTGAGCTCCCTAATCCCTATTCTTGTGCGAATGCCCTGCCATCTTGATTCTCCTCTGGTCTTCCCCGGAATGAGTTGGGACCACTGCCACCTTCAGATGGCTCTTGGAGTCTCCGCCCACCTCTCTCAAACCAGGATTCATTTCCTGCATACAGGCCCCTTGATCTGAGCCTCTCTAGTCAGAAGCTTGTCAGCCCCCAAGGGACCAGGATGGAGGAGTGTGATGCCAGGTTTTTGGCGTTTACTTGAGAAAACACCCAGGGTGGTGGTGACTGAGGCCTGGTCCCTGCTTCTATCCTTTCCACAGGACAGCATGGCCAGAGGTTGACCGTATCAGTCGCCAGCATGGAATGAGGGAGAAAGAAGGACCAGAACATTTCAGGGAGGTGGTGTGAGTTGATAACGCTTTACTAGAAACCTCCTTCTTCCTCAAGGGCCTGCTAAGAGCCAGACTTGTGCTAAGGACATTGCATACATTGGTCTAATTTTTGCCCGAACCACCTGAGCTCATCACATTTTACACATTAGAAGAATGGCTCAGAGGGAGTAAGAAACACCTAATATCACCCAGCTACTAAGTGGCAGAGCTTATTTTTCATCCCCGTTTTGCCTGCTTCCAGGTCCCATGATAATTACTTCTGTGCCGTGGTTGACTCAGCAGAACTAGAACCGCAGCCGCTTCCCCAGGGACTCTTATGATCGGGGAATTTACCACCTGGAGAAATGGTCTAGGCTACCTTAAGCTTTGAGGGGTCTCTAACCCAGGCTGTCATGGTGATAGAATCAGGAGATGTGAGGTTCAAGCGTTTGAAGCTGGTCATCTGAGTGAAGACTCAGTCGTCACCTCTCCATCCAGGCTTATGGGGTGCATGCCATTCTCAGCCATGGTGGAGACTCTGCTTCCAATCCTGCCTCCTTCCCCGCCTCTTCCCAGACTGCTGCTGCCCCTCTCCCCAGCTAGGCAGGCAAGTTGGCCTTTGTAGCTGCTGATGTCCAGATGAGTGCATGTAGGGGAGAGCCTGTGTGCCCACTGATGGTGGGAAGCAGAGATGTGGGGTACAGGGCGAGGAGAAGGAGCTGGTGGGTTAGAAAGCCTGTTGCTTAAAGGAGAGTTCTGTGGATCTGATCACCTTCTGTCCAAACCAGTGGCTGAGATGGCTAAAATAGCCAGAAGGGAAAAATAGTAGGCATTTGTTTATTTAATCTCTATCAAGAAAAGACTACAATCTAATTTTGCCTCTCATCTTGGTCAACAACCGAACTGTGAGCACATGCCCACTTTATCACCATATAATCTGTGCATACTTGTCCCCATGGGGCCTCCTCTTTCCTCCTCAAACTTGGTCCCCATTCACATATTGGTGTATTGACCTATTTAGTTTATCGTGGCTCATATATAGCATTCCATCATATCGATGATCCATATTTTAGCAAAACATATTCCAAATATTGCCTGGGATGAGCAATGCATGAACAGGCCGATAGTGAACGATCTGGTCATGAGAAGATAAAACACATTTGCTCTGTGGGGGATTTTACCTCTGGGGGGCCATGGGGACTGTAGTAACACAGATCACTATTCTAAAGACCTTCTCTGGAGGCAGGTAGAGTCCTGGGCTGGGAATCGAGATACCTAGGTTCTGAGCTGGGCTTTTTCTGTTAGGTACTTTGTGTGTCTTTGATATTTTCTTTCCCTGGTTCTCAAATTTTACTTGTTCCATTAGGATAGTCACAGCCATCAGGAAACCACAGAGATGGAAGGACATTATAGATGACTTTGTCTAACCTTCTTATTTTATAGACGAGAGAAAACAAGCCCTGAAGGTCAAGTGACTTGCTCAAGGTCACAAAGTCAGCCATTGCCTTTGCAGATGCCACCGCCACCAGCCTCGTGGCTTTGGGAATCATGTCAGAGGTGGAGGATTTGCCACTCCCTTGAAGAAAGACCCTTCATTATTATTATTATTATTATTATTTTTTTTTTTTTTTAAGACCCTTCATTATTACTCATGCCAGCCACCCCCCTACCCCCACCCGCCCCGGGAACCTTCGGAGTGTTTCTCCATCTGAGCTGTTGACATGTGCTTCCTGGACTCTTGCTTCTCGTTCTGGAAGGCCCATAGGGCTGACGTGACCAGGTTTTACAGAAAGGAGAACAGGGCCATGAGGTTTCCACCTGAGCCTCAGGGCTGCCTTGTTTCCTCGTAGGATCCCCACCTCACATCTCCTGTCTTTTCCACCTCACGTCTCCTGTCTTTTCAAACCATCCTTTGGAAGAGCCCAAAGCAGCCAGAGCATTGCTATCCTGTGCTGACAGAGCCTGTGAACTATTTGGCTTGTCATAGTGATCTCACCATCTTGCTATGCTTCTATCTCGGTAGACAGAAAGCTCAAAGTGAACAAAGACCCAGCACAGCGGGCTAGGGTAACAGGGGCAGGATGGGCTTGGAGCCCCTGGAGATCGGGTTGGATCAGACAATCCGCAGCCAGGAAATCTCAGGTTCTGATGGAACCTCCCCTAGGGAGACCGTTTTGCTGGGTGGTAGAGGCTGGGATGAGACCCTAGGAGCAGGTCTTGTCCACTTAGTGTTTGTATAGAACGATGTCCAGTCGGTGATGTTGCTGAAGCAGAGATGGGGCAGCTCCAGCAAGGAGTGAGACCAGCTCAAGGCTGAGGAGGGGGGAAGTGTGGCAGTGTGTGGTACGTGGGTGCATGTCCTTTTTCATCCCCTACAGGGACCAAAAGAGGGGGACCCTGAAAGGAGAGGTGGGCATCCTGAGGGGAGTAGGGGTGGGGCACAGAGAGAAGAGAGCATCACATCACAGTTTTCCAAAGTTCAGAATTTTCTAAAGACTGAGATCAGAGAACATCAGAGGACATTTCCTCAAAGGGGATGGTTTGGACCAGAGCTCTCTGAGCTGTGCACTTTGTCCACTGTCCCCCTGGCTCTTTTCTGTGTCTCACATAAAATGTAGTTTTAGTTCAGGGCAAAGACACACAGAAGAGGGGAGCAGTGGTGAAGGGAGGGTAGCAATAGGGAGAGGGCAGCAGTGATGGGCAGGCCGGGCTGGTGGGAAGGCGCTGGGGTGCAAGGCCATGTTCTGATCCCTCCTCCCCCCCGGGGGGCTCCTTGAAAAGCTGAAGTGGAGGCATTGTCCCTGGAAGTTTTCCATGACCCAGGTGGACAGAGAGGTAGAAGAGGGTATAAAGAAAAGGAAAGGTGCCACATTCAGTCCCCAATGGCCACTCGCCGTTGCACAAGGTCCTGTGTGTCTTTCTGCTCCTTTCTCTGCTGGTTTTAGAGGAGGGACTTGACCGGCTCCCCTGTCTTGTTACCAGCTGTCCTGTCTGCAGGTCAGCTCTGGATGGGAGCCTGGTTCTCACCAGCACCATCCCCACTCGTTCTTAAGATCATCTCAGCTCGGGGCACCTGGGTGCTGCAGTGGTTGAGCATCTGCCTTTAGCTCAGGTCATGATCTCCGGGATCGAGTCCCACATCGGGCTCCTTGCAGGGAGACTCAGCCTACATCTCTCCCCCTCTCTCTGTCTCTTTCATGAATACATAAATAAAATCTTAAAAAAAAAAAAAAAAAAAAAAGATCATCTCAGCTCTTCACCAGCTGAAAACAGGCAAGGTTTACAAGACGACAAACCTGGGGCTGGTGAAGGCTGTACCCCTCAAAACCATCGTAATGGGTATTCCTTGTCTTCACTCAAGTATAGAGGGATTGGGTGCTCCAAGCTCATATTCCATGTCTCTCCTCCTTCCTCCCCAGGTGGCGCCTGGGGGGCTCTCAACCTCTGTCCACAGCCAGAACCACCACCGGGCCTCTGCCTTGTCCTCAATCTCCTCATTTAGCAGGATCTTCTTGGTTCTCTGGAGATGGAAAACAAGGAATCGGGACACAGTGACTTTTGTTTCGTTCCTCAGAAAGTGTAAGGGACTGTCTGGCCCTGGGCTCTGTGGATCATTTCCTGACACGAAGCTGCTGCTGAGGATTTAGAGAGAAGAGCTGAGGCTGGATCTGGGGGCATGGAAGTTGGCTCATGGCTGCTCCTTACCATAGCCCAGAATGCCCCTCCTGCAGGCCTGGAACTCTATAAAAAGCAGATGTAGCTTCACTCTCAACTCCGGGCCCCATGGACCGACTGTTGCCTCCTTGCTATTCCAACTTCACCCTTTCTGATTTTACTATCTCCGTGTGGGCTCCATATTTGGCCCTTGCTGTCTCCAATGGTTCTTTGGATCAGAGGCTGAGTTTTGAGTTTGGATTCTGGTCTGGCCTTTGGCACTTCTCCACCTTGGCTGTGGGTCAGAAACCCTCTGTCTGGTAGGGAGGGTGGCCCCCCAGGTGAGGCCTTATTCTCTGGAGCCCTAATGATGCTCAGCGGCAATCCAGGATGCAGCACAGGGTGGTGTGGGGTCGGGGGGAGACCTGGGGCGGGAAGGGCCGGTAGAGTGACTTGGGGCTTGGCTTCCTGTCTCTATCTCCACCAGGGCAACTCCACTTGGATCTGGATTCTGTATGAGCCTTTCTTTGGTGAAAAGCTGAAAACTACTGATCTTTCCTAAGCCCCTTCAATTTATAAAGGAGAAAGCTGAGATGGAACAAAGAAAAAGGATTTGTCAAGGTCGCCTGAGTGATTTAGTAGCAGACTAGGGCTGTAAGAGGAGACAGGCCCAAGAGCTGGGGCAGGTTCCTGAGGACACCGACCCAGGAGCGTAACCCAACCCTCCAGGAGTCTTGGGGTTTCTGGATCTGGCCTTTGCTCTGCTGGGAGAGACCCGAGGGCCTGGAAAGCCTGAGTGCTGCTGTCATGGGCTGGCTCTTGCCGCCACCCCTTCTGCTTCGAGTACTGGGTCCTGGAACCGGCGAGATCCCTTTAATGAGTCTTGAAGAGCACTGACGCCACAGCTTATGAAGACCTGAGGTCAAGTCCCAAGGATGTCACTAACCTGAGCGTGATTCTGGATTTGTTATACAATCTCTCTGAGCCTCCGTTTTCTCATCTCTAAAATGGGAGTCAATAATATTTGTCTCTTTGGACTTTTAGAGGAGTCCTTCTGATCCTCCAAAATGTAGCCTTCATTACGGTAAGCGCACAATAGACACACAATCTTTGCCGCCAGGTGAACTTAGCCAGGGAAGCTCACAAGATTAGGATGTCAGGCGCTCAGTCCGGGACCTTTCCCGATGCTTAGCGCAGACCACAGCCTGTGGAGAGGGCTGCCAGTAAATGTTTAATTAAATACATAAAAGAGCAGGGTCAGGCCGTCCTGGAGGGGAGGCCCCACATGGCTCGTCCGTGTGCGCACAGCGCCCCACATACCTTACCTTACCACGTTCAACCTCAAGGCTGAAGAAGAAAGAACTCGGGACCCCAACACTTTGAGGGAAGTGGCCAGGAGGGGTGATGGTGTCTGCTTCCTTTCTTCTCTTAGGCACAGGGACATGGAATGGAAATGGAGACTAAGAGCGCCCTCTAAAGTAAAGGAAGAGGAGGTGGGTTCCTGTAGTTCCTCAGTGTTCACCACCGTCCAGGGGACGTGGCTCCCATCTTGGCTTTGTGGCCTTTAACGTCACCATGGGTGGTGCTTGGTGGAGGTGGAGTTGGGCACCGCAGGATGCTGGGCTGCCTTCCTATGCTCCTTGGGCTCCCCTCCTGTGCGGCCCTGGGGTGCCTTGGACACCCCACCAGAGCTCCAGGCTCAGCTTTTCTAAAATTCATCCTCAGAGTTAGGGGCTCTTGGGTTGACAACCGGGAATTGAGAAATGGAGCCAGATGAAGATGGGGAGCCAAGGAACGATGAGACTGGGAAGATGGACCTGGAAGTGTGGAATCCTACATGATTCTTGGGGATTAAACAATAGTTTGGATTTTTGTGTGTTTTTCTTGGTACCAGTTTCTGATGTATGCTTTTTGGTGGGGTCTTTATAAATGGGCCAGGATAATGGACATTTATGAGACGTCAAGAGAAAAGCAGAAAAGGGGTTGGTTTCCAATTTTTTCCAGTTCCTATTATTCCCCACGAAGACTCAGAGACTCAGCCGCTCTTCCAGGGTCTGGAGCCGGAACCCCCACCCCTGCCCCTTTGTCATGCTTGGCTTTGAGGTCACTCCACACCTCCTTGATGTCTGTCCCTTTTCTTCTTTGCTTAGCTGGCAAAGGTTGGGACTTTTCAAAAGCATTTTTCTATCAGGAAATTAAAAAAGGAAAGAAACTAGATTTACAAAAGCACCAAAGTGTAAAATACTGGTCATCAGGGGCTGGGGGAGAGTTATTGTTTAATGGGGACAGAGTTTCAGTGTGACAAGATGAGAAGAGCTATGGGGACGGACGGTGGGGATGGCCACACAACAGCGTGAAGGTACTTAACGCCTCTGAGCTGTACACTGAACAACGGTGAAGATGGTAAACTTTATATCACGTGTTTGTCACCGCAATGAAAAAAAAAGCACCCAAATGGTTGGATTTACAGATCCTTTGCACAGGGTTTAACTTCAGTGTTTGAGAGCAGCTCGACTTGTCTTTTCCTCACTGTGATGGCTAATTTTATGGGGCAAATCAGCGAGGCCACGGTGCCCACTTATTTGGTCAAACACCAGTCTAGGGGCCCCTGGTGGCTCAGAAGGTTAAGCATCTGCCTTCAGCTCAGCTTATGATCCCAGGGTCCTGGAATCGAGCCCCACAACGGGCTCCTTGCTCAGCGGGGAGTCGGCTTCTCCCTCTCCCTCCGCTCTTCCCCGGCTTGTGCTCTCTCCTTCACAAATAAATAAGTAAAGTCTTAAAAAAAACAAAACCCCCAAGAAACCCAAACCAACACCAGTCTAGATGCTGCTGCGAAGGTACTTTTTAGATGTGAGTGACATTTATCACCAGTAGACTTTGAATAAAGGAGCTTGCCTTCTACAGTGAGGGTGGGACTCCTCTAAGAGTTGAAGGCCTTGAGAGCAAAACTGGGGTTTTCCAGAGAAGAATCAATTCTTCTATTTTTTTTAAAAGATTTAATTTATTTATTCATGAGACACACACACACACAGAGAAAGAGAGAGAGAGAGGCAGAGACACAGGCAGAGGGAAAAGCAGGCTCCATGCAGGGAACCCCACCCGAAGCGGGACTCGATCCCAGGTCTCCAGGATCACACCCTGGGCTGAAGGCAGCACTAAACCGCTGAGCCACCCGGGCTGCCTGAGAAGAACCAATTCTGCATCCACACTGCCTTTGGACTCAAGGCTGGAGCTGTAGTTCTTGCCCAAATTGCCAGCCTGCCAGCCTGCCCTGTGGACTTTCGACTTGCCAGCCCCCACAACCGTGTGAGCCAGTTCCAGAAAGTCTCTCTGTCTCTGTCGATCTGACTCCTCCACACACACACACACACACACACACACACACACACGCACACACACATGTGCACACACACGTACCCAAATCCTATTGCTCTATTGCTCTCTTGGTTCTTTTTCTCTGTGACACCCTGACTCATACACTCATCTGGAACCAGCTGGGGTTGGAGGTGCCCAGATTTCTCCCTGAGGGGAGATGGGGGAAGGACCTCTCCCAGGTCTGGTAAGCACTTTATTTCCTCTCCCGCTCTGTGTCCCTGGCTTCTCGCTGGGAATGGGCTCTCCTGGGGTCTGTGTCATCTGCCTCTAACCTATGTGCCCTTCTCTGGTGCTCCTGCCCTGGGTCTGTGGGCCTGACCTACTCTCTGACTCTCTGGGTGAAAGGGTACCTCTCCTATGAGGCCCCAAACACTTTGTGGACCCTGGTCCTAGTCAGGCTTTCAGGAAGCCACCTACTGACTTTACAGTATTGGATTCTGTTGTTGCTTTCATACCTGAAACTTGGGTGGATTCACTTCTCTTTGCTAATTTCTACCCACTTTTAGCATATATGCAGACTGCTTCATGGCTAATTCTGCCTTTGGGTAAGGTCTTGATTCATTTCTCATCTTGGTCAACATCCACACCAAGGCTCCTAAGAGCTTAAGTCTCGGGCGCCAGTTACTCTTGGGTAACCTATGAGCATTATTCATTCAGCTTCTTCCCACAGCCAGGTAGAGACCCTCATCTCCTCCTACCTCAAGGTCCTGCTGGACTGCCTGTGAAAGAAGGATGGATGGTTAATACTTTGTCCCTCTCATTTACTTGTTATGATATGTAAGGAGTCCATTATACACATTCTCTTATTTAACCCCTTCCCTGCATATTTAATATGCAGCATCCCCATTTTATAGATCCGAGAACTGATGCACGGAGAGGTTATGGAGCTCGTCCCAGACCCCACAGCATGGGAATGTAATTCAGCCTCAGGCGATCGGAGTCCAAGTCGCGTGCTCTTAGAGCAAGTAGAAAAAGGAGAAGAAAATGAGGACTAAAGAGAAATAAGACAGGGATATCAGGCAAAGTCAGGAAGAGGACAAATATTACCACAATATGCAGCAGAGGGGTCCACACACATGTGCATAGGAGGTGGGCCAGGACTTTGGCTCCAGGCCTCTAGCAGTCAAGCAGAGGTGGGAGCCTCCTCTGTCCTTCAGCTCCCTCGCTGAGCTCCTGGCACCGTTGCGATCAAGCACAGGTTACCAGCAGCGCCCACTTTCCTAAGTCCCCTCAAGTGCCTTATCATGCAGGGTTTTCTTCAAATTGCGGGGCCCAGCTCTCTGAGCATCCTACTGCTGCAGTTCAGCAAAATTATTTCATACTTGTAGTAAAAATGATATGTAATTCCCACTAAGCAAAGGGACGAGTCTTTCTCTCTTAGAGTAATGATTTGGAATTGATGTGAGATCGTATATTCTGAGAAAGCTGCGACTTTAAGACTTCTTTCCCCCTTTATATGCCCAAAAGCCCTTCATCTGGTGTCACGCTCACCGCAAGTGATGACTAGATAAGGACTGCGGTGAACAAATACAAATGTTAGTGGATGCTGCTGACCAGTTGCCCCCACAGGGCCTGCCTGATACAAGAGGGAGGACCCATTTCTGGGGAAGACTTCCAGGTGTTAAAAGGCCTAGGGCTAATGAGAGGCAGTGTAGTGCCGTGGCAAGAGCACTGCATGCGTGCGATCCCAGCTCCGCCGTAGCTGTGTGACCTTCAGCAAATCCCTCAACCCCTTGGAGCCTCCGCTATGATGATGGAGCATGCCTATCATATGGGACGATGTTCTAGTGTCTGGAATAGGGCGGGTGGTCCACAGAATTTATTTGTTCAATCATTCATTCTTTCACAACTTTCTTCTTGGCATCTGCCGAGGGCCAGGACTCCCTGTGCTCTGTCCTGGACCACGACAGTAAACAGGACAGATGGGTGCCTGGTACGTTCCCTCCTCCCCTGTCTCTTCCTTCCCTGAGGATGGCAATTTGGAAATTTCCACAGCATATATTTAATAATAGAGCAGTCATGGGGCACCTGGGTGGCTCAGTCAGTTAAGCGACCCACTCTTGATCTTGGTTCAGGTCATGATTTCGGGGTCATGAGATGGAGCCCCCCATACTGGGGAAGGGGGGGAGGTCTGTGCTCAGCAGGGAGTCTGCTGAAGATTCTCTCCCTCTCCCTCTGCCCCTCGCCCTGCTCTCTCTAAGTAACTAAATCTTTTTTTTTTAAAGATTTTATTTTATTTTTTATTTATTCATGACAGAGAGAGACACACACACACACACACACACACACACACAGGCAGAAGGAGAAGCAGGCTCCATGCAGGGAGCCTGACGTGGGACTCGATCCCGGGTCTCCAGGATCACACCCCGGACTGAAGGTGGCGCTAAACCGCTGGGCCACCGCGGCTGCCCTAAGTAACTAAATCTTAAAAAAAAAAAAAAATAGAGCTGCCTGAAGTCCAAGTTGCTGAGGGAAGAGATGGGGAGTGGCAAGAAGAAGGGGGAGCGCACACAGAGGCGGCCTCCATGCAGTGGCCCAGACCAGCGGGCAGCAGGGACCTGGTCGGGCACCGCAGGGTCTGTGACCAGGCCACGGGGCTCGCCAGGGCCTCCTGAAACGATTGCCCCCCCCTTTTTTAAGATTTTATTTATTTATTCATGAGAGACACACAGAGAGAGGCAGAGACACAGGCAGAGGGAGAAGCAGGCTCCCTGCAGGGAGCCTGATGTGGGATTCGATCCCGTGTCTCCAGGATCACGCCCTGGGCTGAAGGCAGGCGCTAAAGCGCTGAGCCACCCAGGGATCCCTACCCTTTTCCCTGGGGTGGAACAGAGTGCTCCAGGGTTCTAGGCCTGGCTGGGCTGGGGAGGGGGGATCTCAAAGAGAGGCCGAGGCTGGTTCATGTCGGTGTGTGTGCTCACAAACGAAACCCTGTCATGTGTGCAGTCGACAACAGCGTGCTAATTATACACGGGCCTCAGCACTGCGCTCTTCTCCGGGCTCTTCAGGGTGTTGTGTTTGCATTTTCCTCACCCTCAGGAGCAGCATTTGCATCTCTCCAGTCTGTCAGGGAACAGTGTGTGTGTGTGTGTGTGTGTGTGTGTGTGTCCCCACACGCGTACGCACAGACATCATCTACTCAGAAGCTGCAAAGCAAGGACTGAAAGAACCTCAGCAGGGATCCTGTCTCCGAATCCACCAGCATCCTGGAGTCCTAGCACGCACCGCACTCACCAACGTGCGCTTCCTAGGATTTTGCTCTTTAGGCCCAGGCCCCACTGGTCCACGTGGGGGCCGCCCACCAGAGCCGGGGCTGTGGCTGCAGCAGGGCCCATGTCTCCACTGTCTGGCGGCGCCCCGAAGGCCGGGGCTGTCTCCCCGCCGCAGACTGGAGGCCCCCTAAAGGCAGGGCTGCACCTCGTCCTCCAGGAGCCTCTGCCTCTGACGTGGGTGCCGGGCTGTGGGCGCAGAAAACAGTTCTGGCCTCATGACCCTGGAGGGGGGCCCTCGGCAGCCCCCTGGGATGCCAGCCTGACCCGCTCTCGAGTTCACCTCATCTACTCCTTTTACCTGCCGAGAGTGGAAGTGTCACCCACACACTTGGGGGATACGAGGAAGAAAAGAGTTATAACATATGTTGGCAAATGGAATTTAAAACACAAAAACACAAAAACAAAAAAAGAAAGAAAAAAGAGAAAAAGGGAAGTGGGGAGTTGGGGGGTGGCATCCTCAGCTCAGCCGATCAACTGGCTACCTCCCAGGCTCTTCACCTGGACCCCACGGGAGCCTGCCAGGTGCCCGGGCCAGAGCACCCCACCTCTCCCCCTGTGCTGGATCACATAGCACACAATACCTGGCATCATTCCCCGATCTGGTATTAATCCCTTCACTGAAAATAAAAGGAAAACAACACAAACACCCTTCTCGGGGTGTGGCCGAGACACTTCTTTTTTGGAATCCCCGTGCTTTTCACCGACCTAAAAGCTTGATGAGGCACGGATCCCGCGTTCCTCGGTCACTGTTCCTGCCCCCTCCCCCAGCACTGGCCACCACGCCGTGGCCTGGTGGATGCTTAATAAAAGTTTTGTATCAGGGAGTGGATGTGACTTTCGGGAAGGACCCGGGATGGATCTCCTCCTTCTCCTGAGACCTCATTCTTCCCTGGCCCAAAGGAGCTGCACTCTTTTGTTGGAGAAAAGCTGTATTCTGGGGTCTTGGGGCTAGGGGGCAGTGTTCACCCATTGGTACAAGCAGGACGTGTGCGTGTGCGTGTGCATGTGTGTGTGTTGATGATGATGATGACTGGACATTAATAAGCTCTGCCTCTAGACAGACATCTAGAAGTCCCTTAAAACCACTTAGCTCATCTCTCCATAAGTAACCTGCTCCTTCAATATGCCCCTGCAATCTGATTTTGCATATACGCGGCTGAACAACCAGGCTTATCCGAAGATAAAAATTCTTTTTTTTTTATCCAGTAAACTTTATTTATATATAACAACAGTACAAATTGTGTCCTTGGCTTGCAAAATAGGAGTGTTTCATATTTACAATAGGTACACAATAATATATTAGAATAACCAAAAAACCCCCAATGTATTGGAACATTTTAAATACTTAATTTTCTTACAGATTTTATTCCACAACACCTGTAAAAACAACAAAACCAGACAACAATCATTGTATTTTCTTAAAAATATATATAATACAGATTCCAGTGTGTCAAGAAGAGTGGGTTTGGATAGGAGACGTTGGGGGGAGAGGCAGGTGGGCCCAGGTCCCTAGTTTCATGGTATGAAGAGCTTGTCCCTTGTTCCCCAACACATTGCTAACGTCTGCTCTGTAGGGGGACCGCTCTGTAGGGGGACCGTGTGCCGTTATGCTCGCCACCTGTAACGTTAACGCGGGGGACAAACAAAGCCAAGGTCAGGGCCTCCCCTGAAATCCCAAGGTGCCTCCCATCTTCCTTGAGGCAAGACAGGAGGGGCGGGCTGGGCTGCAGAAGGGACGGAAGGGATGGAGCCCAGTCTCAAGGTGGAGCCTGCAACCGTGAGGAGGACAGGGGAACCGAGCGGGCTGTCCCCGCGAGGTCGGGCCTCCATCGGGCTTACGGGGCGGAGGCCCTGTTTGACAAGCAGTGGTCTTGACCAGTCAACAACCATGGACAACCTGATACCACGAGTGAGACCTCTCTTTCCTTCCTGCTGTCACTGAGCCCCGGTTGCTGAAATGTCCCTCTTTGGGAAAACCGGGAGGAAAGCCAGAGACGGGGAGGACAGACTTTGGAATCCCCGAGAGGGCACTGCCATTTTCTCCAAGCCTGAGACAAGGCATCAAAAGTCCTTGAACTTCGTCTCCCAAGTGTCCCCGTGGCATCTGCTTCCGCAGCCCTGGACTCATCACCCCCTCGCCCCTGCTCCCAAGAGTCTCGAGGCTTTCCTGTCAGTGGCCAGGCCTTGGGGAGCCTCCATCCGAGGTCAGCCAGGGTGGCCTCCCCCGGGAGCAGCTGCGGGGTCGTGGAGGCCCGTGTGGTACCTGGGATGCACCTGGGGATGGATCGGCTGGCGGCTGTCCCCGGTCTCCTTCTGTTCTGTCCGGATGGTGTCCAGCCCACACCCACACCCCTGGCTTCGGCTTCGTGCTCAGCAGGGCCAGAGGCCTCGGATGCGATTCCTTGTCCTCATTCGGGGGAAGTGAAGGAAGACCAGGGGCTCAAGAGGCAAGGGGATATGCCACCAGAGGCGACAGCAGCTGTGGAAGCCAGAGAGGCCCTCACTGCAGAAGGAACGTTCCAGAATAAGGCAGGGCCGCTGGGTTGGCCGCCTTCCTCTTCCCTCTCTGGCCCTCTTCTGCCAAGCTGTGCCCTCCGCAGGTGGTGGGGAGACCTGTGCCTGCTGCGGGGGCCGGCGGCTGGGATGATGCCCCTCTGCTGGAAGAAGGTCCTTCTTGGTCTTGTTCCCTGCTGTTCTCAGCACCCTGAGCGCCCCTGGCAGGCAGCCGCCCCGTAGGAAGGCCGCCTGACAGGGCGCAGGAACCCGTCTCCACCCTCGGGTGAGGCCAACGTTGGAGCCGCACTCTTGGTGATTGAACTCTGCAAGGAAGGGGGGCTCTCTGCAGTCAGCGGTGGATGGGAAATGATCTGAGAGACGCTGTGGGGGGACGGGGGAGGGCAGGCCCCGAGATACCTGCCCCCCCACCCCATGTTGAGAGTAGAGGGGCAGCGGGCCGGGTGGGGGGGACCTGCTCCGCGCACAGGGGACATCCTGCCCATCTTCGTCTCGTCCATCAGCACCTTCTGTCTGGCCAAGCGCATTCCTGGGGTTCTTTTCCAGCGAATTGTCTCTTGTGCAGAGTAGTGACACAAGTGAAGCTGTTCTGATGTCTGAGAGACACCTCCCTTCCTGCCTCCCTCCGGGTTGGAAGGCCTCCTGTGGGGTAGGGGCTGTGACTTTTTCCCTACATGAGGTCAAAATACCTTCCAGTTGGCTAAGAGTGAGGAGAGAGGCCAACTGAGTCCCTGTCCTGCCCATTCTATAGGCGTGGGCTCCGTTGGTTCTCCATGGCCCAAAGGCAAGAGTTGGTGGAGGAGGCAGATGGGAAGCTGCAGAGGAGGCAAGGCGACAACCTTTCCCCGTCACGGCCTAGCTCGAGTCACACCGAGTTCTCCTTTCTCGGACTCCCTTCCTCACAGACGCCCCCGGGCCACTTCCTTTGCCATCCCAACTTGCCCAACACTCTCATGGAATCCCAAGAAATGTGGCCCACCCGCTCATGGCAGCTCTGGCCCCTCTCCCATCCGCGCTCCAGCTGACCATTCCCCCATCTTTCTCTACACTCTCCAGAAGCCTTCCACGAAGCAGCCCCAGGGCCGTGAACCGTCACCCAAAGACGCCCCTGGGAGACGCTCAGATCGGTGCATAGAGGCAAGGGTCGAAACACCAAACTTCCTTCTACTTCTTGGTGGAGCAAAACCCCGGATGCTAGTCTGCGTAGCAGTGTGATCAGAGAAGATTCGTGCTGGGAAGTAACATACGGTGGGCTGGGATTTTATTGTGGGTGGCACCGAGCCCCCCTCCCCCCCATTCCTCTTGCACGTATCTTCTCTCCTTTCATCGCCATTAATCACAGGCTCTGAGCTGATAAGCTTTGGGTGCTATGAAGAGCAAACACTTTGGCTTAGTGCGGAAGGCCAGTCATTAGTATTTCTTTCAGGCTATTAATAGGGCCCAGAGAAACTTTAGCAGAAGTGGATTATCAGAAGAAAGTGGCCTTGGCATGGCTGGTTGTGAATTATAATGAAAACAGCGAGTTTCCTGAGTATTTTGCTGAATGCTTTTCTCTTTCCCTTTGTCAGCTGCATTCAGGCAAGAAACTGGAGCTGAGGAGACCAGGCGATGTCTGCTGTGCGGTTAGCACAGCGATCCAGAGCCACACGCCAGGGATGGAAGCCAGCCCTCAGAGCTCCCCCTCCCCCAGCCCTTTCCTGGGAATCCAGTGTGGTCAGCAGAGCCTTTGGAAATTGGAATTGTTTGGAGGTAAATCAGGGCACAGAGAAGCTGGGGCCCAGAGTTAATTACAGAGGAAATGACCCTGGTCTGGTCTCTCCGGGGCCGGCTGGTCCAGTTTCCCAGCACCGCAGCCCCTTGACAAGTAGAAGGTGGGAAGGGGAGGATGGTCCTCTCCTGTCTGCCCCCTTCCCACCCCTTTGCCTTTCTCTTGCCTTCCTTCTCCCTCCCTCTGATGCTGTTTTCAGAGAAGCCAGAGCTGCCTGCTTGGATCCGTGCCGGTGTGGGAGGCCTGGAAACTCGGAAGGCTGTCCAGGTCACCAAGATCTTGCTGCCAACAGAGCCACCTTCCTCTAGATGACTCCCACTGGCTTTCATGGGGCTTCTGGACCAGGGTGTGGGGCTTTGGTCTCTTTGTTTAGAAACTACACTCAGGAGAGCTGGTCATCCATGGTTTTAGGTGTCAGCAGAAGAGAGAGAGAGAGAAAGAAGCCCAGTGAGAAGCCACCCACTTGCCCTTCACACTCATAAGGACACGGGAGGCAGGAGAAGCAGAAGACAGGAACGTGGGTAGGCTACAGTCATTTCTGCTGAGGCAAGTGCTCAGACGATCAGGAGCTTCCACATATGAGCGGAGGGTTGTCTCCCCTCTGCAGGCACAAGAGAACGAGAGAAAGAAAGCATCACGGTAAATACGGCCGCCTCTTTAACCTACGCTCTTCAAGTATTGCTTGCTGTAAACAGTGTTTGGTTTTTGCTTTCGCTTTCATTGCAAGAAACCACTGGCAAATTGGAGTGGAGTCTAAAGCCAAACACCCACGTCCCCAGGTCAGCTCCCAAACGGAATCTCCTGGAGGCCTGGGCCGCATACTCCGGGCCCTTTCCCCAGGGTGCCTGGTGTAGGACAGTGAGCCATGTGAGGCAAAGCTGCCCAGTTGTCCTCGGGGAGGCCAGGCGTCCGGGAGAGGCCCACCGCTCCCCACCTCTGATAGTAACTTTAGGGGAACCAAACAGAAAAGTACCAAAGATCAGCTCCTCAATTCTTGAGGTTTGAGATTAAATAAAACAAAAACAAACAAAAAACAGTAGCAAAAAAGCATCGGTACTCTACAGACACATATCTCCTCTCTGGAGAGGAGAATATACATGTGTGTGGTGCGTAAAGCTCGATTCCCAGTCGGCCAGGTCGAGCCCCTCCGTGGCGCCACTGTCCGTGCCGAGTCCCGCAGTCGCCGTGCTCCTCGGGCTGCTGCGCTCCTCCGGCCGCTGCCGTAATTCCAGGTTTCACTGGCCTCGATTTTTGCGAAGTGTTTGGTGTGAACTTGTGCTCATTCTCCTCCTTCTCGTGCTCTTATGATTTCCAGGGAAAGCAAGGGATCGCTTTCCCCCCAGTTTCCCTCCGCTTCTCTTGGTAGGCTTTCTCTGGCATTTGGAAACAGGAGTCATTCGAGGAAGGGGAGGTGGGGGGGGGCGGGTGGAGGAACGGGGATTGAAATCAGATTGAAACAGAAGTGGGACGGGATTAACAGGGAGGCTTTTTGTTTCGTTTTATTTCTGTTTTTTTTTCCTTTTTCTTAAAAAAAATTAAATAAAGTTCTCATTATTTCCCCAATATACATCAAATGAGTTTTCATGCAAAGCAGCAGTCACAGAGGCAGAACTGTCCCCAGTTCGTGCCTCTCGGCTTGAAGAACCGCCTTCCCTGCGCCCCTGCCTCCTGCGGTTCTCACTGTGGGTGGACGATGCCCGCCTCCTCTCCCTGCGGGAGCCGGCAGGTGCCGGGGCCCTGGCTGGCGTCGGGGGAGGGGCCCTCCCCTCTCCCCAGGATGGGGTCCCAGGGGACAGCAAGCTCTGGGGGGGCTGATCCCCTTCACTTGTCCTTCCGTCTGAGACTCCCGGTGTGGCAGCTTTCACAGGCCCCTCTTCCTGGGAATGTGAGGCTCCATCTCTCAGCTCTCGATGGACATGGCATTTATGAGCTGTTCCACCTTGTACGCCAGCCGCTGTCGCCGGGCCTGCTCATCCTGCTCCAGGGCCCCGATGAGCTGAGGAACAACAACAACAACAAAACAAAGGTGGGGAAGACTTCAGGATGCCGTTCAGAGGCTCCTCATTTACAGAATCCTGCATCCTTCCAACTGCCTTTCCATTCTGCCCCAACGAACATAAGCTGAAGGAATGCAAATGATTGAATATACACACACGTATGCCCGTGTGCGCATGTGTACATACGTCTACACATACACACGTACGTGTCTCTGTCGATATAGATCTTAAAACAATGTGTTTAAAGCAATAGCTGGCATGCGCGACAAAGTGCTGTGTAGTTATTAGCTATTATCATGATTATGATTACTTCTAATGCTAATTTCAGGCACCATGCCAACGCAGGCCTCGCAAACGCTCCGGAGCCGTCCCACGCGACCCCTGCCCCGTCAAGGTCCACCTGCGTCCCTGAAACATAACTGACAGGATCTGCCCAAGTGCAAAGAACAGTCTGATTCACTGTTTAAGAAAGGATGAAATGGGGATCCCTGGGTGGCGCAGCGGTTTGGCGCCTGCCTTTGGCCCAGGGCGCGATCCTGGAGACCCAGGATCGAATCCCACATCGGGCTCCCGGTGCATGGAGCCTGCTTCTCCCTCTGCCTGTGTCTCTGCCTCTCTCTCTCTCTCTGTGTGACTATCATAAATAAATAAAAATTAAAAAAAAAAAAAGAAAGGATGAAATGAATTGTACAACACTTGGAGAGGGAAAACAATTATGTTATTAAGAGTGTTATTTATCGTATTAACAATGAGTGAAAGACAATGGAATGTGTAAGAAAGCGTTGGATGAATCAGAGAGGAGAGGCTGCTGTCTAAGGGAATGGTAATGAGTCTTGAGCTCATGGGTTTTGGACTCTAGTCCATGACTGTATGTTTTCTAAATTACCCTCTGTCGCTGTTATCGAGGGGCCGAGCCAGGCGCTCTGCGTAACTGTCTTTCTGGCTGCGTGTGGGTCTCTGTCCCCTCCCGGGCCCCGCCTTACCTCTTCGCTGTACTTGCTGACATAGGAGTAGATCTCATTGAGGGCGCTCAACATATTGAACTCCACCGCGTGCAGACGGGACTGCTCGGCCAGGTAGGCGTTCATGTCCTGGTCACTGATGGCGGGGAGCTTGGCGATGTCCGCATAGTATCTGGCGTAGAGAGGACCGGCTTCTTAACGGGGGCCCAGCACGTTCATCTGCCCTACCCTGACCTCAGGCCCCTGGAGAGCATCAGATGTCCCCAGTCGCTCCTGCCTCCGTATTTCTCTTCTGATGTGTCTTCCTTCTGGCTCTTTGCCTCAAGCTAAGGCTGCGGCCTGGAGACTGGTGCTGGCTAGGCCAGACTCTACCCAGCTGGGAGCTCCTACTACAGTGCCCGCCAGAATGCTTAAAAGCCCAGACTTCGAGTCTCTCATCCCAGCTCTAGTACCTGCAGGCTGTGTGACCTTGGATGAACTACTTAGCCTTGGTCTCCTCATCAGTAAAATGGGGATGATGATAATAATACTTCGCAACTTGGTTGGATATTTTACTGAGATTATACATAAAAACTCTTTATCACAGTGCTGGTTGCTTAGCATGTGCTCAATGAAAGGTAATCAGAATGATAATGGTCTGATGTCCAAAGGCACAGAGGTTCCCCTTCTCCCCCCATCCCAGCAGGAAGTTTGGATAAGGGGGAACGATGGGAGCATGAGATCTGAAGGTACCACAGACTCAGTTGTGGGTTGTGAGTCCTCAGTCGGTGAGGCCCGCAGGGTGGGGAATGGGGCAAACAGATGGGGGTGCGGGTTTGTCCCGGGGGGTGCTACTGACCTCTCCACCCAGCTCTTGTAGCTGGGGATGTCCTTGGCGTACAGCAGCTTGTTGGAGGGGGAGTCCTTGCCCAGTCGGTGCTCTGACGTGGAGCAAGAGTCCATGAAAGTCTGGGCCACCACGGACAGGCACGCATCCGTGATGCTGCCCTTATGGATGTCAAACACAAACTGGGGGTTCTTGATCACGTTCACCCAGAAGCGCAGAGGGAGGCTGTAGAAAAAGGCAGAGCAGATCCTGAGGGCCGAACCTCTGTGGGGCCCCTGATGGCGTCCAAGAATATTCCTCTCCTCCCTCTACAAGTCAAAATTCTCCCTCCCAAGGGCAAAGGGATGAAATCACAGAGAACTGCTCCAGCCAGGGCTGCTCGTTTAGCCTGAGCCGATCCTGACCCTGGGAGAAAGGAGAGGCACCATCGTACCCAAACTGGGTGCTGACCCTGGTCCTTAACCACCAAGGGGTAGATGTGGGTGGGTTCCAGCCACTTTTTTCCAGAGGCCTCCCGGCAGGAAGCCCAAGGATAGAGAACTGCACGATTTTCTCAGAACTTCAAACAAAGCCACTGGTCCCGTCCCAGTGCCCATGGCCATTGTCCGGAAGGCTGCAGCCAGCTGCCCCAGGCTGTGCCCCTCCACCCAGCCGGGCCCCTTGCACCGCTTTGCAGGGCCAGCCAGGCCTGAGGGGCTGAGAAGTGACCCCCCTACACCGGGGGGCAGCCCTGGGGAGAGCCCTCCCCTCCCTGGGCAGGGCAGATGGGGGAGAGGAGGCCATGGTTGGCATGCTGGGATGACTCGCCGTAGCTCAGCGTTTTTCCCACCCCAACAGGAATGCATCAGTCGTTAGAAGGGTTCCTTCTTGAGACGTGGGAATTTATGATCAGAGGAGAATGGGTTTTCTCTGCTCCTGAGGCCATAAGGTGGATCAGCCCACTCATTCCCCTTTGAAATCACAACAGCTGCTGTGCCTGTGCCTTTTCCAACTTGGCCTTCTCTCCCAGCTGCTTTCGGGGCCTTAACTCCTGGGCTCCTCTGTGGAATGAGCTTTGTCCTCTGGCTTGTCCTCCTGGCCTGGGATGACATTCCAGAAATCCAGCCTGCCTCTCTTCTCCCCTTCTTTGTTTTCTCTTGACCCTCAAACACCCCAAACTTGACCCTCAAAGACCCCAAATGTCTCAGTCATGCCAAGTCTTGAGAAGGTCAACTTCGCCCACTCCGAGGCCTTCCAGGATGATTTCCGCTTATCTTTCAAAGGGCAACAGGATCGCTCACTTTCCTGTAGCCTGGGAGGAGCTGCCTCGGCTGAGAAGTGACTCATCCCTTCCACCCTCCCTTCCTCTGGCAGCTGTGCCGGAGCTTCTAATATTCTTTCCTTGGACATGAGCTATTTGAGTTCTGGATAAGGGGGCTCTTCCCACCACAACTCCAGCAGAGGGCATTGCTATGACTTGGGCCTGTCTGGAAACAGAAGGCAGAGAGATGGGGATAATCCAGAACTTTCTCTTCATCTCCCTGAGATGGCACACTTCCAGCATGGGGCTGAGGAACCTTCCAAAGCAAAGGAGACGGCCACGGCCCTGCCCCGGGAATGAACACGAGAGAGGCCTGGTCCGGTGTAAGCGCGCTGTGGGCTCCTCACCCGCCACCACCAGAATCTCCCCATTTCGCTACCCTGTGATCAAAGCTGCAGACCCAGAGGGCCAGGAACCACAGCATCTTGAAGAAGAAAGGATTCTATGGGCTTGGGGTTGGGTTTTTCCAAAGTGTTTTGCTGGTTGCTAAGATTTTTGCTTCCCAAATAACAGCCGGGTCCCATCTGTGTCGGCTCTGTTTTCTGAGGAGATCGCTGACTCCAGACAGCTGTGTGGGCTGCCTGCCCAACCCAAATGCCTGGACCTCCTCTCTCCCCTCTCCGGGCGCTTTCCTGGAGGAAGGTTTTTGACTCCGGCTCTCGGCCAGGCCCTGTCTGACCTGAAAGGCAGTCCTCGGCTTGGTCTGTGGTCTAGATCTAAAGCCCAGGAGAGAAGGGTCGCCTGCTAGGGCCCGCGGGAGCCGCTTCTCCCACTACGGTGTGTGGCTGCGGAGGTTACCTCCGGGGAGAGAGTCATGCCTGCAGGACGTCCCGTCTGCTGCTCCCTGAGAGCCGCGGGGTAATAACTCAGCCATAAGGGGTTCGCGATGACATCCTCCTGGTCGGTGGGCCGGAGTCTGTAGCAAGTGCAAGCTCTCTCCCAGGGTCTACATTCAATTCAGGGCTCCCCTGCTCAGGGACGGCCTTCTGTTCCGTCCTGCTCAGAATGCCTGACACCGTCTGGCTTTGAAGCTCTGCAACGAGGTCTCAAATGTGGCTCTTTCTGTAGGTCCCCCCAGCAACCTTTCCTGGGAACGAGGGGTCTCAGAGTCGGGGAGGAAGTGCTTCCCTGTCCTCACCCTGAAAGGACAGCGCTCAGGCATGTGTCCTGGTGCCGGGCCGTAAGCCAGGCCAGCCCCGCTTGGCGATGGCAGCCTGGGGACCACGCTGGCTCTGCAGAGCACGTGTGAGCCATTTGTTCTAGGAATCTCGGGTTACCCAGTCTGGGGAAGAACAGGCTCCCCCCATCTCCCTGGCCCCTGCTGGCCCCGCCTCCCACAGCTCAGCTCCTGACCTCTCCAGGCTATAGCTCCACCCCCCCAGCTCCCCCAGGGGTTACCAGTTGCTTTTCCAGGTGTGTCGCACATCTGTGTCGTGGATGCTGTGTCTGTCCGCCTGCTCATCCAGGAAATCAAACATGTACTTGATGGCCAGGGGGAGAGCGCTGCCCCGGTGCACAGTGCTGAACAAGGTCTCAAACAAGTCGTCCACGAACTTCTGCAGGGTGCCCTGTGGCGGGGGACGGTGGGGGAGTATGAGGTGGGGGCTGGGGGAGGGGGTGCAGGCAGCAGACGGGCAGACCAGATGGTGCCTTGGACTGATCCTGCCTTGGAAATTTGTCTGCAGCGCCAGGCTGTGCAGACGGTGTGGTGGGGGTGGGGAGGAGGCTGCTGGGGGGCCGGGGAGCTGGGAGGGACTGAAGGGCTGCAGACTCCTGGGAAGAATCTCTCCCCAACCCCGTAGCCCCAGGTCACAGCTATGCCCCTGTCCGTGCTGGCAGGTATGGGCACAGGGTGTGGGACAGGAGGATAGCGAATGCTCTGAGCACAGGCTGCCCACAGGGAACGGTGGGTACATGCTGGGACCAGAGGGTGTCTGAAGAACCAGCTGGAGGACAGTGAGCCTCCTGGCAGGACTGCAGACGGTCTGATTGAGACGTGTGAAGAGGGGTGCCGTCTTAGTGGCCTGGGATAAGTGGCGTGTACAGTGGGTGCTGCGGGGGAAGGGTCCAGATCCAAGAACACCCAGGCACAGCCCGGACCCACAAGGCCTCGGAAGGTCTCTGGGCAGCGACCAGGCTGGGCCTGGGTTCCCCAGTGTCCAGGCTCAAGGGACACCTCTGAACGTCAGGAAAATGTCCAGCCTTTTCTGGTGCCTCTGTTGGTCCCTTATTAGCATATTAGGAAAAGCCAAATTTGAGACATATGGTCTGAGGGTGTATTTCTCTGCCCCTTTTGGGAGCAAGTCAGAGCTGTAATCTGGATGCCACCGCATTAGAATTTCAGCGGCATTTTTGTGGGGTCAGTGGGGGAGAGTATTTGAAATCTGACCTGTGCTGGCAAATACGGGCCATATAATTGCCATACTTACAGGCATATCTGTTCTCTGCTTGGGAAGCGGGAAGACAGCTTTAGGTCATAGCTTCCAACACTGTGGCTACCTCACCTCCATCAGCATTTGGGGGCAGATGGGATGGGACAGGGAAGGGGGGGCCTTCTCTCTAATTGCTGGCAGGAGCCAACCTTCGTGCTTTTCCCTCCCATTGTGGCCAGAAAGTGGGTGGAAAAGGCAGTGATGGTGGAGGCAGGCATATCTGTCCAGCTAACGTCACTCAGAAAACCCCAACATTTTCCTAAAAGGTACAGGGACCCAGAGATGAGGGCAGCTGCTCTAAAGAGTAATGGTGGTCTGCAGGGGCAATTTTTTGGGCAATTTTTGCCAAAGGGTAGAGCACAACAGCGGCCTGATCCTCTGGAAAGCCCACTCTGGGACCTGGACCTGCTCATCTGAATGGGTCCCCTTAAGGGCAGACTCCATGACATCCTTCTTATGCCGGGGGTGGGGGTGGAGGGTGGGCAGGACGTACCCCTCTAAGGAGCCCTCTCTGGGCTGGGCAGAGCAGGAGTTACCTTGGTGGCCAGTAGCCGTGTCAAGTAGATCTCAGACACCATCTTGCTGCCCCGGTCACCCTCCTTCTGGTCCCCATGGTCATGGTTCTTCACCAGATGCCACACCTTAACCCCGCTCTCCAGGTCTGGGGTGATCATGGGGGCTCTGGACCGCAGGCTGTCGGGGCTGCCTGTGTACCTGAAGGAGGAGTCTGAGGAGAAGGGGGCAGTGGAGGCTCATAAGACACCGATTTCACCAGTCTTGCCTGTAGAATCCTTCTAGAATCTTTGCCCGCCTACTGCACTGATTCAGAAAAAACTAATTTCAATGGGAAGGGGACTCTTGGGACCTCATATCTGGTGGGTTATTTTAGGGACCATTGGTTGGCATGAGGATGGAGGAGCCTGAAGACTTTTCTTGAAAAAGAAGATTTAGAAATTCTGTGAGCTGGAGAGAGCCTTGAGAATTTGAGAGCACATCTCCCCACCCCCCCTCACAACCCCCCACAACACTTCCACAGGAAAGAATAATCAATAGGTAAAATGTCAGCTGAATTTTTTCATAGGGGCTTTGATGAAAAATCTGGGTGCTAAGAAGCTGTAAGTTGGAATGCCCCCTCTTGGGAGTTAACGGGTCCTTCCTCCTTGGGGCCTAGAGTATGGACTCAACTATGCCATTTTTGGAGCCGCTGGACGCAGGCCTGCGGTGTACTTGGGCTGCACAGCCCAAAGCCTTACTGCATTCACAAAATCAGAGGACAAGGAAGGAGCAAGAGGGACTGAAGCTCAGTCACCTCGTGGCCCAGTGGGGGACACTTTTGAGAGTAAAGGGGGACCATTAACCACTCAGCCAGAACAAAAGGTATAAACAGGGACTGGCAGGTGGGAACCCCCATCCCCGTGCCTCCCTGAGGCTGGGCCCCTCCCACTCCTTCACCAGGTCTGGACTGTCAAAGCAAGGGTGCCTGGGCCCACGGGCTCTGCTCCCACAGCTCTGGGAATGGGTACACTCGGGGAGAGGGGAAGCCAATGGGCAAACGTCCTTGACTGGCAGAGGGCAGCTGGGAGGGGAAGGGTCCCCCGGGGAGGTCACAGAGGTCGCCTCTGAGCTGCCCAGGCTGCCTTGCTGGGTCTCACCGTATCTGCTGATGGAGGTCCGGGAGATGCTGGCAGAGGCGGGGATGTTGTAGGAGGAGGTCTGTTTGGGGACCAGAGCCACCACCGATCTGTCGGACACCTGAGGACGGTGGGAAAGGTACAGTGTGGGTGAACAGGGAAAGTGAATCGTCATGCACTTCTTCTAGAAGGTAATGAAATAGATATGCGGTGGAGCACAAGGAGGTCAGGAATACTAAAAATAACACGGTCTCTACTCGCCAGTGCGTCCACTGTGGTGGTTACTCGCCACCTGTGCGACGTGTGCACTTGAAATTCGGTGAGTCTGAAGGGAGACACGTTCTAAGTGTCTGAACGGGAAACTACTAACTGTAATGCAAACTGTGATGCTGTAAACACATAATATACACCAGGTTTCAAAGACTTCGCGTGAATAAAAGAACACAAACTCTTGGGTTAACGATTCCTATATTGATTCCGTGTTGAAACGGATAATTATTTTAGAATCAGATTAAAATATATCGTTACCATTAATCGTTATCAGCTTATTTTTACTTTTTAAATGGGGCCAGTAAAAAATTTTAGGTTACACATGTGGCTTGCATGATATTTCTACTGGACAGCTTGGGCTAGACCCGGCCTCCCTTCAACCTTGTGAGTTCGTACAATTACTCCCATTTTACAGGTGAGGAAAACGACGCAGAGAGGGGGCGAAGACACATCTTCAAAGTCACACAGAGAATCTGTGGTTCAGCCAATATTTGTCGCTGGGTCTGTCCAGGCTCCAGAGCACATGTTCTCCCCATTAGATCCTAATTTGGGATTTTATTTCAAGTCACCCTGGTCTGAAGCCCATTTTTCCTTTTGGCTCTGATTTCTTTCTGGCCTGGGTCCTATGGTGCCCAGGCCACCTTGACGAGTTTCACCAATAGGGCAGCTGCTCTTGGGGAGCCAGAGGGAAAGATGGCACGTTGCCCCATCCTCTGTGAGGGTGACCAGGCTCAGCACCCGGCCTGGAGGGAAAGGGCTGATAAATGAGGAGCCATATTGAAGACATTTGGGGCCATTTTGATTTAAGATTACCCTCCATCCAATAAAAACGGAGAATCCCCAGAATTGTGGCGATCCAATTAAACCCCTAACGCAGAGGGAATAAAACAGCTATAATAATGTTATGGGCCATAAAACATTCCTATTAAACCATTTTTTATTTTAACAATTTTTATGAACTTTATAAGTTTGATTTATAGCTGCACCAGTCGTAAAACCATCTTTCTGGGTCTTAAATTGTCAGTCCCTCTCTCCCACCAAAAAAGAATTAAATGTTGGGAAGTCAAACTATAAATGAACATTAGCGCTAACGAGATTCCCTGATAGCCGGTTTTAGTAGTGGTGTTTAATTTTACCCTCCCTATAAATCTGCGGGAGCCCGGGAAGTTTTTTAACATCTCTTTGTTAATTAAGATTATGCAGATTTGCTCCTGTAGGGCCTTCCTGGACCTTTGACTCCTGAGGAGGGTAAGGTGGGGGCAGTGCTCTGACTTGGTGGCCTAGAGCTGCAGGGCCCTGGGGTCTTCCCCGTGCCTGGAAGTGGCTCCAGTGACTCCCCAGCCGGGGCAGCGCCCTGGACTGCCAGTGGCCTGCACCATCCGCACCAGCTCTGGGACTGAGCAGTGGGGTCCTCTCTGCCTCTCTTTTAGGAACTCTCCTTGCAACGGATGCTCTGAAAGCCTGGCTGGGGGAGAGGTTTACACCCCCAGGAAGAACAGGTTACATTCTTCACGTATGGTTTGCTGTCACCTGGAGGAGGATTCACAAGGTGACTCGAATGACCACGGTTCAACTCAATTCCAGGTCTTGTCACTAAATCTCGTCTTCAGTCCTCGGCCTTCCTTTCTCTTGACGGACAGGCGGTGCAAATTGGACAAGCGGTGCAAATCCGTGGTCAGGCTGCCTGGCTGGGTGTGACGTTGGCTGTGCCACATCCTAGCTCTGTGACCTCAGGAAAGTCGGTGGACCTCTCCGAGTCTCCCAAGTGAGTCTCCTTCGTCGATGAAGATAATAATGGCATCTAGGTTTGTCCTGAGGCTCAAAGGAGTCAGGACACATGAAGGCTGCCAGCCGCGCCTGGCACCCAGTGGGCACCTCGGAGCTACTGGGATTAGTGTTGTTATTATGAGCATCAACATCATCATCGCCGTCCCCCAAAGGGAAGAATAATCCCTGTTGCTCCCTGTCACTCAGGGCTAGCATGTGGGAAGTACCTTGCACTCGGTAAAGCTCAGTAAATATTTGAGGAATGAATGAATACATGAATGATAAATGACATTGGGGAATTGAAAGTGCTTTGTATGATGAGCACTGTAAGAACAGAATATTCCATTCTCATCGGGAGCCTTAGGACGAAAAGCTCAGGAACGAGCGTCAGGGCATCACAGACAGAAGAGAAAGGCCTCCCTCCTGCCCTTGAGAAACTTCTGATTCGAAGGCACGGTGCTCTGGTGCTCTTCACTTCTGTGCTTTCTTCTTGGGCTCTAACTGGATCATTACAAGAGTTCTCCAGGATGCACAAGGCGCCCTGTGAGGTCGGGGCGGGGTGGGGTGTGTGTGTGTGTGTGGGGGGGTGGAATCAGCAGGGACCTGCGAGAACCATCCTGGGTGTGAGTCTACACCCTACAGTACCCCTCCTGTTATTTTGCATCCTTCCCACCGCCTTCACAAGCCCAGCTGCCATCTCCAGATGTCATCTTAACGGATCAGGAGCCCCGGGTCTCGAGAGGTGGAAGTCACCCCACCAGTGAGTGGAGAAGCAGGGGCTGAGGTGAGGCCTGAGAGGCCTTGAACTCTTCTTGGACACCAGGCTCAGTCCATCCGGGCCTTGGTGCGGTCAGGGGGTCAGCACAGTTTACGCAGGCCGGCAAGGGGGATGGAGCCCGGAGAGGAGGGTTTCGGGGGGCTGCCCCGGCGGCCCCCTCACTGGCTTCCTCTGTGCCTCGGAGCCTCCCAGCCAGCTCCTCTCGGCCTTCAGGAC
This sequence comes from Canis aureus, assembly GCF_053574225.1. NCBI lineage: Eukaryota > Metazoa > Chordata > Mammalia > Carnivora > Canidae > Canis > Canis aureus. The sequence continues at coordinate 74,268,824 of NC_135616.1, read as the reverse complement.
CCGAGTGGCCTGGCCGGTGGCAACTCCACGCTTGCCAGTGCAGCCCGCCAGCCCCCCTGCGCCCTCCCGGTGAGGCACCGACCGAGGAGGATGTTATTAATCAGGCAGACCCGAAGGGTCCTGCAGCCCGAGGCGCTTCTCCTGGTTGCTTTAATTTCCCTCGGTGTCTCTCATTTCCAGCTTCTATTTTAGTATTTTTCCTGAATCCCGACCAGCCTACCTGTGCTTAATCTTACAGAGCCCCCCCCCAACCCACCCACCCACCCGTCCCAGCAGCCACGAGTTCCTCCCCATGGCAAGGAAGGGGAGGTGGGAATAGATGCCTCCTGGAGCTTTTGTTCTATTGCTGACATTTTTTTGGGACCAGTCATCCATCCACGCTTTATCTCCTGTACTGGATCTATTCCACACACCCTTATGGGGCGGGGAGCGCTCTGAACTCCATTTTACAGATGAGAAGGAAGAGAACTGAGAGTAATTTCCCCAAGGACGCCAGCTAGTCAGTGGCTGAGCTTGAGAGCTGAAGACAAGTCTGTCGGATCTCCTGCTCTATGGCAAGTGAGTGAGCAGCGTGAGCTGCTTCGAGAAGGTGCTGAGGATAGAGAGCAGCAGATCCCTGTGGTCGGCGTCCTGGCCGGGGCCCTCACAACAGGCAATTCTCCTGCGGACTTGGGGGTACACAGGAGAAAAGCGCCTCGACTTCCCCAGGCCAGGTAAGTCCGTTTCTCGGCGTGGAGTCGGGGCACTCCTGTTTTGGGGAAGTATCCTGGGGATTCTAATGGGTGACTGTGGCTGAGAATCTCTGATTTAGATTCAGAGGGAAGAGGACAGGGGGAGACAGTTTCCCAGGGCCCGAAGGAACAATCTGGGGAGTCAGAGGTCGTGGTGCAAAGCCCCTGCCCTCACCTGATAATGCATCAGCGTGTTCAGCCGCTTCCAGTCCCCCTCGATCTTGGTGGTGATGTCCTCGTCTTGCAGCACGACCCGGGCTATCCGGCCTTGACGCCACTCTGGGGGGAGAGGGTAGTGCAGGTGGCAGTGTGAGCGCGCCAGAGGCTGGGAGCCAGGGTCACCCAGTCCTGCTTCCTTTAGAAACCTGGCAACCCAGCTCCATGCTGGTGCCACTCATAGTACTTAGAGACTTCAAGGGCTCCACGGGGTCAAGACCACACGGGGGAGAAGTGTGAGCAGGAAGTGTCCTGGGAGAAGTACTACCTGTGGCCCCTCACCTGGACAGGACCCAGTCATGAAGGACAGGGCTTCCCATTTTCTCACCCCACCCCATCTCATCACCCAAGTGCCCTCCTGGAAGCCACTTTTCTACCCCTTGCCTCCCATACTCCAAGGCTGGGCCTCCTACCCAAGTCCATGTCAACAGCCCTCGGCCGCTGGGAGTAGGGCACATTCTTATAGATGGCATCAAGGATCTTCTCCTTGACCTGCGTGATGGTGTCACAGTTTAACACCTTTACTGGGATCTCTGGGCTGTTCTCGTTGTCGGGGTTGACGCAGTTCAGGATCTACAGGTGATGAGAGAGGGGGAGCAGGATGGGAGTTCAAGGGGCAGCTTGACAGAGAGGGAGCAAGGCCTTGGAATTCTCTCTTTCCAAGGCTTACCCTCCTTACAGGAGAAACAGCTGTGCCTCAGTTTCCCTTGCCTGCCTGCCATCTGCTAAATGACAACCTGAGTCATGCCTACCCTTCTCTTCTCAAAGAACTGAGACTCTACTTTCTAGCTCCCTGTTAGCTTGGGCGCAACTGTTATCCTGAAACAAGGCATCCTAGGTGTCCTACCTAGAGATGGCTCCAGGTATATGGAGGGCTGACCACCCACTCCCCCAAAAGCCTCCATATCAGGAACTAGCAAATTCCCATTCTTCCCCATAACGCTAATTTCCTCACACCTAGTGGAGGGTGGTCTCCTCCTCGGCCATATCATCTAGGGTAAACCGAGGCAGACAGCCCTCTTTGGGTCCACCAAATGAGATGCAGAGGGGGAACCCAGGTGTGCGTGCTCCGCTCTTGGAACACTCGGCATCCCCCTTAGACTTGCTCCCAGGCTGTCTTGTAGCCTCTTTATCGACCACTCGGATTAGCTTTGTGCTCTGACGGCAGAGTAGGGAACAGCCGTGGCCCCTGAGCTTCCGGCCTCCTCACCAGGGTCTTGTACTCGATCTGCTGCCGGATGAGCTTGTCTTCACTCAGAGAGTAGCGGGCCTCACCCGTGATGGCGTCGATGGGGCCCTTCTCCATCTGCTGCTTGATGGCGCAGTAGAGCATGAAGAGTGGCTCCCCTGCACACTCCTGCGGGCACAGGCAGGGCATGGGGTGTGAGGTGGCACCAATCTCCTCCTCTCCCTCTCCTGGCCCCACTCCTAGGCCTGCCTTGCCTCGGAGCACCCTGGCCAGGCAGGTTCCTATTCCCAGGGGGTCCCCACACAGCCCTGATGGCCAGGCTTACGAGCAGCAGGCCCCCATCTGGCTCTCAACTCAAGGCCCCGGCTCACGCCCACTCTCACCTTCAGGAACTTGTGCAGGAGGAAGGCAAACCAATTGGTCAGCATCTTCTCAGCCACAGACTCTGTCCTGGGGAGGGAGAAGGGATGAGGGGCAGTCCTTTATGGAGGGGTCTTGGAGAGGGGGTCTGGCTTGCATGCAACGTGGCTCAAGAGAGCAACAGGGCATCAAAGGACTCAGGGCTGGCAGCCAGGACCCCAGGGCTGGAAGTGTGACCTTGGGCCAGATGCTTCTTCTTTCTGGGCCTCCCTTCCCCGTGGAAATGGAGTGGTGCTGCGGGTCTGCGGATGGAGGCACCAAGTCCGCCACTCCACAGGGCTGTCAGTCACCAGTGCTCCCTGCTTCCTGCTGGCCTCGGGATGAGAAACAGAGTTTCTCGGTCCCTCTGCGATTCCTTGCATGCCCAAATACTTCCTCTTCCTGCCCAGGAGGTCCCTGGTACGTGTGCCCCTCCAACCTCGCAGCATCGGACCACCTGTATTCCAATCCTGACTATGCCATGTACTGGCTGTGTGACCCTGGGCGAGTCCTTTCCCCCTCTGGGTTCATTTCCCCCATCTCCAAATGGGGACAATGACAATAATGTCTATCTCAGGGGGCTGTTGTCAGGACTGAATGAGTTAATATACATAAAGGGCTCGGAACAGCGCCTGAAGCCTTGGCTGTCGTTACTGTGTGGGATCGTGGATCCCAGGGTGCCCCAGTGTTTAGCAGACAGGGGATCTGCTTCTGCAAACAGCACCCCTCCCCACCTCGTTTCCTGGGCTGCAGATCTGGGGAATGAGAAGGAACAAAGCCCCTGTGACAGACCCTCAGTGACGGGGATGCCGAGGGGGATTTTAACACCGTGCACGTGGTGCAAATTATACCCTCTGGTTGCAGTAGATCCCAGGCATTTGCCGGGGCTGCTCAGCAGTCTGGGCCTGGGGAAGAGTGACAATGGCAGAAGAAATTGTAGCTCTGTCCCCGGGCCCCTCCCAGCACCCTCTCCCTGCATTGTGCCTGAGATTAGCTCTAATTTAAATACAACAGTTCTTAATGAGAGTTTCTAATGCTCAGATTGGCAGGATGGGGGCTCTGGAGTCGTGAAACAAAGACGTTCTTCCTCCTTCCTGGGCCCACGTGGGGTCTGGCAGCCTGAGACCTCGCTGGCTGGGAGCTGGGAGCTCCGGGTGGGCTAAGGAGGGGGCCGGAGGGGAGCAGGTGGGGAGCTCCAGAGCTCTGCTCTGCTCCCCGGGCCTCAGGGACGGTGGGCTCGGCTGCCAAGGGCTCCAGCCCTCTCCCCTGCCAGTGAAGATGGCAACGGGGGACGGGTGGGGGCAGGTGGTGGCCGCCGGTCACTTGGGGTCCCGGAAGCGGGGTGCAGAAGAGGTGGGCCGGACCCAGGCCCAGCCCCCCGCTGCCCCCAGAAGCTTCTGGGATGATGGAAATGCTCTGAGCGCGTGTCCAGCAGGGTGGCCAGCCCGTGGCGACTGAGCCCTCGGGGCGCACCGGCTCCACGGGGGACCCGAGGTTCACGCTTTCACCAGGTGCCGCGCCCGGGCTCGGGGTCACGGAGCTGGGGCTCCAGCCCAGCTGCCAGCCCTGGCCCGGGCTCCTCCGCTGGTGGCGCTGAGCCGCCGGATAGGCCTTGGTGCGTGGGGTCACAGGGGGGACGGGGAGCCCGTCGTGCACCCGTGGGGACCCCCACTGCCCTCCCCGCCGCCCCCCGCCCCCAGGCCGCGGGGCCGACCTCCGGAGCAGCAGCTTGGGGTGGTTCTTGTTCTCCAGATTCTTCTCGATGAGGTCGGAGAGCAGCTGCTTGAGGACGTCGGTGGCATACTCCAGGCGGCCCTGCAGGCCGGTCATGATGAGTGAGGCCACGTTGCCCCGGTCGCGCATGGAGAAGCTGCGCTGGAGCTCTAGGGTGCGGATGAAGGTCAGCAGGAACACCTTGTTGTTGATGAGCTGGGCGAAGAGCTTCAGGGCCTTCTCCACGTGCTGCTGCCCGTTCCCCTGCACCTGGGGGGACAGCCGGGCGCCCTCAGAGGCCGCCTCCCGCCTCCCCGCCCGGCTTTCCCCGGGGGCCTCTGGCCAGAGCGACAGGCCTCTCCCCGGGATGCCTATAACTGCCCCCCACCTCCCCCCCACCCCCCTACTCCCGGTCTGGGGAGGAACAGCCCGCCTCGAGGTCCCCGGTGTGCCCGCCCGTCCACGGGGTTGGGAGGCCTGGCTCCAGGCTGAGCCGTCCGTGGGGTGCCGGCCGTCTGACTTTCCCAGGGATACTAGGAGATGCTCCACCACACTTGCCTGGCTTACGAGTCTCCCTTTAATCCTCTCTGCCCTGATCTATTATCTTTCGTAAAACAAACCAACAAACGAACAAACAAACCTCCCAGAATCATGTGTCTTTCCTTAAGCCACCTTAAATCCATCTGAGGATGCGATACACTCTTAGTTAATTAATTTAGTCATTAATTAAAAAGATGACAATGAGCTGGAATCATCCCAAAGAGCCCGTGTGACCCTGCTGGCCGTGACCTGCCTGTTGTGGCGATGCTGTTCCCGGCTGTTCCTCCCCCCCGCCCCCCCTCCCGGATCCTGACCTTCCTCTAAGCTCTGGAGCCCCATCCGCGTTGCCAGGACACCCAGGCCCTGTGCTCCTGCTGGGTGGCTCGGGAAGGGTGGCAGATGTTACCTCCAGCTCCCGCAGCACGGGATGGTCCTCGATGCCAGGGAACAGGACTCGCATAGCGTAGGTTCGATAATCCAGGTAGGGGATTCCTGAGCGGTCCAGGTCGCTGGTCAGCTCATTGATGTCTGTCTGGAGCTCAGCAAAAGCTATGAAAGTGCAGGGAGACCAGGGGGCTCAGGAGGGCACCCAGGGGAAAGGCAGGAGAAGGAGGGGTGGGCCTGGGGTGCCAGGACAGGGAGGGTTGTAGGGATGCATCTCCAGAAGGGGTGAGGTATCGCCAGGCCTCCTTTCTTAGGTGGTGGGCATGTGGGCGATTTCTGTTATGTCCTCTTCTATGCTGATGCATAATTTGGACGTGCCTGTGTACTGTAAGTGTAGTTTAAACAAAGCAAAGGGAAGAACAGTATGATTTGGGGCATGCATGGGGTTGCAGGTTCCAGAAACAGCTGGGAGGCAGGCAGTGACCAAGCGGATGAAGAAGAGATGAGAATGGGCAGCTATGCTCCCCTTTTCTTTCAAGCAAGAGAATAAATCAAGATGCAAAAACCCTGCACAAAAATGAACATGAGATACTACTTGACACCCATTAGGGTGGGCTATTATAGAAAACTGGAGGGGCGCCTGGGTGGCTCAGTTGATGAGGAGGCCGATTCTTGGTTTTGTCTCAGGTCATGATTTCAGGGTCCTGAGATCAAGCCCCGAGTCGGGCTCTGTGCTCAGCGGGTGAGTCTGCTTGAGAGTCTCTCCCTCTCTCTTTGCCCTTCCCCCTCCTCGTGCATGCACATGTGGGCACTCTCTCTCTCTCTCTCAGATTAATAAATAAATGAATAACACATTTTTCTTTAAAGAAAAATGGATGACAACAAGTATTGGAGAGGATGTGGTTACACAGGCACCCTTGTGCACTGCTGATGGGAATGTAAATTGGTGCAGCTGCTCTGGAAACCAGTTTGGTGGCTCCCCCCAAAAAGAAACAGAATTACCAGAGGATCCAGCAATTCCACTCCTAGGTATGTACCCAAGAGACCCGAAAGCAGGGACTTAGATATTTGAATGCTTGTGTTCGTAGAAATATTATTTGCGGTACTGAAAAGTGGAAACAACCCAAATGCCTGTGGACAGAAAAATGGATAAACCACAAGTGGTCCCTACATTCAATGGAATATGACTCAGCCTTGAAAAGGAAGGAGATTCTAACACATGCTACGACTTAGTGAAGTAAACCAGATGCAGAAGAACAAATACGGTATGATCCTGCTGCACGAGGTCCCTAGTGTAGTCAGATTCAGAGACAGAAAGTAGCATGATGGGTGCCAGCAGCTGTTGGGTGGGGACGTGGGGGTTTTTGTTTAATGAGCCCAGAGTTTCCGCGGGGGAGGATGAGAAAGTTCTGGAGATGGGTAGTAGGGATGGTTGTACAACAACGTGAATGCACTTAACGCCCATGAACTAGAGGAAGGAAGGGTCCTTGGGTGTCGAGACGGTGAAGGTTAAAAAGGTAAATTTTATGTATATTTTAACACCCACACAGAGGACACCAAGAATGCCAAACCCAGCCTGGGGGTGCCCTTGATGCACCCCCTGCACCCCCAGCACCGGGAGAAGCCATTCCCCACCTTGCCCCGGCCCTATATTCCCTTTCATCCAGCAGAGGCCTTGTTTCTGATCCTGACGATTGCAGCAAAAGGAGAAATGTTTTGATTCCTCAATGAAATGTTTGCTCAGAGAGCCTGCTAGGTCCTCAGCCCGAGAAGATGCCAGGGATACCTGTTACCTCGAGGCTGTGGTTGCGTGGGAGATAGAAGAAAACATTCTCTACTCTCACATGCATCCGTGGCCAAGGACACCAGCAAGTGGTGGCCTTCAGAGCCCTCCGCCTGTGGCAGGGGTGGGAAACAAGGCCTGGGGGAGGGGGCGAGGCAGGAGGCAGGTGGGAGCTCCCTGCCCTTCCTGCTGCTGCTGCTGCTTGCACATGCTCCTGGGGCAGCTCCGCAGGACACAGGAGCTGGACTTCCATTTTGTGGGGGGAGGGAAGGGTCTTTGGGGTCTGAGAGCCCGGCCTGGGAGGCTGTGTCTGTGGGGAGACAGAGGCCCTGGAAGGGAGAGTCAGGGGGCCAACTTGGGGGTGAGTCAGGGCACAGGAAGGACTAGAGCAAGATGAGCAGGCCTGGGGCCTCACCCTGGGCATTCTTTTATTTTTTTAATTTTTAATTTTTTAAGAGTGAATCTTGAGCAGACTCCATGGTCAGCACAGAGCCCCATGTGGGGCTTGATCCCACGACCCTGAGATTACGACCTGAGCTGAAATCAAGAGTCAGATGCTCAACTGACTGAGCACTACCCCCCACCACCACCACTCCTTGCAGGCACCCTTAATAGGACTTCTCTGGTGCTAAAGGCAAAGGGAGGCCTGTGGGCAAACAGAGGATTAGGGTGGAAGGAATGACTATCGAGGTGAGTTGTCTGTAGGGAGGAGGTAATAAGGCTGATGAAGAAAGATGGGTCCAGGAAGCGAGGGAGTGCCTCCACTTACCTTCCTTGCACTCCAGGGCCACGCGGGACTCCAGGTTGTCCATCTGCATCTGAAGCCTCTTGAGAGTGAGGTCGTTTTCTCGAGACTTCCGCTTGTAGGCAATGAGGACGATGATGACGATGATGAGGAGGAGGCTGCCGCCTGCCGCGATGCTGACAATGGCTGGCAGGGTCAGCAAGCTGTCTGAGATGACACTCACCGAGCCAGGAGAGAACACCATCCCGCCCACGTGAACCTGTGCATTGCACACACACAGACGCTGTAGAGCCCTGGCATGCCATCGAATCCTTACGTTTCAGAAAGGGCATGAAAGACCACAACCACACAATACAGACTTGGATAAGAGACAACTTCCTGCTTTTTATCCCATTTCAATGCAGAACACGGTGACGAGGAGCTATGCAGGAGGTAGACGGACGGCCTTACTTTAGGACAGATCATGCATGCACAGCCAGGAGAGGAGGAAGTCGTGAAAGGAAGAGTTCACTCACCATGACCTTGTGCTGCCCCGTGAGGTTGGGAGGCTCACAGAGGAGCTGCGTCTCGGACACAGTGACAGCACACGGGGTCTCTCCAATCAACACCGTGTAGTTGAGTTTGGCACCTCCAGAGGCAGGAGGGCAGAGGTTTTTGCCCTGCAAATAACAGTAATCTTAATAGAAATAATGGACACATGCACACAGAAGTTAATTGCTTATTCCAAAAAAGATTAGGGTGGTGGGGGAAGGGCAGCCATGCAAAAACCAATAGATGGCTCCCCAAAAAGTTTTTGAGTTTTTTTTTTTTAGGATTTTATTTATTTATTCATAAGAGACACACAGAGAGAGGCAGAGACGTAGGCAGAAGGGGAAGCAGGCTCCCTACGGGGGACTTGATCCCAGGACCCCGGGATCATGCCCTGAGCTGAAGGCAGCCGTTCAACTGTTGAGCCATCCAGGCATCCCTCCCCAAGACGTTTTTGGAGAAAACATCAAACGGCCACAATTTAGAGAGCCAGAGGGGAAAATGCTAGGAGAGGAAGAAAGGGAGGACGAGATGGGGGAAGAAGACAGGAAGAGGAGACCAAATGGTGAACAAGTGAAAATCTGGAGGAGGGCACGTGGGATACAAAGGAAAGTAACAAAACAGGCGGACGGATAATTCCAGGGAACCGTGACCTCCTGAAATGTGAGCGCAGGTTATGGTGGCCATGGCAGCGGTCAATAAAAGGGAATGTTTACTTCCAATGTGCTGCAGAACTTTGGGGTCCCAGAGCTCACAAGAACAAACAGAAACACTGTAAAGTGTTTCTTGAGAATCCCAAGTGCGAGATATATCACAGAGTGGGTCGATATCTATAAACAAGCTCCCTTTTCAGGGAGATGGCAGCTTTGTGAGTCCGCGTGCACAGGGGGGTGAACAAGAAGGGCCGGGGAGGGGGCTGTCACCATCACGGCGTGTGGCAGGCTGCACTCTGCACATCCTACCTTCAGAATGATGGGGGATCCTGGCTTTTGATCCAAGACTCCAGTGGGGCTGAGCAGTTCAAAGGTTGGGTTGGGGTAGTAGATGAACTTGGTGTCATTGTAAATGAGCAAAGACTGGACGTTGTTGAAGACGAATCCAAACTCATCTGGCCGTTCCACAGTGTCTAGGCCGGGCCGGTAGTCCGTGGTCAGAGAGGGTGCCAGGCAGGTCAGCGTGGTGGTGTTCACAACTTTGCACACCTAGGAGGCCCAGAGCATGGCATTTAAATGCAGACTAAGCATTGGGTAAGGTGGAGGGTGCGGGGGTAGGGGTGGTTGTGTCACCCTACCACCTCCCACCCTCTGCTGTGGGCTGTTAGCATTGGGTTACTTAGCTGTCTTCATTAGGGATCAGTCCCCTTGGCAAAAAGAGCTGTGAAATTGGGGGGGGGGGGGCTGCATTTAACATCATTCATTCATTCATTCATTCATTCATTCACCAGCATTGTTTGAGCATCTATTCTGTGCCAGGCGCTGTGCTAGGAGCTGGGGCCATCTAGTGACATCGTCACGGTCTGCAGGGGGAGAAAAAGGACCACACGTGCTTTATAACGCAGTCTTGGCAGGGGCCCTGGAGTGCAGACGGGGCCTGCGTGTGAGGAATGCCCCAGTGGGCAAGGACCAGGTAGGGTAGGAGGACCTGCGTGTGTGTGAGTGTGCACGGCCGTGGCCTGAGGATGACTCAGGGACGGTGTCCCTTGGAAGAACTGAGTGTAATGTAATCTGAAGAACGAGTGGGACTGAGCTAGACAAGGAAAGGTGGGGTGTGGGGACAGGCCACAGGGGGACAGAACAGCAGCAGAGGCCTGGCCTGGGGATGACGGAGCACAGAACGTTTGCAGGCAAAGCAGGACAGGAGCAGTGTAAGGTGTGTGTGTGTGTGTGTGTGTGTGTGTGTGTGTGCGCGTGCGCGTGCGTGTGTTCTGGAGCAGGGAACAGCATGAGATGAGCACTCCGCCAGCACGTAGTAGGTGTTCAGTTAATGTTTATTGAATACACTAATGAATAAAAAGAATCCTTCAGCTCTTTGAACTTTCTATTCAGGAGCTCTCTCTTTTGCAACGAGGTGCTCCCTTGCTCGGCACCACGGAGTTCAAGTCGTCCTCTCGGGCAGCCCGGGTGGCCCAGAGGTTTAGCGCCGCCTTTGGCCCAGGGTGCGATCCTGGAGACCCGGGATCGAGTCCCGCGTTGGGGTCCCTGCGTGGAGCCTGCTTCTCCCTCTGCCTGTGCCTGTGTCTCTGCTACTCTCTCTGTGTCTCTCATGAATAAGTCAATTAAAGAAAAAAATTAAAAAAAAAAAAAAAGTCATCCTCTCTTTCTGGGTAGACCCCGGTGTCCCTACTGAAATCCTAGCTGAGCTGGCCCCTGCTTAGCACGAGTGGTGCCATGCCCTCCTCTGGTGGTTTAGTTCCAGGGCTGCCTAAGGCAGCGGCCAGGCTAGAGAAACCACGACGGGACCCCTGTATGGCTGGTGGACAAAACCTGGCCTCCCCCCCACTCCGCCTGGCTTGCACTCAGCAGGCCCCGCTTCGGGCTCCGGGTGTCCCAGCGACAGCCAAGGGCATCTGGGAGATCTCGGCTGCACAAGTACGTGCAGTCCTGGCAGGTCCACACGTGTTGTGAGTCTGGCCAACGCACACACACGCACACGGGCTTCATGTTCTGAAAACAAGACCTCGTGTGAAAGTGCAGAAAAGCTGACAGTTGCGCAGAGATGATGTCAGAGCTCCAAGGATTAACCCCCACTTTCCAGAAGGAGTTGAAGCGTTTCGTCAGCAGAGCTCGCAGGGGGCTTCGGGTCCTGTTGGAGGTCCGGGCCCGCTCCTACCCTTTCCCCTCCGACTGCGGCAGCCCCTTGGGAAACGAACGTCCCCTCGGTGCTCCAGCTGGGGATGCTGGGGCAGGGGGGACAGGTGGGTACGCTCAGAGGGGCAGGGCTGAACCCGGGAGTCTCAGGGCCTGGGCAACTCGGGGCTGGGCCTCTTCACTCTGCTCCCCCACCTTTGTGCGCACTCCTGCCAGCGCCCTAGACTGGACTGTGAATAAGCAAACCACTCGGAAACAAGCAGCCTCTGTTTGCTTCCTGCCTGGTGCTGCCTCGGCACTTTGTTTGCCAAACATTCCTTGGGGTTTTGCGGCCTTTGCTTTGGCCCTTCTCACTAGTCCCCCCCACCCCCGGGGGCTGCTTCAAAACCCAGAAGCGAGAGGTAGCCCCCTGGGCTGAGGATGGGCTGAGGATGAGCCGGGCCCCAAGCAGGCCTGCAGGGCAGGGCGCTGTTTTCCCACCGCTCCAGACAGGGAAGGCCCAGGGCAGAGTTTATGGTTGTGGAGCCAGGCTCGATGACAACCACTCGTCCAGGCGTCTCCTCCGGGCATGCCAGCCTGCACACCCCGGGCAGCTCACTGCTGAGACACCCCCACCCCCGGCTCTCAATGGCATGATGGGAGGGATGGGCACCGGGGGACTTGCTCGGGAAATTCCCATCCGGGGCCACTAGTGTACCCTGGTGAGGGGAGAGGACACATCAGGACCTTTCCAGATGGATGTCAGGTCCAAGGAAGGCCTTCCCAGACCAGTCTTCTCTCCAGATGGCTTCCCGGGCACTAAGGCTGCAGGCTTTGGAGGTTAACCTTGTCAGTCCCATACGTACTCTGTCCTACGTTAACCATGTCAAATACTTGCTGTATTTCTGATGCTGTGACATTTGGGGCCGTCCCCTCCCAGGGCCAGCCAGGGCCTAGAGACAGCAAACAACTTGCCTGTCTGCCAGGGCATACTGTTCTACTGCAAACCAATCAAACCAGAGCCCACACCCCCGACCACCTGCTTTTCCACGTTCTGAACAACTACCCACCATGTCTAATCAGACCAGGCCAAGTACCGGGCAGCTAGGGACAGCCCCTGAGCCCCAGAGCCCTCAGAAATGATTCTGACCGGGCAATCCTAAACCTGCTTACATTGCCTGGTGGGTTCCTTCCTGCAGAAGCCATAATAAAGGCTCTTGCCGCGGTGCCCTATTCTCCCTCTCCCCCCCTTTCTACACCCACACTGATGCTTCCCACCTGCCCCGCCCCCCGACCCCAGGGCATAGCAGACCCCCTTCCCTGCAGATCCGTGAATAGAACAAACGATCTTTCCAACAGCAGTCGTCTCCTATGCTGTTGGCCTTGACATACCTGAGTCATAACAGAACCTACGTTTTAAAACACGTACCTAATTTGTGTAGGGGTTTTGTCCCTCCCTAGGGTGAGCGCACTGTTCCCTTTTCTACCCTCACCTTCCTTCCTCCCACTTAGGCCTTGGAGTTGGACAAGATGGTCTGTGAGCTACTGGGAACACGGGGCTCAGTCTGGAAGTGGAGTGGAGACATAGGCTCTTTTATTCATGGATCAGACTCTCCACTTGGGATAAGGAGGCATGTGGTCTCTCAGCCCAAAGAGCTGCGACCATGGTGGCCACTGAAGGTGTGATACAGGTGTCCCCACATCTCTGCCATGAGGGAATGTCACAACCCAATCGCCAGCATCTCACGTGGTCTAGTCATGAAGAGTCTGGGTTTGGGGGATCCAGGTGACCCTACTACCAGCTAGCTACCTTCATAGTTCCGGGCAAGCCATTACTCCCTTCTGGTCTTCACTTCTTCAGCGAGACAATGAAGGGGGATGGACCAGAGGATCCCTGTAACCTTTCCAGATCTAGCCTTCAAACACCATGCATTTTGTGCCTTTCTGTGTTTCCTAAGGAAGCTTCTAGCATGCTGGGAACCTGTCAGGGAGAAGACGATAGATACAGTACCGTCTTTACCATCTCTATCACAGCCTACTCAATCCCCTGGGGTCAGAGCAGTAATAATAGCAATTATCTGACAAATAATGGCCATAATAGCATCTCCTGGACTATAATTATGAATACAATAATGTTTCAGAAAATATTGGCTAACAAGACTGAGATGGAGCCACTAGAACAAACCAAAAAAATGTATAATGACATCTCAGACGTTCCGCTTTTATGATCAGGAACTTCTCTAAAAATCACAAAAACCCGTAGAGGAAAAAAAAATTAAATTACATGGCTCTGCATAGCGGAGTAAAGGAAAACGTTCAACTGATCATCTTAGCAACGGGCGTGGAACTAGCCGCACGCAGCCACTGACGTCTGTCGGGTGCCAACCCCGTGCCCGCCGCGGGCGTGTTACTGCCCTGCGAGGAGAGTCTTATCATTCGCATTTACAGGCAGAGGAGAGAGGATCCCAGAGGATAAATGATGGGATCACGGTTGTATGACTAATAAACAGCAGTATCCCGCTTCCAATTCAGAAGCGTCTGGATCTGGAGGCCGAATTTCTTCACCCTTCCACTTTGCTTCTTATCGGACCTCAGAGTGACCATGGCACGGACCAGGAGCCCTCTCGTGCTGTGTCTCACGCTCAAGAGCCAGTACATTGATCAGCTCGTTCTATTGCCTTCCAAGGAGCAATGATTATACTGTGACTGTTAGCGTCACTGTAAGGTTCAGGCGTTTGGGGCCGTGACTCCAGGCTCAGGGTCTTGAGCTCACTTTCTTCTCCAGTAGGGTGATGCTCCTTCTAACACGGACCTCAGCTCATTGCAAACGCAGACACACAACTGTGGCTAGGGGGGTGGGGGTGGGGGGCCAGGTAGACCAGCGCGTACTCACGTTGACGGATTCCTTGCCATTAAACTTGACTCGGACCCTTGGCTCCTGAATGACGTCCAGGTTGAAGCCTGTGATGGTCAGCGGCGTGTGGCCACTGGGAACAAGCAGAGGATGGGTTAGGTGACAAGCTCTCTCAAACCCTTAACCGCCGCCACGCTTGGGTCCCTGCACAAGTCCCCCAGGGCCGAAGGGGTTATGTCAGGTGGCAGCTGGGCGCATCCTCCCCACCTCTGTCTCACCTGGCGATGCTCCACTCCGGCTCAATGCGCTGCACCCGGGGGTCATCTATGTACTCGAACTGCAGGTTGTTATCCACGCGGGCTCGGTCGACACTCACGGAAACCGGCACCGGGCCCAGTCCGTTTGATGACGGAGGGGAGACGCACACGATCTCATTCATTGACCGCCTGATGGGGGGACAGCGGGAGGCTGGTGAAGAAAGGCCTGGGCAACGAGGAGAGCTCTCTGGCTTGAGAGCGAATTTTCCTCGGTCTGAGGGTGTGGATGACCCAGAAGTGTTCTTTCCTACTCTACACAGTGGAGCAGATCCCTTATCAATGGATATAGGTCCCTCTTTCTATAGGAGACTCAACTCTGGTTGGAGGGAGGGAACAAATTAGAAAAAGGGGTTAGAGAATGTAGGGCAGAGGCAGGGCTTCATGGGCTCTGGGTGATCTTTTCTTTTCTGGATTTTTCTAGATTAGACTAGGGAGCCAGTGCTTAGGGTCTGGTCAGTCACTGAACAAATACTTCTTGAGCATCAACTATGTAGAGAAGAGAACACGCAGTCCTTGCCCTCGGGGAGTTTATAATCCGAGGAGGAGACAACGAGATACTACTGAGCATGTTGGGGTCTCACCCATGGGTTCTGTCAGAATTCTCTCAGGATTCTGCGGATCCCAAGGGCTTCATCAGTGTATCTGGCGAATAGAAGGCGTTTGGGTTTTTATGCCCAAGAGATGCCCTGGGGATGAGTCTGTGTGCTTGCTGATGACTGAGGCCATGTGGTCTCCATGTTTCTCAAGTCTCCATAATGGGGACCTCATCAATGCTCGGCCCCAATGATGACTGAAGAGTTTCTGGGACCTTCCTCATCAGCAGTTCTCATGGCCCTCATCCTAATTATTTTTAGAAGCATCTAGTCCCTTGATATGTTCACTAGTGGTATATATTGCTACAAACTGAGTAGTGCTGTATATTTCGCACGGGATGGGAATGGTGTTTGGGTCCAGGACGTGGCCCACACCGTGGAAGCCATGGCGTGGGCACCTGTGTGAACACGCCCAGGAGCAGGTGTGCACACGCCTCACATGACCAGCCTCCTAGGGCTCCTCTGAACGCATCTTACCCATAGAACTCGCAGGTCTGGTTGCCCAGGTATACAGCCACACTGCTCCCAGCCCCGAGATAATGGCCCGTGATGGTCACCATGGTGCCTCCCGATTCTGGTCCTCGGATGGGGTTGAGTGACAGCACGGAAGGGTTCTTTGAAAAGAAGCAGGGAAGTGATCACAGCTCAGGTTTGGCCCAAAGTGACAGGCCCGAGGTTAGACATAAGGGCCAAAGGAGGGACTGAGTCTATGCTCGGGGTGTAGGTACTTTTCCTGCCCTTTCTAATCTCTTATCCCGGAGTTGAGACTGTTTCTAAGAAGAGGCTCTGGTATGTCCAGGGAAGGCAGAAGGACCACGTTTTAGAATTAATTAACTCCTTGGGGAATCTCACGCTCATAATAACACTGATGGGAAGGCAAAGGTAGCACTGACTAATCTATCAATTAGTTTACAAATTGAGAGCAATTTGAAAATGCTTCTCTATCTGGAGCCTGTACTGATTTTTTTGGCACAAAATCGATAAGACTGAATAAAGCATCCTTGTCTAGATCGAGCCACCAAGGGGCTAAAGTCCTCCATTAGTGACCCATGCACAGGTCCTGCCCCCTCTGAAGCATGTGAGGGGGCACAGCAGGGGGCCTGGGGGCAGAGCCCTGTCAGTAAATGTCTGGCGTGGCTTCCCCAACCTTCATTAGGAGGTTGGCCCCATCAATGGCCAGGGCTTTCTAGTAAACTCACTAAGCTGTAAAATTAAATCTGAAGCTTCAAAGAAGTGTCATCTGGTCTCTAATGCATCGGGTGGCTGACCTAAATCAGAGACAACTGCTCCTGCCCGGAAGACAGAGGAGTGGAATGGAAAGTGCCTTTTAACTGAGCAACTACACCTGCACGAATTCTAGTCCGCATCAGCCATTCACTATCCACGGCCCTGAAACAAGTTTCTGGATCATTCTGGGCTTTTGTTTGCTCCAACATTGAGACAAGGTGGGCTAAATTATCTCTAAAGCCCCCCCACCCCTGACCCCCAGCAGGGGCAGTCTACAGTTTTCTCTCCACCCAGACTTTCTGTGTTTGCAAGACCCTGTCTGTCCTGTGTCAGAGACGGGGTAGGTTGGCGGCAGGTAGGCTGCAGTCCTCTCCCATCTGAGAAAAAAAGACGAGTAGGATAAAAAAGCAGAGATGCCAAGATTGGAAGGTAGAGCCTGGAAAACCTAAAGCAAGCAGTAAATGCTTTGGAGAGAGTAAAATTTTGTGGTCTAATGATTTTTCAAAACTCGTAGCAAGGCTGGTTTGACCCCGTTGGCTGGTGTTAACACTTTTTAATGAACAACTCAACGTGGTGATACAGGTAAGCGTCAGAAGAGGGACTCCAGGGCCCCAGAAGTGTGCTATCGATTCAGTGGGAAGACAGCCCCAGCAGACTCCAGGGCCCCAGAAACACGCTATTGATTCGGTAGGAAGACAGCCCCAGCCTTAAAGAAAGCCTTTGTGATTCTATTACCTGCTGCCTGAGCGCCAAGAGATGTTTTCAGGTGTGAGAGTGTGCGTATATGTGCACACAACCACACCATCCCACAGAACAACTCACACGCATCCCCCCACTCCCGTGGGCCTGCCACAGACGTACGTCCCTGCAGGATTTGAAGTGACTTCTCTAAACTCCCACTTACAATATCCTTGGCAGAAAACAAAGCATGTGGATAAATTTAGACCTTTTTAATTAGGTCCCTCAGGCGATCTGTGCTCATTAGGCTGGAATGAGACTAAGATGTCACATTGGCGGGACTAGGGGCAGCCCCTCCCCACCCGGTGGGAAGGATCCACTTTCTTTTCTTTTAAGATTTTATTTACTTATTCATGAGAGACACAGAGTGAGAGAGGCAGAGACACAGGCAGAGAAGCAGGCTCCCTGCAGGGAGCCCCAGGTGGGACTCGATCCCTGGACTCCAGGATCACACCCTGGGCGAAGGCAGACGCTTTCTAAGAAAGGCCTGATGTGGCCTTATTTAGAACTCCGACCTGTGGCTCTCTGGGACTCTAGCAGCACTGGTAGTCACACAGGGGTAGTCCCTAGCGGGCTCTGGGGCCTCCCCGGGGCGAAGTCTGGAACAGAAGTGTGGCCCTGCTGGGAGCTCACAGCCCTGCGCAGGACCCCCACACTCACCACAAAGGTGTACTGTTGATGCGACTTGGTCATGAACTCGGGCTTACACTCGCCAATGCACAGGCGCACGGGCCCGGAGGTGGTGCCCACGAGGGCATGGCCCATCTCACAGACGATCCTGAGGAGAGAGCAAAGCTTCCCGTGAGAGGCCGGGCTAGAGCTGGCATCCCCGCCTGCACTGCTCACCCCCGTCCCATTAAATGACTCATCACCCCCTTGCACACGTGCCCTACCAAGTCTCAGCTTGCTCACCCGTCCGGCTGTGTGACCCTGGGTAAAGTGCTTTCCCTCTCTGGGCTTCAGCCTCTCATCCATACAGGGAGAGGATGAATGAGATCACCTCAAAAGCCTGCAGAGCCTCGGAACTCCATGCTGCCTAATTCTCTGAATAAACCCGTATCTGGAGTATTCCCATTGCCTAGTGCGGCACGTAGCCCTGGGTAGCTACCCGGTTGCTGTTGAATAAAGCCCAATGTCCAACAGAGAGACCTGGGAGCAGTGATTCAGTTAGTGCTCTTTCCTGCGTGACAAGACAAAATTGCAAGTCTCCCTAAAGGAGGGGGTGAGGGCCTGTTTGCCAAGCGGATTCAATTGTGGTTCGTTTCCCACAGGGAGTTTTAAAAAGGGAAGAGATAATCTGGTGAGATAGTGAGCGCCCCAGACAGGAGCTCCCAGCTCCCAGCCAACGGGAGCAGCGCAGTCCTGCGGCTGCAGGAGAAGGGGTGGGTGGTGGACGAGTTCATTAGGACGGCAGCTGACACCGGACTCCCACTTAATCAAGGTCTGAGTGCACCAAGCTGGTGGGCGAGGCGGTGAACCAGCCGTGGGGTTGGAAGTCACGTCTCACATTAAGACGCTGGGTAGCTGGAGGGAAGAGGGGGGTGCGGCCTTCTCTCTCCTCCAGTTCAGATCAATACCCCCGGTGATGACTCCCCTGGTGCCTGAGATCCGGTTACAACAAGCACATTTAGAGACTGGTTGCCTTGGCCACAGCAGCCTTCTCAGAAGGGTGGGAGAGACTGGAGAAATCGGGTTCTGGGGGGTTCCTCTTGCTAGGATTATAAGGCACGGGGCGGGAGGCGGGGCAAGAGCCCCACCAGGCTGGGCAAAGAAGCTCTGGACGGAAGAAAGGACTTTCCTTCTCCTCCCAACACCATGGGAGAGTTCAGAACAGTCCGGTGCCCCTGGCAGGTTTGCTTAGCGGGGCGTCGGGGAAACAGCCCCTGGTACACTAATCCCCAGCATTCCGCCGGCGCTGCGGGGAAGATCCGTGTTTAACCGGGCGGTGCTTATCTCCACAGCTTCTCTAGGAAGGAAGGTAACTAAACAGAGATTTCATTTCGATGTAATAAAACTCGCGCTAAACAAATACGCCGCATGCTCACACACACGGCGTGCCAGGGATCTCCACCTCCTTCATAACAGTTAATCCCAAATAAGTACTTTAACTCCCGGTGAATATTTACTTAACATGCAATAACTGTCTTATTACGTTTAGCATATTAGATTCGACAAGACAGTACTGAATGCACACGGAAGGAGACTCTCCCTTCCCTTCCTCTATGAATAAATAAATGAATTACGAACGCGGAGTAAAGGCGGTGGTGATGATCAATTAGTTTTTTTGCACGTAACTGTCTTCTTAAACCTCATTAGCAGAGCATTTGAGAAGCTTAATTTAAGGTACTGTGTGTGGTTATTTTCATGCTGCTACCTGCTTGGAGTAACAAGTCCCTCCCCCTGGGTCCTGGGCCCCAGCGCCTGTCCCCCGCTTGGGGTCCCTGCCCCCTTGCAAACCATGCCTCTGTGCTCCCAAGGGGCCGCAGGGGAGACTCTGTGATCTACTGCAGGGGAAGAGGAGGACAAATAAGAGGGGAGAAGCAGATCAATCTCTGTCCCTCTCGTCTAATCAGGGCTCTCTTGTCCCCCACCCCTCACCCCCATCCCAGGGCCAGAGTCATCCTCCAGAAGAGAGGAGGAGGAAATCATGGCAGGCTCGACTTGGCATCAGGGAGAGGAAATATGGGAACATGTGAGTCGGGGGCATACTTTTCCTTCCTTGGACTCAGGGGTCCGTCTAGGAGAGGACAAGGCCTAAAATGGGCTATTCAGCTCTCTCTGGAGGGAGGTTAACAATGGCCCGAAGCCTTCGGGTGCACCGGCTTTTCTAGAACATTTTCTTGCTCGGGGCTCATGTCCCAGAAGATAAGCCTTACGTATGGAGGGCCTGGGAGAAGAGGGATGGGCGGGAGACGGGCACTCCCAAGTGTCCAAGGCTGAGTGCCCGTAGTGCTCTTTCCTGCGTGACAAGACAAAATTGCAAGTCTCCCTAAAGGAGGGGGTGAGGGCCTGTTTGCCAAGCGGCGTGACGCAGGGGAGCAGGGACTGGGCTGCAGCGAAGCGCCAGAGATCGACGGTGTGCTCCCTTCCTTCACGGGCAATGGCACTGAGGCCCAGAGAGGCTGAGCGGCCCATCCGCAGCCGCAGTGGCAGAGCCATGGTTCAAGTCCAGCCCCGCCTGACTCCAACGCTGAGGCCTTTGACCATTCTACTCTACCGCTATAGAATTAATGGGTGCCTTCTCTGTCTTTTGGGGAAGGGGCAGGGTAGCGATGGCAGCAATGCCACGGTGCAGCTGAGGATGCTGGGGTGTGAGAGGATGTGGCGGGAGGTGGGGAAGTGCCAGCTGGGTTCCTAAGGTGCTGACATCTATCTATGCCCCCTACCTTCCTGGGTGTAGACGACCCCAGGCAGCGGCGTGTGCACCGCTTCCTCCTTCAAGCCTTACAAATTGGTGAAGTTCCTGTGGTTTGATTTCTGGGGCCCTCCTGCCTTCCCGGCCTCCTCCTGGTGTCTCTTGTGGCTCTAGGCTCCCTATAGATCATAAGGAGACGATAGCTGGGGATGCCTAAAACTTCTCCTTGCAAAATGAGGAAACTAATAATCATCCAGCTTCAACATTTGGAGGTTCAACTCCCTCCTGGTTGACAGGGAGCTTCTGGAGACACATTCGTGATGCCCACAGGCTTGCTGATGGGAGGAGTTGCAGTTCCATGGGGCACACAGTTTACTGCTCTGACATCCCAAGGATCATAGATGCAGTTGTCGAGATCACCTATGTCTACACTTCTTCATTCTCCACATGAGACGTCTGAGAATCTGGGACCAAAGTGATTTGCCCAAGGTCACCCAGCTCACCAGTAGCTGAGTTCCTGGCACCCAGTCCAGTGCCCTCACCCCCACAGTCTGGCAGAGATGGTGCCTTTCTCCCCATGAGCGTGCACCCCTGGGTGGGGGAGCACATGCCTCTAACATCCAGCCAGCCATGACGGGGTTCACAGGTGCAGCAGATGGGGGAGGCTGTGTTTGAGGACCTCGGCTGAGTCCTTCTCACACAGAGTCCCTGTCCCAGGAGAGGCTGAGCTTCGGCCTCTACCTGTGTCTAATCACCCAGAAATCGTCCTGTGATGGAATCAGCTGGCCCTCCGCAGACCGGTGGGGTGCTGATTGCAGGACTAAGTGGGGCCCTTTAACCAACATTAACCTAATTGCTGAGTGATGGATGGCGTGGCACCAGCATACGGTGAGCCATTACCGTGCCCGCTAATCCTGCCTGCACCCGGGACACGGCACTGGCCCGGTTAGCCAAATTCATCTCGCCCAGACATCTGTAACGATTGCGCCTGCTGCTCACTGCCTGGGATGGAGGCTATAATGAGGTTCACAAACTCCGAGACCTCGAGAGTGGTAATGAGCCTGGCACGGCTGGGAAGCAGGGCTGCACCAGCTGAGGTGCGGAGAGCGCTTGCTCCCTCTTGCCCCTCTTGTGCCCCAGAAGAAGGCGGTGGAGGTTTTCTAGGATGGGGGACCACCAGCCTCAGCAGGGACCCCCGGCGACCAGTCAGTCACCTTCCCCGGCTCCCCCCACATCCTCACTTCTGGTTTCTCTCGGCTCTTTCTCCCCCGTGGCCCTGGGGCCTTTGATTTCAAAGACAGACTATTCCCTCACATTCCCAGGCACACGGTGGTCTCCATTTCCCCATCTGACTGAATTTCCCCCCAAGCCGGTGCTGTTGGCCTTATGATCTCCACCAGGCTGGTGAAGGCCCGAGAGATCGGACAGTTTGCAAAGGCCCCGGAGCAGCCAGGACTTAGACCACCTACGAGTCCCAAAGCTCGTGAGGTCTCCACGTCCAGCTGCTCAAGACTGTACTCCTCAGCTCAGAGCCTCACCCATTGGTCCCCGAGACCCTGTCCTTTGGTCCTGCGGCATCTCACTAAGTAGGAGCCCTGGCCTGCGTCCAGAGGCCCAAGGCAGATCCTTGCAGCCACCGTGGATTCGGGGATGGCGGGACCGAGTGTCTAGTCCAGCTTGGCAGGGTGCTGATGGGAAGGGACTCCGCAGGCTGTCCTGCCTCCTGTCCCCGATGCCTTGATCTCCTCTTCTGGCTCAGAAGCACAGCTTCTGTCAATCCCCTACCCCCCATCTCTTTTCTGGAGACCCAGCCAGTCTTTCCTCCAAGAGTCAGTCCTTGCAGGGATATATGGTTGTCTGGAGGTTGGGTCTGGTTTGAAGGATCCGAACGGCCCCGTTGTGTTCCCACTGTGGGGGCGAGGGGACCTCATTGTGGTCCTCGGAGTCTGGGAATTCACTCCTCTGACTCTGAGCCTGCTCTGGGCCACACTGGAACCGCGGGCCCTGCCCCCAGTGGCCCCAGAGGCCACTCGCTGCTGGGTCACGGAATTTTCGGACGGCTCTTGTCCAGGAGCCTTGCCCCATTGCTCTCATGAGATGGAGAGATCTGGAGAAGTCAGGAGAAGTCAGGAGAAGTCAGGAGAAGCCTCGGGTTCCCGCTCTGCTTGGCCACCTGTGCACTGGGTGAACTGCCCAAGTCCCTTCACTTCTCCAAGACTTCGGCTCTCTCCTGCTTTGCCAAGGGCGAGGGCAACACCTATCTCTCGGCGTCCTCCCCAATTACAAGCGAGACAACGCATGAGGACGTGCAAGTACTGACAGAAGATAAAGTGTTGTCATGTTTCTGGGTGTTACTCAAGGCTGACTCTGGGGAGGCCCAGGGGGAGGGGCCTGGACCCCGGGGGTGGGGCTATGGGAGAGAAGCCCCTCCCACCAGGCTGCTCTCCGGAGGGTTCTGGGCACCCCTGGCCCAGCTGTGTTTTCAGTAGAACTGGGTGACCTGACCCCACTTTACCTGACAAATCAAGCAGAATGATCTGGATACTCCCTTTGCTTTCTTCTGGGTGGTGGGGCGGAAAGCATCCCTCGTTCCACCCTTCTGCCCTCAGCTCTGTGCCCATCCCTTGCCCACCGCCTCCACAGCCGGCGCCACTGCCAAATGAACGCCCCAAATTGGAACATATGTCACTCCTGGAGCCCCGCTCGCCTGTCCGCCACTACACGCCTATTTTCTAATTTCCAGCTGACATTTCCCTTAGTGAAATAAATGAATTTGCTCCGGCGAAGGCCCTGCTCGGATTAAGCTGCTGTCAGAGCCCACGAGCCAAACAAATTGTTGCCCGCAGCCCACCGTGCGGGATGCATTCCAATGGGGGCTGGCAGGGGAGGGGCCCGGGGGACCGAGGAGGAGCCTGGGTTGGTTGGGAGCAAGGCTCAGGTGCCACTGGCCGGGCCAAGGCAGACAGAGGGGCAGTGTCGTGCCGGGAGCTCTGATGCCACAGGAACCAGGGGGTGGAGAATCACTCAGGATAGGAGCCTTCGGGAGAGGAGGTGGGAGGGGAAGGGGGCTCTGGGAAGGCTTCCCAGGCAGGGTCTATGGGATGGGAGGGAATCCTGGAGAAATCCCCAAGAAGGGAGAGGCAGCTTCCCCCCCTTTCAGCTGCAAGGGGGAAAAGTATGGGACAGAGCACCCCAGACTCACTGCTCTGCGATGATGTAATCCCCCGGCAGGGGGGTGCAGGGCACCCCAGCCACCTGCACGTGGTGGGCGATCTCAGAGAAGTCCAGGCCCAGGTTCACGCCATGGATGGTCACTCGAGTCCCTCCTTCAGGTGGTCCAGACACCGTCAGAATCTGCGGGAGGGAAATGGGATCACACACCTGCAAGGCCACAGAGGCAGGGGCAGCAGTGCCCTTGCCCCGCCCCGGGGGAGGCTGCACACCCAGAATCGGGGTGAATGGACCATGTTGCCTCCACTTGTCAGCTTGTCTGGGCTCCTGACATGGTCTCCTTTCTACTACTTCCTCGGTTCTTGAGGTCATGAATTCATTCATGCGTTCATTTACTTAGAACATTATCAGGAAGTCCTAGACGTGAGGCAGAAAATCCTTGTTTGAGACGTGTCTCTAATTCCCCAGCTGCCTGATGGTGATCAAGTCACAGTCTCCCTAAACCTCAGTTCTTAGTTGTGAAGGGGGGATAATCATCTCTACCAACGTCGCTCCGAGCACCCGATAGGGCGTGTTTGGGAGCTTTTTGTAAACCAGAAAGGGCTTTGTAATTGTTATGTGCTATTATTGCCACTCCTGCCTGCTAGACACTGTAGGGGTTACAATGATGAATACGCAGGAAATCGGAAAATTTGCCCTCAAGGAACTTCTGGTCAAGGAGGAAGAGATAAAGGAAGCCATTAATAATGGTGATGCGGGGCACACAGTGATAAGATGGATTTGGAGGAAAAGCTGTGGGAGCCCAGAGGAGTCCAAGATTAGCTACTGCTTCCGGGGTCTGATGAAAGATACAAAGTGTGTTTGACATTGTGATGCAAAAAAAAAAAAAAAAAAAAAAAATCCCATGATGCCTGCTAGAAGCATGGGGAAAAAAAAAAAAAAAAACAGCAACTTTAGGATTTCCCAAATTTGGCTGATTTCTCATTTGCAAGGATCATTCAGTTAGTTCCCACTTCAGTCACCAAATGCTGTCTCATTTTGCTTTTGACCCAACAGGAAAAGGAATCAGGCTCTCCCAAGGTGTAAACATCTGTCTGGGATGAGATCAGGCTCGCGGAAAAATGCGGCTCTTTGGGAAGGAACGGATAGGGCCCAGGGGGTCAGTTCATCTGTTGTGGTCTATAGTGATCTGAAGTAGGAGGAAGTTAGAGGTGAACTCAATCCCTGGAAGCAGGTCGGGGTGTCTTAAACTAAGATTCTCATATGACGTATACATACTGTTATTTAAAAAGTCTGAGACTCTTTCCACTATTACCAAAAGAAAGGCAAGACCAACTGGGTGGGAGGGAGAGAGGGAAAGGTGGGTTGGTCAAGGCCAAGGCTCCACCAGAATCTCCCAAATAGAGCTGCAGCCTGGAACCTTCTGTCCTCAGGCCCCACTGGGAGCCTCCCTTTAACCCCATACGTGCTGGTGAAGCATCAAGTGGCCAGTGGAGTCAAGTGTGTCCCAGGGCAGAGATGACAGGTTAGTACAGGTGAAATGCTGTGGAAGGTTCTGGAAACTCTTCCCTCCTCCCTGTCCCCCAAAAGGACACTGTGCTCTTCCTGTGATGTGGGCACCATGAGTTGTGCAACCAACTTGGCCGTGAATGCCCAGGTGATGGGGGCACAGAGAAGAGATGACAGTGGGGAGGAGGAACAGGCCTCCCTCCCTGCCCGGCCGACTCCTGGGCTCTCAGCAAGTTGGCTGCACAGCCAGGACTTGAAGTCAGTCAGACCTCCTGACCCCCATCCTCTTCTGCAAGGCTCACACGGTGTGGGTTCCTTCCCTCCTTGACGGGCTAGGCCATGAACTCTGTCATCGGGGGAGCTCATTTCAGCTAAGTCTCCTTGTCTGAGGCTCCGGTTCCCTTCTCTGGGAATAAAATACCCACCTTCTGAATAAAAATAAACAAGATTCATGAAACGAATCAAGGGAGGGATAGTGGAGGTGGTTCGGAGACTTCTCTGTGTGTTGGGCGTTGAGTGGGGGGGGGGGGACACAGAACAATCTGGAGAGAAAGGCGCTGGCACGAGGAACCAATGGCCCAACGACTTTCCTGCCCCCCACCTTGGTCCCGGATTCTAAAAATAACCACTAGTGGATCTTGGCTGTTGCACTCTCCCCTGGAACTGGGGTCTCCCCAGCTCTGCGAGATGGACCCTTGCTAATGAGGAACAGGGCAGGCGATGCCTCCGCGCCCCTGCAGGAGACATCAGGTGGAAAGAATTTGCTTCGAGCAAATTTCTGTGCCCGGTTCTCCTTTGATCCACTTGGAGTGAGCTCCACTGGCCCCTCTCGCCCGTCCCCCAGCGCCCCTGGATGACAAGAACCCACCTACCAAAAAGAACTGACAAAACCGTGGCGCTTGCTTTGCTCTGCTTCCCCCACTTTTATTTTTAAAAATACATTCTTTTGCTCGCTGCAGTTAATTACAACCTTTCAGAAAAACTGTGAAACGAAATCTTTCTGGAATGCCTAAAAATATTTCCATCTTGCAGGTAGCGTGTGGGGATTGTACTGTGGATATTCAGCAGCGCTGGCAGGATCTGCGAGGCAGCTTCCTTCAGCTGGCAAGTCATCGCAGTGTCCCCTCCTGACATTTGAGGGTTGGGGTCCGAGACACGACCGTGAGCACAAGGAGGGGCCGCAGGGTCCATTTGCCAGCACAGAGCCGCTCAGAAGCATAAGCCAGCTTGCATGTTGCATAAGCCAACATATTGTTTACAGAAGAAAGACTTTTTTTTTTTAATTGTTAGCAACTGTTAGAGTCTTGGCATGAAGGCACATGTCAAAGAGATAGCTAGTTTGGGGTGTAGAGACGCCAGCCTCATCACTTGTAAGCTAGCTAACAGCTGCTGGAATCCAAACCTGGAGAATCAGAGTCCTCACAGGTCATTGGAAAATGCCTTGGGGATGCTGGGTCCCTGGGGTCTTCCTTCCAACATACCCCATGCTCTGGGCTATGCCACCAGCACCTGGGGTAGGTGGCAAAGGAGTCTGGGATCAAGGAACTAAGCAACCCTCATTCCCTAGGGCCTACAAGGGACACTGCTTACATTTCCCTTGCTTAAAACAAAACTGATGTGTAAGAGTCAGGATTTCCCAAACATAGAGGTGGTGTGCATTTGATTTGCAAAAGGATCCCCCAGGTCTCCATTACCGATGACTTCTAAATCTGTATCGTTGGCTCAGACCTCTCTCCCGAGCTCCGTATCCATATATCCAATTGCTCCTGGACATCTCTATTTCCACATGTATGTCCCTCAGGCACCTCAAATTTCACCGTGTCTAAAAATGAACTCCTAATTTTTCCTCCTTCCACTCCCAACCTGATTATCCCCACAGATTCTCTTTCAAGGCTAATGGGATCACTGTGCACCCAGCCAGGAGTCTTGCAAGCACCTTCCACTGTTTCCCTTCCCTCCCCTACCATGTATAATAAATAACAGTCACCAGGCACCGTCAGATCTCACTCCCTGGCATCCTTTGAATCTGTGGCCCACTCTGTGTTCCAGGGTCAGCGATAAGCACAGCCCCACCACGTCTCACCCGCACCAACCACAAGGGCCTCCATGTCCCAGCACCAGATCTCACTTCCTCCAGATCTAACTTCTTACCACTTGGTGACTTTCGTGAGCACACACGTGGCCGGGTTACTAGTCACTTGCTCGGCCATCCTTTAATGGCTCTGACCACTGTCAAGGCAAAGTCCCTAATTCCTGGTCTGGCACTTGTCCTTCAAGTTCTGATCTTGGTCGCTTGTTCAAGCCACATCCGCTATCTTACCCTATGTCCTCCACGTTCTATACCCAGATGCCAGCGGCTCGTGCCCACACAATGCACTTTAAAAATCTCCGTGCCTCTGCATATCGTTTGCTCTCCCCCAGCTTAAAATCAGAGTGGGTCAAGGTGGAGGTCTGGGCTGAGGGTGCAAAGGACCAGCGAAATGTATCCCGTCGGACACATCTGCCAACACCTGAGGGCTTCCACGTGACTCTGAGACTGAGTATAAGGGCCTTGAGGTCTGTGCAGGGGCTTGGGGTGGTAAACATCCAGGCCTCCGGCTTTCCTTATGTCTCCCAGGACCAAGTACTGGGGAGAAGCCACAGAGGGGAGGCTTGATGGAAAAGGACGTCCTCTCCAGAGAGAAAGTGAACGGGATCTTTTAGGAAAGCACTTCAGACCAGTTAGCCGTGGGGTCCCAAGTCCACGCTGGAGATGGTCCACAAGGCTGTCTCTTAAAAGCAGTGTTAGATTGCAGGGTGCTCAGTGTAGCATCTGCAAAGCTTGGTTCTCTTGGAAGAATGACACAGGTCTATAATGAGGCAAGTTGGTGGAGTTTGCAGAACGACAAGGAAGTTTCAGATCAGAGGGAAACTGTGGGGCTCCAGGGCAGGAGAGAGGTGAGGCTGAAAAGGCAGGACAGGAGTTGTCTTAAGACCTTCACCGCTGACCGAGGGGAACCACGGCAGGGCTGGGATGGTGGCCAGATCCACATGGTCCTGGCTTCCAGTTTCAGAAGGCCTTTGCTGCTGGCTAGTCTGGGAGAGAGAAGACAGCCCACCTGACACTCGGGTAGCATCTGCAGCAGGAAGAGCGTAAGACAAACCTGAATTCGTGTTTTAGCTCTGACACTTAGGAACTATGCGACCTTTAATCTCAGGGTCCTTCTCCGAAAACAGATAACAATACTTCCCTCACGGGGATGTTCTGAAGGTTAAGGAAAACAACACCTGGAAAGTCCCTGTATGACGGTGGTTTGGAGAACAGGTCTTGACAATTGGCAATTTCCTCTCTGGTGTTCCCCCTGCACCTGTGCCTTCCCAGATCATAAAAATGTGGGACGATGGTGTCGGGAGGCAGTTTACAGATGCTTGGGGATCTTTCTGTTTCTCTGGAAGGAGGACACAGGGACCAGGGAACTTAGCTGCTGGCGTGACAGGGGGTAGACAGAGCTGCCCAAGGGCTGACTGGAGAAAGCTTGAGAGGCGTCCCCCAGCCTGAGCCGGTCCATGCTGCCGAGGACAGGGCCTTGGCTTGGGTGGATTCTGGGCCCTGCGCGGAAGCATACCCTAAGCCAGACATCACCCTTTCACCCAGAATAAATTTGGGAGGACACTGGCCCTGTCTAAAATGGTCTTCATTCTTTCCTCCTTCCCTTCTAGCCATTTCCTTTTCCCCTGGCGATCAGCCATTCTGGGGTAGGCACAGCACTGCACAATGAACTCAATGAATGCTTCCAGGAAAGTAATTCTGAATGAGACACCCACACAAACAAATGGCTTGACAGTTTGGGATGTGTATGAGTGTGTGTGAGTGTGTGTAGTGAGGGTGCGGAGAGAGGGGGAGGGGAGCTGGAAACTTGGGAGATTCGCTGGGATCCTTAGATACTGATCATTTCAGCTCCGTGCTTGTCAACATGTTTTCTATCACAGACCCGAAATCCATCTGATGTCTCCTCTGTGGACCTCAGAGGTAAGGGATGAGGTAGAGAAGCGCCCAGAAGCAGCTGCTGTTGCTAAGTGCGGGGCAGGGTGGGGGGGACAGGGCAGGGGGTTTTAGCTCTCCCCTGTTCTGTGCGCCCATCTCCCCAGCACTCTGGTCCAGCTCTGTCCTGGACTCTGTGCTCCCGCGGAGAGCTAAGGGTCCCCAGGCTATAGGGCCTAAAGGCGACGTGCATCTGACATGCTGCTCCCCCTCCGCTGCCGATGGCCACGCATGTCCACTGATAAAGGCCTACCTCTCCCGCAAGGCTCTGCTGAAATCTGCCTTCCCGGGGAGGCTTTCTCTGATCCCCTCGAGCAGACTTCCAGCACCTTCTCCTCTGCTCCCACAGCCCTTTGTGAATGGCCCCGAGGACGTAATGGCCATGCTGGGTTGCAAACTGCTTCTTTTCTCAATAAGATAATAACTATCTTGGGACAGAGGTGATCTCACTTTTGCTTAGCAACCTGATACTTAGCATACTGCCTGGAACACAGCACCCTCCGATGATACGTAACCCAGTTCTCCGTTACTGGGAAGCGGTTGGTCCCAACCAGGCTGTAGAACAAACTGGGTTCCGTCATGCCAGGTGGAAGGAGGCGGGGGGGGTCTAAGGGCTGCTCGGGAGTGACGTAGTATCGTAACACCCGGATCTCCAGAACTTCTTCCTGCAAACTCTCTTCCTTTAATGTAAGCCAATTTCTGGCGTGATTGCTCATGGAACGGACAACAGAACGGCTGTCCCCTCATCAGACATCTTTCAGATACTGAAGACCCAGATGGAGCCACGGCAGGCCTGCGCTTCTGCAATTCTGTTAGCCTTTTCTTGGAAGAGCTTGTTTTCTTAAACCCTTTGATCGTTTCAGATGCTTTTCTCTGGACCCTTGGACTTCCAGGCATCCTCTGAGAGGGTAATGACCCAAAGTAGGCTTGTGGCTGGTCTGACATGCAGTAAGGAGCGCCTGTGCAGATGACTTCCCTCCACTTGTCACACACACCATTAACCACGCCAGTCCTCGGCAAGTCCCAGAGGGAGGGTAAACTCTAGGTCTCTTTCCCAGGTCCCTTTTTCTTTTCTGTTTTCCTCCCTGGGGTCCCTTCCCCTATTTTAGGTTCCTCTTAGCTTGCCAGCCTCTTCTCTGGAAAGAAACCTTTATTTGCATCTTAATGGGAGCTTAAGCTGTGTTATGAGCTTGCCTTAAGAGTATTGGCTTTTTGGCTGATTATAGAATGAAATGTCTGTCCATACGCAGCATTCAGAAGGAGAATATGGGAAATGTGCTAGGGCAGAGGCTTCAGTCCAGCTGCCCAACACCTGGCCCCAGGTATATAGGTGGCTAATCCACATCTGGCTGCGTATTTTTTATCAGCTCATCCTATGCCAGGATGAGCAGGCTTGTGGGATGAGGTTGGCCTGTGCTGACAGTAGGGCACTAACTAGTCTCCTGCTGGGCCGTCTCGAAGCCTCCCACAGCCTCTTGTTGGGAAGCCACTTCCCCACCTACTCGGACCCCACCTGCCTGCCACTGGGCCCAACCGAGCCCTGCAGAGCGCCTGAGCACCCCAGCCAAATCTGGGCTCCTGCCAGACTGTGTCATGTTTGTTTTCCACCGTGGGTGCCGTGACCTGGAAAGCAGCCGCCGTGATGCTACACTCGCCCTGATTCTTGCAGCCACTAATTGAACAGTTCGGAGGGAACTGTGCCACGAAGCCGCCCAAGGGCGGGAGCAGATGCAGCCGATTAATTACAGCTGGGGAGCTCGGAAGGGCCGCACCAGGGAGCGGAGCGCGAGGCGCCCCAGTCCCAGGGGCTCGGCAGCCTGGGGAGCGCCGCCCGGGCCACCCCTGGGACTTGGGTGCAGCCTTGGAGGGTGGCACTGGGGGCTCCTGCAGGGTAGGGGCTCGCGGGGTCGGAGGAAGGCTGCTTCTGGGTGGGGGCCTCACAAGGCCGAGCTTCCATCCTAGCGAAGCTGGCTTCCTTGGGTTGCCTCTCCCACCTGTTAGACACGGTGGGAGCCAAGACAGACACTGGACACTGGCTCCTGGTCATTGGAAGTGCTGATAACGCTGGCTACCATCGTTTATTACACCTGCTTTATCATCGCATCTTCTAATATCATTTCATTTATTAAGTACTTATCATGAACCAGGAATTGTGCCAAGGGCTTTACATATTTTATCCTATGTAGGGTTCCACAGACGCTGTGAAGGAAGTCCTATTATAATTTCCTTATAACAGATGGGAAATAGTACCCAGAGAGGTGAAGTGATTGGCCCAAGGTTAGTGGTCAAGCTCACCTGTGCTTCTAGCCTCCAACAGCACTGCCTGAGTGGACCACCCTCTTGTCCCGGGAGAGAGCCCTCAGGCATGAGAGTCATCAGGCATGAGAATTCAGGCCCTATGCTACTTGTGGGTTCCCCTCTGTTGAGGTCCCCAGCCCCTCTCCCTTGGTGAAGGCCAGAACGAGCTACTTTCCCAGAAGCTGTGCAGTTGGCTTTGCTGATGACCCCCATGTCTCCGAACTTCTCAACTCCCTCACCTTCCTCTCTGTCCCCATTCCCACGCAAATGTGCACCGGCCGCCCTTGGCCTCCCCCCTGCCCCTGCCCCGGTCATCTCTCCCTGTGCCTGTCCAGTCTCTCTGTGTGATGCCAGGAGTGGGGACTGCTGGCTTTCTTTCCATCCTGGCAGTGGACTGGATGAGAGCTCCGTGCTGGCAGGTTTCCCGCCTCCAGCCCTGTGGACTGAGAGTTCTGTGGACTGAGCCCAGGCGAGAGCTGAAGGACAGTGTACAGGTCATATGTGGGGGCTCTAGAGTTAAGCAGCTGCGGGGTAGCTCTTGGTTCTAAAACTTACTAGCAGCGTGCTTTTGATAAAGTGCCTTGGTTTCCTCATCGGTAAAACGGGGCTAATGATAACAGAAGCCCCTCCCTCATACAAGTTGTTATAAGGCTTATATGACATAGGGTGCTGAGTGTGCTGCTGGGGGCCAGGTGAGCCTTCAGTGAAAGTTAGCTATCCTTTTTCTTATTACGATTTGATGATGAAGAAGTCTGAGCAGAAGCCAGGCTAGCTGAAATCCAGAGAAGTGGCTGCTGTGGAGATGGCCCAGCATGGCTGCTTTTCTGACGGGCCTGTCTGGCTCTTCCCTTGTCTCCAACAGGCTGTCAGCACCCTAGACTGGGCTTTTAAGAGGAGACGAGAGAGGCTGACATCAGAGCTTTCCAGAGCAGCCGAGGGAGGGGGTCCCAGAGAAGATGCTCCAGGATGGATACCCCCCAACTGATGGACATGCTTTGTAATAAAAGCTCCTGTGTCTGAGGCTGGGATCGAGAGGGTTCTTCCCCAAGTGGCCCCCCAAATCAGGACAAGCCAGGGAGGACAAGTTGTCAGTATATAGACAGCTAATCTCACTAATCCACTTGCTCCTTTCCTGGTGCTTAGAGTTTTCCTGACTTTAGAGGGCAGTGGTGCCAACTTTGCGCCTGCAAATTTTGATGCCAACCTGGCACTTGGCCCCAGAGACACCTGGATGTTGGATTCAAGATGGCAAATTGTCACATTCTTTTCCAATGTGAGTGTATGCGTGTGTGTGGGCACGTGTGTGCATGAGAATGTGCACACTCTTCATGGTAGGCTAGAGCCCAGCTGACGAGCTCTGCAGGAATCTCTGGCCTTGTGGCTCCAGCTCTCCTACCCGGCAAGAATCCTTGCTGGCTCTGTCTTAGCTGATAGTACATTCAAAACCTAATTGTTATCTCAGCAGAGTAACTCCATTATTCATCCTGACACCATCCCCCGTTAGCTGTTTGTTGCAGTGATGTTATATTAATGAGGCCTGCAAATAAATGAACGGGAGATCAGAGTGCTGACTTGTTTCTCAGGAAAGCTGGCTGACATATTTATTTATTTGTTGGGAACTTTGCAGCGAGTCTTTCTGGCCCTGGGCAGGTGGCTTTTGGCCTTTCCTGCAGAGATTTGCTGCAGCCTTACAGATAAATACTTGTAAATGTCCAGCTCCCCAAACAATTTCACAAATGTGTTCACAACTGAGAGAATCCAAGGGGAAAAAAAAAACCACTTTAAATTATTTGGGCAGATGGAGAGCAGAAGGAAGGCAAGAGCAACGGATCATCTCAAACAAATATTGTATCAACTATTATTTTTGCTTGGTTTTAGAGAGCAATGCACATGGTTTTCTACATTTGGTTTTCTTTCCCAGTTACACATACTTAAGATAGTGTTAAAGAGAATTTATGTTCCCTGAGCATAAACTAGTGAGGGATGGGGCAAGACAGTGACGTTGGAGAATTCACAAAGTAAAATCTACAATGTGGTCAATGAAGAGACAACTGCAAAACCAGCACCCCTACGGGCTAGCATCGGTGTGGCCTCACTGGGCAACATGGCAGGTGAGTTCAGAGACACACAGGAATATTCTTTGGTGCCCAAATGGTGATGGGTTCCTGGTCCATCCCTGAGGACCCCAAGACCCAAGACTGGAGATTTGCTCCTTGCATTTTAAGCCTGCTTTGCTTATTCTTTATCCTGATCTCTCTCATCCCCTGCAGGTATGAGCTACGTTGGCCCCATCCTCTGGGCTCTCATTAAGCTCAGATGCTTGAAAAGAAAGAACTACCAGGCTTGGTCATTTCCAACTTTCACCTCAACCCCATCACCCCACTGACAGACACAACCAGAAACCAATCAAGTTATCGAGTCCGAGAACTCCAAAAAAACATACATAATTAAAGTAACATCTATCCTGTATAGGGAGAAGGGGTCAGCTTAAGTTTAAACACACACAGAATGCTCCTTCTGCTCCCCCACCACTCATAGGAATAAGTGCAGACCTAATTATGTCTGGGAAGACAGGTGAAGGTTATCTTAAGGCTCGGTACAAAAGGTAGCCAATGCTCCCAGTTTTACTGGCGTCTCCTGGGACCTTCCAAAAGAATTCTGATCCTGGGCACAGATATTTTTGGTACACTTGTGGTGGAGTGAGGTGGAAAAGTGTATAGCCAGGGAACACCCAGTCAGAGGGACCTGGTTTCGAATTTGTTCTGCCACTGACCAAATGGATGACTTTGGGCAAATTATTTACTTCCTTAAGCACTGTTTCCTCAACTCTTAAGTGAAGATAATTGTAGGTATCTTGCATGGTTGTTAGGATGAGTAGGTATGCAAAGGTGCCGGTGCACAGTAGAGTTTGGCTATTATACCAATACTCGGGGATATAGAGCATGTGTGTTCATGTCCCTGATCTGAGGTAAGTGTCCTCATTAGGTGTCAAGACCTAGGTCTGTGCTGTAGTCCTCCTTCTAAACAGGAGACAAGAGTAAAAGGTGTTGATGAGAAGTTTCTGTCCTAGGCCCTTCTGAGGAAGCAGCGTGGCCTGTGGGACAAGCAGATTCCAGCCTCCTCCAGGTGGCCCATGTTCAGGGATAGGTTGGGGCTTTGCAGTGAGAGACTGCACCCCCTGCCTCCCTTCCCAGAACTAACCATGTGATAACTTCCAAGCCTAGTACAGTGCATGACATGCAGTGGTTTCTCATTAAAGGTATATTTATTTATTGCAATGCTCGTTTATGTGTTGAATTTTATCCTCCTCAAATTTGTATGTTAAAGCACCAATTCCCATTACCTCAGGATGTGACCTATTTGGAGTCAGGTACCTTTCCAGAGGTAATCAGGTTAAAATGAGGTCATTAGTATGAGCTCTAATCCAATACGACTGGGGTCCTTATATAAATAAACAAAAAATTAGAGACAGACACAAGAAGGAATGTCATGCAGAGATGAAGGCAATGCGTCCACAAGCTAAGGGATACCCAGACTGCTGCTTTCCCAAGGCACCAGAAGCTAGGGGAGAGACATGGAACAGAGGCTCCTCAGAGCCATCAGAAGGGATCAATCCTGCCAACACCCAGATCTGGGCCTTCCAGCCTCCAGAACTGCAAGACAAGATAGTTCGGTTGTTTAAGCCACCCAGTTGGTCGTGCTTTGTCACCGTAGCCCTAGCAGATGAACATACTTCCAGTGGAGACCTCTGTCATGTGAGCTCTAGACCCTTACATTTTTCTCCCCAATTATATATTCGGTCTCCTTTCTGTTTCTGCCGAATGCTGCCCCTTCCCAGCTTGTCAGAAAATGTTGCTTCTGGGCTTTCCTATCTAGCAGGGGGCTTGTAACATCCTCCTCTTTGAGGTCCTAGCAGTTCTGAAAGCACAGCAACGTGGTGGGCCAGGCATCTCAAGGGCTTTCCGAAGCTCTGCACATCTCTCGTCCCCAGGGTTGAACAGGTGACACGTGCGCAGATGCCGCGGGATGACAGCTAGAATGGGAGCAGCCTGGCATCCCCCACAGGGGACAGCATCATTATCACATTACGGGCTGGATGAGAAGGAGCAGATGCTGGGTCCTGAGGGGGTCTCTAACCTGAAGTTTATGCCGACTGGGAAATTCCATCGGCCCTAAGGCTTGTCCTCCATGAAGCTACCACAGGAGGTGAGTCTCTAGGGGTGGGCTTGGTTGCCATGGAGACAGTTGGGTGAGATGGGTTAAGGATGAACGCAGATGTTCATTCAGCTGAGCTTGAGTCCATTTCTTTTCCTAAAGCAGGACTCATTCCAGGTCACCTCATTGATCCCCCTGCCCCTGGGCAGGGCGGTGCCCATCCCAGTCCCCATCTGTCTCCAGCACTGGAGATGTTGCTGCCTCCAGCAGCCACCACCGGCCATCATAGAATTCTTCACCTTTCACCCCTCAACAACGATCTTCGTAGTAAATGGCTCTTGCACGTGGGCTTGCACACGGGGTGGGGAACACATTTTGAAGGCAAGGGCCAGAGACAAGGGGGGAGGGGCATATACAAGGCATGGATCTCATAGAATTCTGATTATTAAGAAAAAGACCTATGCCAATGTCAAGGAATCAGCCCAAGAAAGCCTAGGTAAAGAAAATGAGCTGATTCTTCCTTAAAAGCTACTTTTACCAAATAATACAGTTTTGGTAACAAATGCCAGAGAGGCACATGAGGTCGATTCTTCCCATTGCTGGCGATACTAACTTTGATCATGTGGCAAAAGGAGCATCTACCAGGTTTCTTCTCCGTACGGTTTCTATTTTTCTTGTTGTAATTAATCCACATCTTGTGGGGAGATGGCTTGAGACTATGTAAATATCCTATTTTTCATCATACTTT
This sequence comes from Canis aureus, assembly GCF_053574225.1. NCBI lineage: Eukaryota > Metazoa > Chordata > Mammalia > Carnivora > Canidae > Canis > Canis aureus. Next base: position 74,232,824 of record NC_135616.1, on the reverse strand, counting down.
CATTAATTAATTTTAGTATTCATCAGCCATTCTTCCTGAAATAATTATTACTGTGCATTTTGCCAAATGGTGATTTTCTATTTCCCTAAGTCCTTTTTACATGTTTGAGTTCGAATTCTAGTAGAAGAAGAGCTTCCTCTCTCCCCCGTGAGTCGTTTGTTTAATTATATCAATAAGGACCATAGATTCTTATTTTATTCTATTGCTTATAAGTCAGTTAGTATCATTATTTATTTTCTTGCTCAGATTGCCACAGATTTGGCTATTGGGGCCAAATCAAGTTGGCTCCTGTGTCCCTTTGACGTGCACTCCACATTTTTGTTAGTATTTCTTGCTGTAAATATAGAACCTGAATTAAATCATGGGAAGACATTAGCCAGATTCAAATTGAGGGATATTTGTCCTGTACTCTTGAACAGTATCAGGGTCATGAGAGAGAAAGAGCCAGAGCACTACAGAAACAAGGTAATGGAACATCACATGTGACCCTGGATTGGATCCTGGACCGAAGAAAGGGGGACGATCGGTGGGACCGGTGGCACAACGTGAATCAGGCATGTATATTACATGGCATTATTGTCTGAATGTTAATTTTCTGATTTTGATAATTGTGCTGTGGTTATATAAGATGTTAATTTCGGAGAATCTGGGTGAAGGGTATGTGAAAGTTCTTGGTACTATTTTTGTGCCTTTTTATAAGTCTAAAATTATTTGAAAAATGAGACGTTAAAAAGAACTGAAGAGGTCTTTTACAGGGGGAGGAGGGCAGGTTGAGGGCAGTAGATGCAAAATGAAAGGAGAAATTCCTGATAACAGTGAATAAAATATTCCAGGCCTGGATCCTTCCCCTTGCATGTCCTGTCCCGAATGATGTCCCCTGCAAGGCTTGAGACATAGCACGGGCTTGTCTCTCCTCCCCAGAGATGCTCTTTCGTTTCTCCACAGCCTCTACTTGAGAAACACCAACAGGAGACCCCACTGCTTGGGGCCTCCAGCTCCTGCTGCTGTGTTCCCTGGGAAAATCAATTACAGCCTAATTACCTCAGGGGGTTAATTAGCATCATGTAGCTTGGGTGTCCTCTGTGAATGGAGCAGCCTGTCGGTCCCCGGTCAGTGAGCAGGGGTGACACGGAGGCAGAGATTTCCCAGGGAGAGGCTGCCAGGAGGGCTGCTGCAAGGCGCCCCTGCCAGTCGAGGAGTGGACGGGTTGGTGCAGGTGAGAGGAGCCGATGGAGAAGCCAGGCCCTGCCTAAGTTAGCTCCCTTCCACCCCAGGCCTGAGCAGGTTCTCAGGCCAGCAGTTGCTAGAAATCACTAGAATCAGGAAGAAGGCAGGGAGCCCTGAGCAGCTCAGGGAGCTGGCTTCTGGGGGCAGGGCTGGGGCACCGCCAGGAGTCCCTACAACCACTTTTGCAGCAATGTGAAGACAGAGATGGATCAGTAGGCACTAATCACGGGCCACGTCCGTGAGTAAAATGAAGCGGACAAAGCCCGATCCTTGGGTGGCAGCAGCTTCCACTCTCCCGCACCCTCCCACCAGGATGATGAGCACCTACCCCGCCGCACTGCGCTTCCCTGGGAGGCCCTGCCATGTGGATGATGGCACCCTCCTCCTCTCCCTTAGCTGAGAAAGTTGGGTGCCAAGGAAGGGGAAGCACTGCTTCCCGCTCTATGTTACTTGGGCACCTGGCGACTCTACCAGTCGTCCTATAATCCACTAAGTCTGAGCCACTTAATGAGCTGTGTGAACTGGGGCAACCCCAGCCTCATGTTCCTCATCTGCAAAATGGAAGTGAGACCATCTACCTCCCACGGTAGGTTGTGGGATTAAATGAGACAGTGCCAAGCGTGCTAAACACACATTAGCTCCCTCCTCAAAGAAGCCATCTGCAGGTTAACAACACTCATTTGATCTTGAGGGTTTTCTTACTCTGGATCTGAGGCTTCAAAAATGATCGCAGGCATGCTCCAGAAGTTTTGCAATACTCGGTGACATCGGTGAGGGCCAAAGGTGCTTTCTTCGGCTACTCAGGAAGAGGCGGCGGGGGAAGGGGGCGGCGTGTCCACTCGGGGGAGAGGCAGCAAAGGAGCAGCCCTCACTGCTTTCCTAAATGAGCAGACCACAGAGCTACCTGCCCGCGCCTTTAGTCCCAGTCACCATAAGGAACGTGCAATTAGTTTCAAAGCACAAGTGACAGTCGGTGAATAGGGAGCCGTGAAGAGTGATGAACACATAATGCAACCAAAGTTAAATACAACTATTCCTCTCCCAGGCCATTCAAAACCCGAGCAGCTGCTTTTTCATTCATATCATCTATTCATCTGCCTTTGCAATTTGCTATTCAGGAAACATCATTCCCCCTCCCCCCCAGGGATAATTAATTACCTATTTCTTTCCATTAAAATGCACAAACAAATCGGGACAGAGAGCACATCGCGGGAAATGGCACGGTGGCCCATGTCATGCCTGCTTTTACTTTCTTGTTCCGTGTTCAACTTTGCAACCCTGAGCTAATTGCAGCTCCCGAGATCACATTTCTGCTGAGAAAAGCTAAACCTGCTCTCTGCAATGTTCAGCCACCACGAAGCCAATTTCCCCGGAGCTGCACCTGGCTCTGTGGGCCCGCCAGGGAGGCTGGGCTGGTTCTGCCTCCCTCGTACGCAGCGCACACCCGCCGGGTACGCCCATTCACGCGCTGGCCTGAGGACACAGGTGCACACCCGCTTGCCACGGACACCTGGACGTGGGCCATCGAAGTGCCCGAGACAGGCCTCCCGCTCCCCGCAGCAACCGTGCACCACACTTACCAATTCCTCGATGTGAACTCCCCTCCCGTGGCACCCCCGGGCCCCCTCGGCTGGCTCCGGGCCACCCCGACCCCCACTCTGGGGACTTGTGGGAGGGAGGGACTCACCTCGGTGATCTGGGGGTTGGAGCACTTAACGTTGTGGCTGGACCAGTCAAGCCAGGGGCTGGAGGGGCTGACGCAGTGCTGCTGGAGCGTGCACCTGCGCTCGCCGCTGCACCAGCCGCACTCGAACTTCCTGTCGGCCTTGAGGCACAGGCCGCAGCTCTCCCGCTGGGCCGCACACTTGTAGAGGTGGACTGCGAAGAGAGGGGCGACAGGGCCACACTGGAGAGGGCTCCTCGGGCCTGCCTCTTCCTGGAGGCATAACAAACCGTCCCCGAGCACGGATAACACCTTCCAAGAATAACCAATGAGGGGGACACATACTAAATTGAGCCTCCCGGTGGCTGAAAGGTGCACAGAAAATGTTCTTTAAGAGGTGTGGCTCTAGGTTGCATCGGATCAGGGCTTTGAGGGTGGCGTCGCTACTTCCTAGGATGGTGACAGGATATAACTCCCCTGAACCCTGTTTACTGAATCTAGAACATGGGGAGGATTGTTGTTTTTTTGTGAGGTTTGAAAGAGGTGCTGTGTGTTAAGTGCCTAGCACAGTGCCCGTAGCATCCCTGATGCACCAGCGCCCAGGCTTATTCTCTTTTCTTTAGGTCACACTGCATTCTTAAGCGCTGTCTTTCTTACCTGTGGCCCTCATCATAATAGGTAAGGGCTGATTTTCCCTTTTCTCTATTTCAGGTAAAAAATGAAGCTCACAAAGGTATATAATGACTCTTTAAAAAAAAAAGATTTTTATCTATTTGAGGAAGAAACAGAAAGTAGGAGTGGAGGAGGGAAGGGCCTCCCCACCGAGCGAGGTGCCCAACAGGGGGGCTCAATTCCAGGACCCACAGACCATGACCTGAGCTGAAGGCAGATGCTTAGTGGACTGAGCCACCCAGGAGCCTCAGCATGTGATGACTGTGGACGCTTACTAAGGTTAGCACCCCACCCTAGGACGGTGAAATTCCAGCTCTCATGAGAAGACAGAGGCATCCAGCCCATGCACTGGGAACCGGGTGCTCTGGGACACAGGTCAGCTTGGCTTCAAGAAAGGCCAGGTGGCTGGCCAAGTGTGGACAGAACTGAGAAGGAGAGGGAGTCCACACCGTCCCGCTCACGGCCCCTGCAGTGGGGGGTGACATCCCCACAGAGGACAACCTGGCTACTTAACAGGTCATTTTTGGAGTCTGCAGACCGTTGGCCTGTGCTCTGGTGTCTTACAGACTTAGAAGCCCCGGGGCAGGCCAGTCTGCAGAACTGTATTTTGGGAGTCTGGGGCTTCGTTGTCCCCAACTGATGTTTTGAATTTACAATGCCGAGTAGAATTCTCCAGAAGCAGAATACTCAGAGAGTCATTTTTGACTTTTCTGGACAAGCAGACCTAAGCTTTCAGGACTGGGCAGGGGCGGTGGGGCGTGGGGCATGGGGCTTGCCTGTGCTGAAGATCGGATACAGGCCCCCCATGCAGGGGCACTTATTTATTCCCCTAGAGGTCCTCATCCTGTTCCTCTGCTCTGTCAAGTGTCCCTCAGTCCCGGCTGCAGGGACTACATTTAAACGTCCTCATGTCCACGGCTTCTTAGGGCAGAGAGCAGGAAATGAGAATCTTAAAATGAGCAATGACCTAGTGAGCACGTATTAGCATGCACGAACGGTGCACGTCTAATACCTCGTTTGGTCTTCACGATGACCCCGAGAGGAGAGCGTCCCTTCCCGCATTTCACAGGTAAGGAACCTGGGATGAAGGCGGGGGCAGGAAGTAGTCTGAGTTCACCCATCTATAAGTGAAAACGCCAGGATTTGAACCCTGGTTTCTCGGATTCTAGAACCCGAGTCCATAAACACCGTGGCCTTCTCCACGCAACATGGTGCACAGCCTCCAGAATCACCTGGGCTCCAGGAGGGATGAACATGGAGATGGTGCTGCCCTGGGCACTCCCAGTTGTCGGGAGCCACCAGGGAGGGTTCTGACGTGACAGCTTGGATGTGGCCATTTCCCCTAAGCTCCAGGTGCAAAGGCAACCTCTGGGAACTAAGCCCAGATCCTCAGCGGGGAGAATGTCTACCTCTCAGCAGTGAGGAAATTTGGCCTGGGTATGAGGAGAAAGAGAACAAAAATCTCCCTGGCTCAGTTTCTTTCTCCCGGACTAAGTGGCATCGATTTCTGTGCCAGCGTGTGGGTGGGGGCTCTGGTGGCCCTGGTCTCCTCTCTGCACCCATGGGTGACCCTCAGGCTGAGGAGAAGCTGGGGCAGCCCTAGCTACTTGAAGTGTAGTGAGACGTGGCCCATGGTGCGGGGAGGCGTCTGGAGGGCAGAAAGCTTCACGTCTCCCAGTGGCCCGAGCTGCTGGAAGGACAGGGGTGGGGGGGGCCAAGCATGTGAGTGCTGAGATTGGATATCCTTGGTTCAGATCCTGGCTCTTACTTTCTGATTCAGCCTGTTTTTTTCTTTCCTTTTTCAGCTTTATTGAGGTATAATTGACAAAAAGAAATTATAAGGTATTTAAGTATATACCATGATGATTGGATATATACATATTCATGGTGCAAGGGTTCTTCCTATCTAGCGACTTAACATATCCATCACCATATATATATACACACACACACATCATATATGTATACACGCACATACATGTGGCGATTACAAATAAATATTCAGGTTGTAGTCTTTTAGTAACTTCCAATCATACAATGCCGTGTTCTCAGCTATAGACGCCGTGCTTTACACTAGATCCTCAGACTTTATCCATCTTACAGCTGAAAGTTTGCACCCTTTTAACAACCTTTTTATTTCCCCTCCAACCTCCAGCAATTACTTTTCTAGTCTCTGTAGGAGTTTGACTTTTTTTTGGTAAGATTTAAATATTTAAGACAAATATCTTAATATTTGATAAGATTTAAGATTTAAATATATTTAAGAAATCTTAAATATCTTAATATTTGTCTTAAAAGGATGGAGTAGCGCTTTGTGAATTTGCTTGTCCGCCGTTCCAATTTCAGCCTGTGTGCTGCTGAAGTGAGTACCCTTGGTCCATTTCTTAACCTCTTTGGGTCTCGGTTTCCTTATCTATCAAATGAGAATAATACTAGTGTGTATCTCTCAGGGCTGTTACGAGCGAGGATTAAGAAGGATAATCTCAAAAAAATTACCGAGTGAGTGCCTACCCACACCGGGAGTGCTCATCAAATTGCAGTTGCTTTTGTCACTCTTGAGAGCACAGCGGCATGCTCATACTTGCTGCGTGGAGGGTAATGCCTACCTGGCACATGGGGGGTGCTGTACGTGCGTCTACAGGACGATACACAAGGGTGGCCCTCGTGGAGTGTCCCTCCCGGGTCAACCTCCTGAGCTTCCCCGCAACAGCTGTGGGTTCGAGTCCTCATGCTCGTCCTGCCCAAGCTGCCTCAGGACTAGGGGTGCAGCCTTACAAACCTTCTTTGTGCAGGGACCGGACCAAGGAGAGGGGAATCGGACCCTAATTGGAAACAGAATCTCTATTTCCCTGGAAGCTGGCAGGACATTCCTGTTTGCTGCTCTCCTAGGTCAGGTTCTACAGACACTTCAAAGTCTCTGGGAGCCAAAGAAAAATGCGATGAGCCGGCAGCCGCCTGGCGGATGCTCTGGTTGTAATAAAACAGGGTTCCCAACAGGACTCCTTTGATGGCTCCAAATGTTGCTTTAGGATCCTCTGAAGAGTTCCGCTGACAGAGGGAGTGTATTATTCATGGCACAGCGTCTGGCTGGCTCTGATCCCTCCGCCCCAGTCTTTCCCGGGGGTCACGAAAAGATCAAAACTCTACCCGGAAGTGGCTGCTAACCTTTCAGGTCCTGCGGGTTGTCGATGATGAAATTGCCATTCCACACCACGGCGAAGTCCACGGCCAGGTTGCTGATGTCCATCCCGTCGTACTGGTACTGCGGGGAGAGGGGCAGAGGGCACATGGCTCGGGGGGCTCCCTGTCACGGGGGGTCAGGGATGTTGCTGGCGTTCTGGGGGGCCAGGACTACAGCAGGAAAGAAACGAGGGACTCTGGCTCCCTCTGGGCTGAGAACGGAGCAGAGGGAGAGTCAGGGGAACCCCATTCGCTGCTCAAGTTGACTCTAATGCACCTTCCCCTGACTCCCAGTCCCTAATGCCAACCGGATCCAGCCCAAACCCCTTAGCGTGGTGCTCACTGGCTCCCATAATCCAAATCCAGACTCACTTCTCCAACCTTCTCTTCCGCTGCCCACCTACAGAAATCTTCGCACACACCTGTCCTCAGACACACCCGCCCCAGCACCTCTCTGCCTCTGTTCCAGCTCACACCTCTCTCTCCCTACAGCCTCCACCCTTCAAGCTGCCCCAGCTCTTCCGGTCCTGCTCAGACCCACCTTCCCCAGGGGGTCTGCTCTGACGTGCCTGCCAGCCCCCTGTCCCCCGTCTCCCCGTCCCCTGGCCTTGCCGGATTGTGTCTCTCACATCCTGAGAGCTGCTCTGCATCCTTTCACGGACGAGTCCAGCGTCTCTAGCAGGTCCTGCTCTGTGAACCCCACCAGAGCCCGGGGCGGAGCATATGCACAACAAACAGGAGCCCCAGCGGCTGGTGGTGGGCTGGGGGGCCACAGGGGTCCTCTCCCTGCACGTGAGCTTTACTTTGGCCACGAGTCCATCAGGGAAAGGGCTCAGAGCTTCTGGTCACAGATCTGAGCAGCCCGAGCATGAAAGGCCTCCAGCTGGGCCCAGGAGTCCACTCTCCCTCCCTTGCTGGTCCCTCAGAGGACTCGCAGGCGCTGCACACACTTCAGGAGTCGGCCCCCTGGTGGCCCGGCCTCTGGCCCTCCGTGCAGAAGAGCTCTCTGGGGTCCCCTCCCGAGACCCGCCCTGCCCTGGCCACTCAGCTGTCAGGCCACCCCGTGTTACCGGCCGCCCTCCTGCCCCCGGCCCTTCCCGCCGGCTTCCTCCCTTTGTCCCCTTGCGCTTCTTTCTCATCCCACCTTCGCCTCGTGCTTGGCAGCCTTCCACTGATTACAAATTCTATCAAGCGCCTGTGACCTGGGAATCTGACAGCCCCCTGATAAGAAGCCCAGATTCTCTTTATCTCTCCCAGGCGAATTAGCTTCCCTCAACACCTTTGTCACATCGCCCCCCATCTCCAGCTGACCCCCCATAGTCAGAGACAGGGGTTGGCAGATAAAAAGATCTTCTCTGGGCTAGTATTATAATTAAACACCTCGTGCTTTCTGTCTGGCATGCGGGACTGGTTTAACCCTTGCCGCTCTGGAAATTCCCTGCTGCCTCCTTCTCCCCTCCCGCTCCCCTCCTGCCACTCCGCTTCTGCTGAGCTCCTGGGGGGCTTTCCTCGGGCTTACGCCTAAGTGGCGACGGGGCGCCCAGTCCATGGCTTTGGCTGCAGTTTCCCTGAAGGCCACGAGATCTCTCTAAACTCAGAAAGCAAAAAAAGAACAAAAAAACCTCAGCGCACAAAGCTCTCCACGGATGCCATGGGGTGCTCACAGCACTCGGCCACCTCTGTCACCATTAAGCTGCTCTGCTCTGGGCGAGGGTGCTGGGTGCTGGCACGCTCCTCTGTCCTGAGCATGCGGGGTCAGCCTGTGGGCCTGGAAGGCTCCGGGAGCCTGAGGCCTTGGCACGGGTGGACGAGAGAGCCCAAGGGCGGGAGGGTGACCCTCTTACCGAACTGTTCTGGCACTGGACGCTGGAGCTGTTGAAGCGCAGGGCGGGCACGCGGTGGACGGCGCCCTGGATGTTGAGCACACACTCATAGCCTCGCTGGCCCGACTGAGGCTGGGGCAGGTTTCGAGCCTTCAGGGTGATTGGCTTTACCTCTCCGACTGGGATCAGAATCTCCTCCGTGGGCACCAGCTGGGGGCAGTCCTGGGGGAGTAAGCAGAGAGGCACCGTCTGTCCTGGCTCACGCGCCACCACCAGGACAGGGGGCAGGAGCCGGGTGTCCGGCCAGACCCTCTTGCACATGAGGGCGGGGGGCGGACTGCCCCTGAGAAGGATGCGCCTCACTGCGGGGGCACAGGGAGCGGGCAGGGAAAATGAAATCTATCTCTTGGCTCCTGGGGCGTCGATCTTGTCATCCCCAGCCCACAAGTTGTCCCCGCTCTGGTGCGCGTGTTGCAATGTAGGAATTAATTTCCAAGCACCGGTGTGCCAGGCTGTGGATTTTATCTCCTGCCACACAGCATAAAAGCGGCCCCCTGCGTGTCCTTGTCCCCAACCTGGACCCCCCACCTCCCGGTTTCGTGCCCTCCCCGGCTGCTGTCCCCCATGCACGGTCCGGCCCGAGGCGTCCCGTTATCGGCAGCTTCAGCTTCTCCGCTCCGGCTGAGTCGGCCTTTCCAGAAAGCAGGGATCAGCCCTCCCGGCAACGCTCTAAACACTTGCTCTGGCTTTTTATCTCACTTCATTACCAGGCCCTGCGTGAATGCCATGTTGCTCCGCAAAACAAAACCGAAAAAAAAAAAAAAAAAAGTCGTGGTGGGGAGGGGCCGTGGGAAGGACCAGGGGCGACCCAGGACGTGGCAGCGCCGGCCTGATTTTCCGGAGTTCTTTCCTAGATGTTGCTTCTCTGCCGGAGGTCAGGCTGCCACCTTCCCACAGCTCTGACCCCCTGCGCACTCTCGGCCTCGTGGGGAAGACAGCCCGGCAGCCCCTGGCAGTAAGCGTGGTCGGGGCCAGCGGCCTCCACGTGCAGCCTCTCCCAGCTCCATCTCCAGGAACCAGCTGGGGAGCTTCTCGAGGGAGGCGCTTGGCCCCCCATCCCCTTCCCCTCTGCAGCCAGCGGTTCTCAGAGGGAGCACTTGGGAACATGTGGGGGTTCATGTAGCTGTCCTGCTGGGGGTGCTGCTGGCATTAGAGCCCTAGGGCCAGAACTGCTGAACTTCCTGCCACGTGCTGGATGGTCCTGACCCAGGGATGTCCCCATCCCGATGCTAAAAGTGCTCCCCGGTAAGGAGCCTTTCATGACGCAGGCAGTGATGCACAATCGCCTTCGATGCGGACCTGGGAGGAGACCCAGGAGACCATAGGGAGGCAGAGGCAGGCGCTTCTCTTGTCCGGGCCTCAGGTGCAAGGCCTCACCACCCTCCTTCCTACCCTGTGGCTCTTGAGCATCCTACTCCAGCTGCACGGGACTTCAGATAGGTCTGAGGGGCCCTGTCCTTGACTTATGGGCCTCCGGTCCTTTGAAGAGCTTTTCTCTCCACCAGAACCACGGACGGCCACCCCCTGCCCCTCGTTGACCTCCCAGCCCCTGCCTCAGCTCTTCTGTGGTGGAAGGCCTCAGAATTAGCCTTCAAATTCAGCGCTGCAGCTCCTTTTCTGGAAAGCTGTCCCTGACCCTTTCCCTGACCTGGCCTTCAGGATGGGGTTCTCCCATGATGGCATTTAGCCTTAAGAGTTGCAATTTCTTGGGGATCCCTGGGTGGCTCAGCAGTTTAGCGTGCCTGCCTTCGGCTCAGGGTGTGATCCTGGGGTCCCGGGTTTGAGTCCCACATCGGGCTCCCCACAGGGAGCCTGCTTCTCCCTCTGCCTGTGTCTCTGCCTCTCTCTCTGTGTCTGTCTCTCATGAATAAAGAAACAAAATCTTAAAAAAAAAAAAAAAAAAAAAGAGTTGCAATTTCTCTTTGTCCCGTCTTCCTCACTGGCATGTCAGCCTGGAGGATCAAGCTGCATCTCATTCACCTCAGCACCCCGGTCTTTGTCCCAGCTCCTGACATGTAGTGGACGTTGGTCATTGCTGGCGGGACAGTAAACAGAAAACGAGAAAAGGGAGCAAGGCATGAAAAATTCAGAAACTTTCTTTCCATGTCCAGCTTTCTATGGTCTTCAGGTATGAGGGTGGAGCCCGGTCTTCTGGGTACCAAGAGACTTGAGAAGGAGATTGATTTCCAAAGCTGGGCTGGAGATGGTCACTGTTTCTGGGGTCACATGATTACTACGTGGGCACGTCTGAATCTAGTAAGGAATCCTGACAGCCTACGAAACGCCGGGGAAATTTTCCACAGAAACTCAAGGAGCAGGACCTGGATGTACTCCCGGGGTCACTGGTGGCCTCCGTCACCTGCGGGCTAACTGCACATGAGGACACCTAGCAGGCAAGGCCTCTACAAGAGGCAGGATCATAAGGCAACCCTGGAGCAGATGGGTCCCTGTTTAGAAGCCAGTCACTCAAGCTGCCAACTCAGAAACTTGCTCTTTGCTGCACGTTTACTTTCATGCCCTGAGGGCACTCTTGACAGAGTCATATATTTATAGCCAAGAAAAAAAACAAAAAAGAACACCACTTTAGGGAAATCCAGGCATACCCTGGAAAAAGATAGAAAAAGAGATACTACTTCCTATCGGCGACTAAAAAATTCCCGTTGCGTCTAACAAATTAAAATTTTAATTTAGACTAGAAATAGGGCTGAGGCATGAGGGTGTGTGTGTGTGTGTGTGTGTGTGTGTGTGTGTCTGGGACAGAGAGGATAAATTTTCAGACACAGAACTAGTTGATCCATTATAAGTGATGACTAGCTGTTTTTCATCTCTAATGAGCTCAAAGAACAAATTCCAATTTCAGCAGCACAGCCTTAAAGACGTGTTTCTGGAAGTATGATGTCTTGGCTTAGTAAACAAGACTGTAGAATCCTTTTAACTTTGACAATTATATATACATATCACATATATATTTATACATATATTGATTGTATTCCATATATATTTATATATGATACACACACACAGACACACACACACGTGTGCACATCCTCATCTCTCTGTCTGGGTTAAGTCTGGTCCAACCTGGAGTTTGGAGAATCCTAAGACACTTTATGAGTCATCCTTACGAGTTATTTTTTTTTTTTTAAAGAGATTCTGATGTTTTAGGAAAGAGTCCCACGGTCTGCTATTTCAGACCTTCTGGGACTAAATTTAAAGACAATGGGGGGCACCCGGGTGGCTCAGTGGTTGAGCGTCTGCCTTCAGCTCAGGGCGTGATCCCAGGGTCCTGGGATCAAGTCCCACATCAGGATCCCCGCAGGGAGCCTGCTTCTCCCTCTGCCTGTGTCTCTGCCTCTTTCTCTGTGTCTCTCAGGAATAAATAAATAATCTTTTTTTTTTTTTTTAAAAGACCTTGATTATGGCCTTCCTAAATGCCTAAATAAGTTCTAAGATTGCCTCAGTAGAAACAGATGTCTTATCCTTTGCTTGTTTTTTGTTTTGTATTGTTTTGTTTTTGCTATTTCTCTCAGGCCACACAGAGTCAGATTCTTCCTTTTATCCTGTAGGGTAAAGGGAAGAAGGGGTTGGCAGGCAGGCGTGCTGTCTTCTGGGGAACCAGGGGAAGATACAGATTCCTGGGGTTGCGAGGGGCTCAGGTGACTATACTAACAAGGACACAGCCAGTCCCGGGAATAGCAAGGGCAGTAGTGACAGATGAGGGCGGGGACAGGAAAGCCAGCAGCCCAGAACACCGCCAACTTGTGGGAACGTCAATGCCTTAGGGCCTTGAGGAGGGCAGCGGGTTTCATCAGATACAATGAGGCCCCTTGCCGCCCGATGGCTTCTGTGAGCACACACACAGTTGCTGTCCTGAGAGTAAGCGTGCAATAATCACGCTGTGCTTTTCCTGCAGAATCTTAAGACGGTTGTTGGGGTTGTGAGAATGCGGGTCGCTACTGCTGCTCTCCGCTGTCTTTAGGTCATCTTACGCCTCTCTCTGTCTCTACGCCAACTGGCAGCAGGATCACCTCCTTGGCAGCAATCTGAGTTTCTGTCAAGATGAACAGATGTCCTATTTGGGAATAACCCAGGGGTGGGGGTAGGCTGGGGAGGAGGAGTCCCGGCTCCGGGGAGGGCAGTGACCCTGGCCTGGGAGCCCCGCGCGCCTCGTGGCCGCGTCGCCCACCCCGTGTAGCTGAGCTTCTCCAGCTTTCGGTGCGGGGGGACCCTTCGGCCCTTGGAAATGACTTCTCCCACGTGGAAATGGCATTATCTTCACCCACTGGACTTCAAAGAGAGAGAGAAGCCAGTATCCTGGGAAGCTAATCGGATTTATTTGGTTCTATCTTTCCCCTGGGACAGGGCGTAAAGAAGATATTTATGTATCTACATCTCACTAGGCCTGGTTTAGCCATGGAGGGAGATGAGCTTTTAAAGCTGAAAGCCATACATACTCCTGCGCACGCCCGCTTGCTAACACCATGTCACAGCTTGATCCGGCCCAGGGAGGCAGAGGCTTTGGGGGCCCCATTGGAGATTTGGCTGTGCTCTGAGCGGTGGAAAGGTCTGGCTCATAACCTTAAAGGAGCTCAAGAGATGGTTCAGTTGAAATTCAGTTTCCTCATCTATAAAATGGGGCCAGTAATACCTGACAGCCCTAGATGGCACGAAAGAGGATTATGAAAGCATGTTGAAAGTGGCAACTAACTGGATTAACAACATGAACATCACTGAGTATTTCTTGTGTGTGCATGCGCGTGTGTATGTGAATACAGGATTGAAGGACTAGGACTTACCCGCGGCCCACCTGGGGACATTTACTCTGAGTCATGCCTTCTGCATTTATCTGATGATCTTAGGAACATTATTTAACTTACCTAAACCTCAGTTTGCTTATCTGTAATAGAATCCATTTCTTTTTTTTTTCCCAAGATTTTATTTATTTATTCATGAGAGACACACAGAGAGAGGTAGAGACACAGGCAGAGGGAGAAGCAGGGGAGCCTGATGCGGGACTCGATCCCAGGACCCCAGGATCACGACCTGAGCCAAAGGCAGATGCTCAACCCCTAAGCCACCCAGATGTCCCAAAAGAATCCATTTCATAGAGTAGATTAAATGTGTGTGTGTGTGTATATATATATGAAATGTGGCATATATAATAAGCACTCGATACGTGTTCACTGCCAATATTTTTATTCTGAATGAGGTACTTTTGTGTCAGGCCTGAGCATAGACTCGGTCCATCAGACCTCCGGAAAGAAGTAGGCAGATGTACCTCATGAGCTGGCTGCCTGTGTACCTGGAAGTGGCACTATTAACCCATCTTCCATGGGCCGTCTCTCCGACAGTGGAGATGGGTTTGTACCAGTCCCTGCATATCCTGAACCACCTCATGACCAAACAGCATAAAAGCCAAATTGGGATCTGGCCGGCAAGTGTGGCTGTGACCATGGAGACCAACAAGCTAACTGGCTCTGATTTCCTGCAGAAAACATACTGTACTCAGCTTTTTTGGATGCCGGAGTTCTCTGTAGCCTTGGGCAAAAAACCTAAATTTTTAGCATCTTGGTTACTACGTATGTCAAATATGAGTTATCTGAAACTGCAGGCCCGTTCTGAGAATCAATGGAGATGCCACATGTCAGTGATTCTCAATCTTTGGACTCACTGGGGATAGGGCCCAGGAATTTGAATTCCTAACGAGTACCCAGGTGACGCTGCTCCTGCCGTTTCCCTACCCTGACGTAAACGCTTTCAGAACTCCCGTCACATGTGAGAGACTCCCCAATGTGGGGTCCATTAACATTGCTCTATACATCAGTGGACCTCACCAGTTATCTCTGTTTCGAGGAAGCTGACAGAAAAATTTGGTTTCAAAGTTAGGGGGCCCTTACTGGAAGTATAAAAGATATTCTTATACTCTAAGGGATTTCCAGTCCCCAGAAAAACCTAAAGACATCAGATCAGACTCCTAATACAGTAAGGAAAACCTCACCCAGGCACCCAGGCGGGGCACGTGCACTTTTGCTGTGGCCCACATTGTCAGGAATGGGGCGCCCCAGAAGCAGAGCTTTGGACCGAAAAGGGCAGGGCCTGGGAGCTATTTGCCGGGAAGGGGTGTGCGCATGGTGGTGGCCGAGAGCCCCAGCGGTATCCGAGGCAGCTGAGGCTGTGGCCTTCCCAAGCTTGCTGGGAACCTGACCCTATTTTCTTTCCTGAGCCAAGTGAGGAGCCCGAGGCAGACGGGGCTTCCACCACCGGCCTCCAGAAAGCCACTCCCCGGGCCTGAGCCAGGGTCGTGCACCCACCAGGGGGAAGAGAAAGGCAGTCCAGTCCGCCGGGTCCCCACTCAGGGGAGGCGGGGACGTGAGGGGGGCACAGAGGACCGCTCCGCCCCAAAGCAACAGCCATTCAGGAAGGAAAGTGAAACTGCAAGGAGATGGGAAGCCTTTGGGATCCCCCCAGGGCTCCCATGGCGTGAAGTCAATCCTGCCTGGCCGGGTGGCAACGGCTCCTCTTAGGTCCAGCTCTCTGGAACATTTCAGTGTCTCCCCTGTGGCTGAGAGGGAACCGTGTTCCAGTGACTTCTAAAGGGCATGAGGGAGGCCGGCGTGTTTCCAATTAGCCTTCTGGCCTCCACACCCCAGCAGAGTTTATTTGTCTTGCTCTGTGCGCCACTCCTCCTGCCCTCACTCCAGCTGCAGGCCGCGTTCAGGCTTGGCTTTGGGTTTCTCTCTGCCGGAGGGGGAGCCCCGGGAAGAAAATGAAGCAGCTGCTCTTTCTCGTCTAGATCTGCACGTCTCTCTTTCTGCGTTTTGTGGTCTGCCCTGCTTTATTTTATTACGCAACTTAGAAGTTGAGAAGTGGCCCATGTGAAGGTCAGTTTCTGAGACCCTTCACCTCGGTCTTCTCACTGCCAGGCCTCGCCTCTGAGCAGCCTCGCCTGCGGCTTCTGCTGTTCCTGGTTGGCCTCTCCTCCCTTCGCCATTCTTCCGTCGACTCCCTGGCTGCGCTAACCATCCTCCACTCCATACCCATAGCCTTTGGGCCCTTTCCTCTGAGTAAGAAGATTTGCCTGAAAGCAGTTCCATTTCCTTGCAGAATCTCAGGGCTGGGATTAATTTCCAGTGTCCACTAAGACCAGGGTGGTACTTTCAGGTCAGCTGCTTCAAAGCACACCAACTGGCTGGAGGGAAATCTTCTTCTGAAAGGTTTTCAGGGCACTAGATAACTGGTTCCATCACGCTGGGGCACCTGCAGATGGCCTGTCTTAAGTACCACCTGTAGGCACCATCTATGTATCTCTCTTTCAAGACAGGCAAATTCCATTTTTTTTTTTTTTTTTTTCTGGCTGAATAGGAAACATTATTTGAGAAACTAAGAATTCAAGGCCATGGGGGTGTGTGTTTGAGGAATGGTTCAAGGCCTACTATTTTCTTATTTATTTATGTATTTATTTTTCACTTTTTGAGGTATAATTGACAAATACAATTATAAGATATTTAAAGTATGCATCATGATGATTTGAAATATGCAGATCGAGGTCTACTTTCTTAGGTTTATTCATGGGAACAACAGGCACCTTTATCAAGATTAGGAGACATATAAGACTCTATTTTTTTTTTTCCATGAGACTCTATTTCCTGAAATCCTAGACAAGTATATCCAAGGAACCCTCCCTATCAATGGCATTTGGGTAAAGCGGCCATTCCTTCATCCAGTCTTTCAAGCATGTATTCGGCAAACATTCACTGAAGACCACACTGAGGATTTTAAGATAAAATATAGCCCTTGCCCTCACAAAGCTTCTAGCCTAGGAGCCCCTGGGTGGTTCAGTTGGTTAATTGGCTGCCTGCGGCTCAGGTCATGATCCTTCTAGAGCCGGCTTCCTGCTCAGTGGGGAGTCTTCTTTCTCTCTCTCTCTCTCTCCCTCTGCCCTTCCCCCTGCTCATGCTGTCTCTCTCAAATAAATAGAAATAAAATCTTAAAAAAAGAAGGTTCTAGTCTACTGCAAAAGGGACATGTGTATAGAAAGAGTACAGTGGAATATGCAAATGCTACACTGTCACTTATTTTTGCAGATTTTCTAAAAGGTGGAAGAAGAGGGGGACATGTGTATATGCGCATGTGCAACTTGGATGAATACGCAGGTCTCTACAGTTGTTCAAACCCAACCACTGGCCATGGTAGGGTGCGAGGAACATGAAGCACAAGAAAGGGAAAATGACCAAGCAGGCTTCATTTTCCTAAAGCATGCCATGAGTGTGTAAGAAAGTCAACATCCATGAATAATCATTGGATGCGATATTCATTGGAGAGACAAGCAGTTCGGTATTTTGCTGTGTTGATAACAAAGGTGGGTCAGGCCTTAGGGATGGAACACTGACTGTATATTCAAACTGGCAGGGCCAGGTTCTTTAGCAGGGCCTGTTTCTTTTCATCAGCTGTATTTCCTTCTCTTTCTCTAAGGCCACCCACCCAGTCATACATCAGAGTCAAAGAATCATTGAAACTTAGAGTTGGAAGAGAGGTTGGCATGAAAGAATGGTTGAGAGTGAATGTTCTATTGAATTGGACTATGTCTGCAGCCAAGCAAAGGGCTTAGACTCAAAGAATAAATGTCGTCCACTGCCTTCTTCTAGACAATGGAGTCTGGTTGGTTGGATATGTCCTCTCGGCTTTCAGTGTCAACCCTTAGTTCCTCCCGAGCCTTTGAATGTAGAGAGTCTTAAGCATCTAGAAGATACAGCACATTTCTCTGCCTGGGGTATTTTCTGCCACTTTTTTTTTTTTTTAGTTTTATAGTAATGGGGCTTTCTAACACACAGTCTCCGGGAAGAAGACCAAGACGGGTCAGGGCAAAGAGACGGCCAAGCCGCTGGACTTGGACTGCCCATCTGAAAAGAGAGGGCCACTCAGATTCACCAGGAACATCGTCATGCCAAGGTGAGCCTGGCTTACCTCTGAAATATTGATCCGGCCCTCCTGGAAGGAGCAGGTGGTGGGGTCATGCGTGCAGAGGTTCCGGTACTTGCACCAGTGGCAGCGGAAGGCGCTGTTGACACAAGACAGGCACCTGCAAAGATGAAGATAGTAAGAGGCAAAGAGACGGGAACGGATGGGGAAGGTAAGGGTGCCAGGTAGCCCGTGTGTCATGGTGGCAGTCTGTTATCCTAGTCCCTCCCTCAGGAGGGTTCATTCGTGGGGCGTCCCCCAGCATTGAGAACTCTGGGTTCTTCTTTGAAGATGTTCATAGGACCAGAAAACTCCAAACAAACAAACAAACAAACAAAAAGTCCGAAGTGGAAATAATATAACTTATAAAGTGGCGGTGAGCTAGAGCTGGCCTGCATCAGCTCATGGGCGCTGATCATTTACATTTTCAGGAATTTTGCAAGCGGTTGGCTTCGCGTTCATAGCTTGAAATCAGCCATGGATAGAGTATTTACACCAAAGAAATCGGCAAATGCTACATACTGGGTTTTTATTTTTCTTTCTCGATCGCTGATGGTTAAACATTTACCAGCATCCCACCACTTACAAGAAGAATAGCTCCTAAGGCACTTAGAAGACGGACAAGTACAGGGATAGAAATTGGGCAGACAAGCAGTCCCGTCTCGCCACTGCCACTGGGGTCACCTTGAGGAAGTCACTTGCTTTCTGCATTGCAAGTTCCTCATTCCGTCTGTAATAAAACTTTCCCGTCTGCTCCACAGGGCTGTTTAGCATCAAACAAGATAATGTGTAGGAAATGGTTTTGAAAGGTACAATGTTAAATGTGAGTGTTATTTTCAAGTGCTTAAATTGCCCGTTATTTCAAGCTCTTAAGTCACATTTGAGTGTCAACCGCTGGTTCAATCACCTGCATTTCTGGGCTTTGGGGTTGTTCACAATATGGTAATTTTGTCTTCTCTCCAAGTAGCCAGGCATAGGTAGCTGTAGGTGTGTGGCTCCCGCATTTCTCGCCAGGGTAACCGTAACCGCTTCACCTGGGGGCTGGGTATGGCCAGACCATTATGATGGAGTTGGGTTTTGTAGGTGGGGTTGGTCTTTCTGCTCCTTGCCAGCTCCACAAATCTAGGTTTTGACAACTAGACCAACCTGGAGGGGACACCGCTGGGTCTGCAATCTGGCGCCATCTGGTGGTCACTCCCTTTACATTTGGGTGGATGAGTCTCCATCCAGGGGTGACCCCCTAATACGCTGCTGTGTTTTGGGTGCAGTAGCCCATCTACGCCTCCTCTTCCCTGTGCTGATCAGTTTTATCCCCTTCCAGATCTATCCAAAGTTGTTTTGTCTCTGAGCTTAGGCCACACTGACTGGTTCTCGCTAACATCTTAGGATTCAGCAAGTAAAACAATGAAAATGGACTAAGAATGATGAGATGGGGTTCTAAGCCTGGCTCTTCCACCGCCTAATTTTGTGACCTTCACTGTAGCGCTTATTCCCTGTGGGCCTCAGTTTACCATACTAAAAGCAGGGGGATAGAACTTGATTCTGTGACTTTTTGCTGTGAATGCCAGGTGTAGAGAAGGGTAAGATAGTGTTTGGCAATAAAATGGAACCTTTGCTGTCAAGGAGACCCGCCTTTTTTTTTTTTTTTTTTTTTTTTTGGCTAAAACTTGCTGCCTGTGACTGCATTTCTGTTGCTATAGCAATGCAAAGTGGTGACATCACACTGAACTGCCACGGAGATGAGGATGCTCTCACCAACAATGAATTCCATCACCACTGTGCTGGAGTTTGAGAAGGAGGTTGGCGGTTTCTTTCTCCAAGATGCTTGCATTGCTCCTAATTGGGTTAGCTGGGATTGGGACGCACTGGTTAGTGGACAATTTTGTTTATTTCTGCTCCTGCACTTACTGCCCTGTCCACGCCCCAGGCGATTTTTACCACTTGTCCCGTCTTTCCCAGCTTATCTACTGACTTGTCGCAATGGGGTTCAGCTGTGTCTCCTTCCTTAACTACTGTGGAGAGCCTAGAATTCCAGCAGCTGATTCCTGTCATAAAAATCAAGATCAGAGAAAGGGAGACTTAGGAGGGCTGGCTCATTTGTCTCTCATTTTAATAGCTAAAGATTCCTTTTGAGTATAGCTGCAAACAGACCATCTCCTCACATGGATTGCTGAGCCCATCTTGTCCACAGCCTGGACCGCACAGATGTGATGTCTTGGAGCTATACAGACTTCAGATTACCCCTGTCCTGGGAAATGGGAATAATGGGAAACAGATCCATAGACTATTTCCAATTGTTGCTCCCTCTGATGTGGAGTTGTCACTTGAGCTCTGTCCTGGTGCAATGTCCATGGCCACTGGTCCAGTGGCCTTTATGTGGCCCTATTAAAGAGACTCGTTTCTCTCTTTCTCAACCAGGCAGTCTGTGAGTTCCCAGTTTGTATGGAAGGACTCTCAGTTTCTCTTCCAGAGAAGATAGGCAGAAGCTAAATATGGTCTCTCCTCCTGCACAGCTGTAGAATCTCATAGCTGTGGGTACCACTGGTAAGTGCTCCACTGCTGGGGATGAAGGGTGTGGTCAGCTGGGCTCTACTCAAGTCCCTCTGGAGGCTGCTGCTTTGGTCTGGTTTCCCCCTCCTCTTTGCAAAGTCATACATAGGCTGTGTCTGGACCACAGTGGAGTTAAAGTCTCCTCTCGCCCTCCCAGCCTGGGGCCCTTATATCATGTCCCCTTCTGCGGGTAGCTGTGTGCAGAGCTGCCTCTTACCTCTGAGTCCTTCTCCACTTGGCTGTGGAGGATGTATCTAAACTCCTTTCACTGTCAACCTCTACATCCAAAGCCACCACTTCATCTAAAATGGAGAAAACTTTTCTTATGGTCATGGGGCCATGACCTTTGTCTTCACTTCATGCTTTCTTTTTACTGCCTTAGCCTGAGCATTGTGGGTAGGGTTGCTGGGGAGTCTGGATGGGATCAGAGGCTGTGGAGAGTGAATGCCATTCCATTGAAAATACTGAATAAACTGAACAGAACTGAGAAGGAATATTTATGAAGAGACTGGGAGGTGAAACCAATACGGCTGGAGCTCAGAGAACCCCCACACCCACATCCAGCCCTGATGCGAGACTTGCGCCCGGTGAGTGCTTACAGTTGGTGGGCACTGCAGTTGTAGAACTTGAACTCGGTGCTGACAAATATCTTCCCTGTCTCCTTGGATCTCAGCTGCAGCTCCAGCCCAAACCAGTCTGGGGAGAAAAAAAGGAGAGGGTAACATCCTGGGGACTCAGTGGACCATCCATTAAGCCACTCCAGGGCTCTCTTGGGGCACAGATGGTAGATAAATGCTGCCTGGGTCATCTCTTCCCAAGAAGGTCCCTCTGGTCCTGTTGAGACACCCGTCACTGAGACCCAGACGCCCTCAAGCCCCCTCTTAGGGGAAACAGAATGAATCACATCCCAAAGAAACCCTTGCTTTGGTCAGGCATCTTCAGTTACTGAAAGACTTTCAGAAATATTAGGCCAGAACCCCTCAAGCCCCCAGGTTCCATGGGGAGAAGCCCACTGAAAATCACTGGCTGGAGCCACTGCCATCCCTAGAAGGGAAGGGAAGTCTGGAGAAACTCTGCGCGCTGTGCAGACTTAGCCCAAATGGGAGCAAGGGATTTCCTTCTTTCTGAATTTTGCTTTGGAGCATGATAATTAGCCTTCAAACTCAAATAAGTTATATAAGCCCATGTTAGGGTCTGCGATATGAAGGCTTGGTCAGGCAACTTTTGTGCTAGTGCTCGCCACCTCTTCCCCTGTGATCCTCTACTCTTGACCACTCTGATAGGGCAGCCCCTGGCATGTGACCGTCATGGCACGCACTTCTTACCTTGATCCAGAGGGATGACAGGGACATCCTTGGGCCCTGGTGAGATGCAGATGACCTGGCTCCCAGACACCTGTCCCTCCACCTCCGTCAGGTTCCCAAAGGCACAGGAGATGCCCACAGACAGGTCAGGAGCATCGCTCACAACCAAGCTGAGCTGTGGGTGGAGCAAAGAGATGAGGACATAGGAAGAGTCCTAGGGGCTCAGGAGACCTGAGCTCCGGCCTGGCCCTGCTGTGGCCTGCTTGCTGACCAATCTCCCCCAACCTCATCTCTACAGGAGGACATGGGTAGTGCAGTCAATGGTCTTTATTAATATCACTGTTCATTTCTTTTTCAGTCTTGTCCAGCGTCAGAAAGGACTGGGTGAGGGGCACTAGAGGGACAGGTACCCAAATCCATCTCAGGCCCTCATCATTCTGACCTGAAAAACCATGACAATGGAAAGCATGTCATGAGCTGAGCCCTTTTGCAAACAAGCCTTAACACTGGTTTTCCAATCTGGAGGCTTACTAGGTTGGTGGAAGACAGCTAGCTCCTCCCTCTGGCTAGGATTCCGGGGCTGCTTATCAGGATAGTGAGTGTCCTAGAGGTTCTGCCTCTCTGTCCCCCCAACGCCCAGCAGGTGCTCTGCTGGCTGACAGCTCCCTTCCAGTAGGACAGTGGCTTCACAAGGAACTGTGGGGATCAGAGAAAGCAAGGAATGTGGACACCAGCAGCTCGGATGATGTCTGCTGCTGCCGATGGGTTCCACTGATCTAGGCCAGTGCCTTCCAGCCTTTTCAGGTTTGCATACCCTCCTTTGAATGGTAAAAATACCACAGCCGCCGCCCCCGAAATGAGTTTGTTCTCAATTACCACAATAGAACATCTAAGTGAAATCTGACACAATAGGCAAAAAATGCGACTGGCTTCCTGGAGCAACCGGGAGTGACCATAAGGGTTCATGGTGGTGACAATACCCTCCCTCCCCATAACCCCCCCACCGGAGCCTCCAAGTTGGGAACCGCACTGTAGATAGGTCTCCCTTTGTCTTCCTACCAACACCTGGCTGTATTTATTTGCAGTGGCTTCTCACTCACAATGAGCGTCACCTCGCCTCTCCAAACATTTGTTTGCTGCTGAATCTCTGCCCCAGTTTCGTTTCCATGGGGCCAAGAGACTTAGGTACAAACTCCCCTGTTTGTTCCCTCGGCTCCATGGGAATCAGAGCCTCCTGGTGGGGATGAATGAACCAAAATCTTGGAAGGTTCATTAACTAATTAACATCCGTAAATGCTCATAAAACCTTCAGAATGAAATAATCACGCAGGGCCTAAGGACATGAAATATTTGAGGTTGTACCTCGACAGGTGGTTAAGGGCTATTTTATTCTCTTTAATATTCTCTTTAAGTACACACTGACTGTGACTTATGTCTCAGTCTCTTGGCATCTGTCTCTCCTCTATGTGTCTCTCTCTGTCTCTGTCTCTGTCTGTCTGTCTCTCTCTCTCTCACACACACACACACACACACACACACACACACACACACACAGGCAACTCTAGGTCTCTGTGAAAAACTGCATGGAGTGGAGGCATGTAAATACAGCACACAGCCGAGAATGTGTTATTTAGAGTCGGACTGCACTACGTTGTAGAGGTTTGTTACTAAATGCAGAATCTAGATTTACAAAACAGATCAATGGGTAATGAGTTTGCAAGGAGTGCGGAGAATGACTGTGCCCTTTACCATAGGAGCTACCGTAGGCTTTCATTGTCTACAAACACCGTTTCCTTGGAGCATTTCAAGTGTGAGCCAGCGACAGATACACGTGTTCAAGGAACGCGCGTTCCCAGCCCCAGCCCCAGCCCCAGCCCCCTGGAGGAGTTTCTTACCCGCCGGCTGTGCTCAGACACGGAGATGCTGCTGGGATGCACCTCGAGGCTCATGCACTGGCTGATGCTGGCGGCAAATCGATTAGGTTCCCAGGCCCGCTGGCACTTGTCCCTGCGGGAGCACCTGCCGCAGACACAGATTCACAAGGGGTCAGGCCTCTGAGACCCATCTTCACTGTCCCCTGGGGGTTTTTAAGAGGGGTTTGCTGCTCTGAGGCTCGTGGCTTGTCTTCTCATGACACTTTTCACTTACCCCAGAGGGCTTGGGTGACTCCCAGATGGTCCTGATCACAGTTACACAGAGACTAAGAGGAGGTGGGATTAACCCTCAGTATGAGACATACGGTTTAGACCAAGAGAATAGCTCCTGATAGGCGGCATCTTTATAGGACATTCGTGGAGCAAGGGTGGGAAGTTTGGAGAATGTGAGGAGCAGCACACAAGACTTGCAGAATATGAGCCCTGGAGCCAGAGGGCCTGGGTACTCCCCACACCCCCTGCGATTGACTGCGTACTGTGTCCCCCTGGGCAAGCGACTTAATCTGTCCATGCCTCAGTTTCCTCAAGCCTAAAATGGTGAAGATAGTGATAATACCCTACCTCCTAGGGCTGGTGTAAGGATTAAAATTAAGTACCTAAATGGCTTTTTAGGGGCTCCTGGGTGGCTCAGTCAGTTGAAGGTCCGACTCTTGATTTCGACTCAGGTCTTGATCTCAGGGTCATGGGATGGAGGCCTGGGTGGGGCTTCCCGCTGAGACTCCCCCTCCATCCCTCCCCGTTGCTTGCTTGCTCTCCCTTGCATGCTCTCTCTCTAACATAGATTTTTTAAAAAAGAAAATGGCTTTTTAGCCCTTAGAATAAAAATATTAATGATGAAGACCATTCATGTTATTATTCCACACCCCCAAAATGTGTGGGTCAGTGTGCATGCGATCTTGTGGCTGGACTAATGGCTCTCTGAAGGCAGGGACCATGTTTTATTCATTGAGATATCTACCTGTCACATGGTATATTTTAAATAAATATTTGCAGTGTGAAATAATGCCTGGAGACAGAGAGGCAGACCAGGAGTCGCAGCCGGGGCTGCCTGCGTCTGCAAGCTGTGTGGCCTTGTCTCCCGACAGCTTCATCTCAGCCCAGGGTGGCAGGTGGGCATGGTGTAGCATCTGGTTGCCACCTACGTCACAGGGGAGCACACTCCAGGGCTGGGGCTTTTCCAGACCGAATAGCCCCCGACAAACCACAAGATGCCACAAGCAGGCAGTGATTCCCACCCCAACTCCCCCCACCCTCATGCCCCCCCCCCACCCACCAGGGCCCTCCCCTCTTCCTTTCCAGGCACATAATGGATCTAAATATGAATGCTGTCAAAGAAAAGAATTATTGAGGTTTAAGTGAATCCTTAAGATAGCTCTAAAGTGAGCTCTTGACTGGAGCCTTTATCTCATTGACTCACTGAAATGGCTCTTTTTTATCATACTATTTATGGCAACAGCCCTAACAGAGATAAATAGCCTTGGAGACAATAACACACTTGCAAGAGCAAGGCATGCAGAAGAGACAGGAAGGTTTCAAATCCCCCCGGACCCAGAGCCTCTCCTACAATCTCCCTCAGCCTCTGGCTCCATTAGAGTCCAGGGAGCTGGAGGTGGGCCCCCCCCAGCTCCCTCCCGTTCCTGAGGCAGGCCACTGGTGGCAGGTGGGAGGGCACCGTGGGACGGCTGGTGACCACGAGAAAGACCCAAGAGGAGAAAGCTCTGAGTAGAGACAGAAACCTACGCGTGTTCTCGGCAGACAGGCAGGGTGGCTGGAAGCAGAGGTGTGCCCCGTAGATGGGAGAGATTCTCTGCCACGGGGAAGGGGGTCCGAGGATGGAGGAGATTGGAGACTGTCCTGATGTGGCTCAGTCATTCTAGAAGCCACAGCCCACCCGGACAAGAAGATGACAGAGGTGGTGTGGGGCCACCCCTGAGACAGATGAGCAGGCTCAAGCAGGAGCTGGGGGACACGGTTGTCCTTGCTGTTGAATTAATGGCAATCCCCCATGTCGGAGTGGCATGTGCCACCTGCAGGAAGAGCCACTGGCACAGAAGCCGGGAGGGCAGGCTAGGGCGCAGGGAGTGGGTGGTGTGGCTGGCATGCCCACTGCACAATGAGAGGGCACGTAGCCTAGGACACTTTGCACAGAGCGGGGGCAGCTGTCAGCTTCCCTGGAGGAAGAAATCCCCTTGACAGAGATTCAGCTGGCCCACTGGTCGGCCGCACTGAGGGGAAGCACAGCGTCAGCCACCTTTGCCGTTCCTGGGGCGCTGGCATCTGTACCACTTGCCTGACCTAAGTGGCGACCCGTCGCCTGGGTTCTAGCAAGAGCATTTTTGGCCAAACTTCTTGAGCCTCTTAACCTCCGAACCCAAGCAGGGAACCCAGGATTTCTTTGTGGGCTCAAATCCAGTCCGGATTTTGCATCTGTGAGGCGCTTGCTTGCCCCCCTCCCTCCATAGCCCTCGCAACACCTGCTGCAGAGGCTGGAAGCCAAGAGCTATTGTGCAGGACCCTGAACTCTGGCCCTCCGCCTCCGCCTCCACCCCAAACCCGGCACATTTCATGGAGATGCTTTGCTGGCTGGCAGGGAGCCACGGAGCTTCCAACTCCATTGGGGAACAGGACTCCTAGCCAGCTCTTGCCTTTCGGGTTTTCACCCTCTTCTCTCCCTCTGGGGCCCTTCGAATTAGGAAGTTTAAGTGTGATTTTGCATTTCTATTGAGCTGGTATTCAACGGGCCAGGATGTATCTGAATAGGGGTGTGAGGCTAGTTAGAGGGAGATTCAGACTTCTTGAAATCATGAATTAATGAGGCCAGAAGGGTCCTCCCAAAGGTTCAGAGTTCATAATAATTATTTTGATTGGTACAGCCTATTCTGAGCTTCCTTATTTTGAAAACATTTATTATTTCATTTAATCCTCACGGTTTACCTGCCAGGCAGGCATCATCCCTATTCAGCACTGGGGAAATGGAGGCCCAAAGTCCTCCGTGGACCAGCCGGGGTCACACAGCAGTTCACTGGAGTCCAGACCCCCCAGGCCCCGACCCCAGCACACTGCCCTCTGCACGCCGGCGGCAGGAGGCACTGAGGAGGTTCTGGGGAAACCCTAGAGCTTCTACAGCTTCCCCCGTGAGTTCTTCTGGAACCGCTACCCTCCCCAGCAGACTTCAGAGCAGCCTGGAGGGCAGAATTTGGAAGTGAGATGAGAGGCAAGGGCATTACTCTGGAAAAGAAGGACCCTCCAACCCGTGTGGCCTCTCTTCCTGTTCTCCAACCTGGATTAGAATTACTGGAAATTCCTCTCCCTGGAAACCACAGTCACATCCTCATCAACACTCCCAGGAAAGCACCTGGCCATCTGCATTCTGGGCCCTTTTCCCGAAGGATCCCCAACTTACATGTTGTGTAGGGCGCACCAGCCACAGTGAGGGTCCCCCGAGCTCAGACATTCCCCACAGGTCGTGTACTGTTCGCAGGATTCCACGGGGACCCTGGTGATCTAGCGGAAAGATGAAAGAGAGTGTGGTTAGATCAGGGAGTGACGACTGGGTGATGCGGGTTCAGACTCACCTACACCCACCCACACTTGCACTGTCCCCACCCCTAAAGAGGTGACACTGCGGGGGGCAGGGGGGATCAATGGCCACCCTTATGCTCTCATCTGTTTGCCTGGTGCAAGGAGGGTACAGCTAAGGGGAATGTGTTTCTGGGGGTGGCAGGCCCAGGGCTGCTTCTTGCCTTCACCAGGGGCAGAAACCAATCTTCCTGTCTCTCTCTCTCTCTCTTTTTTTTTTTTTTTAAGATTTTATTTATTCATTCATGAGAGACACACAGAGAGAGGCAGAGACTCAGGCAGAGGGAGAAGCAGGCCCCCTGCGGGGAGCCCAATGCAGGACTCGATCCCAGGACCCTGAGATCATGCCCTGAGCCAAAGGCAGATGCTCAACCGCTGAGCCACCCAGGTGCCTCCTTCCTGTCTCTTTCTGCCCACCACGCCCTTGCAAGAGCTGGCCAGGCTCCTGCTAAGTGCTGAAAATGGTTGAAACTCTGTGGAAAGCCTATTGAGTGCCACCGACTTGTCTCTGAAGGGCTTTCAGCTGGGCTTGGGCTGAGACATCCTGCCCCTTACAGGCACAGAAAACATTTAAAAAGGGAGAGAAGGAGAAACTTTTCCTATCAAATAATATTCATCATATGGCACAGTCTCTTTACAGCCAACCAAACATACCACCTGGATCCAATTATCCCATTCTCTGATGTCTGTATTCAATTTTTCTAGTAAATCTCCCATCCTTTGAAAAGTCTGGCTAAATGGGAACATCCACAGAGATGAGCTGCTGGGGAAAGTGGGATTTTACAGATCGAGTCCCTGCCCCCTACCCCAAGCGTGCAGCCCCAGCAAGCTCCCGTCCATTCCCCGTGGGGTCCCGCAGGGCCCTGAGGTGGGCCTGCCTGGACCTGACACCTCCACCTGCCCAGTGTGTGGCACTCAGGCCAGGTAAGAAGATCAGAAGATTGAAGTCTTCCATTTGCTATGTCAGGCACTGCCACTGGTCGGGGCAGGAGGCTGCTGGGCTGCAAAACCATTTGCCGGGCTGGGGATGGGTTCTCCTTTGGCAGGGTGTAGAGGTCCCCCACCCACTGGTTGTGTGAACTCAAGTGCAAACACCCCCCAGGGGCCAGCCCCATGGTGTTTGGCCTCTGGCAGACGGACAAGGGATCTGCTGGAGACACTTTCACAGCATCCTCCTGAGAGGCTTGGGAGAAGTTTAACACGCTTCTCTAGCAAATGTTTATCAGATGTCACCATAAGGAGGCTCCGGTGCTATGTGACACAGAAATACCAGCCGTCAGGACACAGAGCCCTGCCCTGCAGAGCTCAGAGTCCAGGGGGAGTTGGTGACTGCAAAGCCAGAGCTCCTTGCATGGGACGGGTGTGACTTCCAGGAGGGGCCCTTCCAGGAGGGGCCCCCCAACTTGTAGGGGGCAGGGGCTACTGGGGTAAGTGTGAGTCAGCTAGGGCAGGAGCGGGCCGGGCAGAGACCCGTAAGGGCGCTGCATGCTGACCGATGTCACGAGCAGGAGTATCATGGACAAGTTCAGCGTAACGCAAGGGTGTGGCCTGGCCGGGGCATCGTGAGATGTCAGGGGACATACTCAGGGGCCAGACCAAGAAAGGTCATGTGCACCAGCCTCAGGAGGCTTCCTTTTTCTGTTGGGTGCTCCTCCTTACCATATCCTAACACCGAATATTCATATTACAAAGCTCTCCAGTAAGGGAGCGGCCATGATCAGCTTTTTTTTTTTTTTTAATATTTTGTTTATTTATTCATGAGAGACAGAGAGAGAGAGAGAGAGAGGCAGAGACACAGGCAGAGGGAGAAGCAGGCTCCATGCAGGGAGCCCGACGTGGGACTCGATCCCGGGTCTCCAGGATCACGCCCTGGGCTGAAGGCGATGCTAAACCGCTGAGCCACCCGGGCTGCCCCATGATCAGCTTTAAACAGTCCTAACCTTCTAATAACAAAAACATGAAATGCAAGCAGGATAATAGCAAAATCTTGCAATTCAGTTTAAGAAGTTGGTATATCAGTGGAGGTTAGTCTGAAGTAGCGCCCACATACTAGACCTGAGGATGTGAGTTGAAGCCATGTCCAGTATGGCCCGACAGGATGAGATATTAGCCAAGGGGCTAATTTGCTCATGAGCTGCATAAATAGGGTATGAGGGTGGAGAGAGGCCAGCCCACAGTGGGGAGTGCCCAGCTCGGGTCTCTGCTCCAGGAGTGGTGTCGTTCAACCAGAGGTCCTTTCTGGAAGAGTGGTCAGGATGGGGCGGGATCCAGATGCAACAGCTGAGGTCCAGCTGAGGGATCTAGGATGTTTACTGAGGTCTGAGAAGATGAGTCTTGAGGTGATTTTCCAACGTTTATTATTTTTTTAAAGATTTTATTTATTTATGAGAGACACAGAGAGAGGCAGAGACACAGGCAGAGGGAGAAGCAGGCTCCCTGCAGGGAGCCCGATGTGGGACTCGATCCCAGGACCCCAGAATCACGCCCTGAACTGAAGGCAGACACTCAATCGCTGAGCCACCCAGGCATCCTGGTTTTCCAACGTTTGAAGGGAAGCAGTACGGCCACAGCAGGACTCATGGGCGCCAAGTTTCAGGAAAGCCCAACCTGGGAAGGTCTAGGTTGTCCAGTAGCACTCGCTTCTGCAAGGAACTCCCATCACGGGGATGCATAAGCAGAGTCAAGGTGACAGGTATGTGGAAGGCTGGCAGAGGGATTTCTGCCCTCAGAGGGAGGCTGTACTTATCCTTCACATTCTGGCCTTTGCGATTCTACTTCCCAGTTTACCTAACTCCTCCCTGAGACTGTTCACAATTTTTGTCCTGAATGACTTGGTACAGTTGAAAGAGACCATATAGGGGCACCAGAGTGACTCCGTTGGTTAAGCGTCTGACTCTTGATTTTGGTCCAGGTCATGATTTCAGGGTCCTGAGATGGAGCCTCACATAGGGCTCCGTGCTGGGCGTGAAGCCTGCTTAAGATGCTCCCTCTCCCTGTCCCTCTGCTCCACCCACTCTGGCTCTTGCATGTGCTCTCTCTCTCTCTATCCAATCAATCAACCAATCAATCAATCAATCTTTAAAATAAATAAATAAATGAAAGAGACCATCCAGCCATTGCCACCAGCTACTGGCCTCATCACATTGCTTTAAGAAGCAACCCTTGACCTCTGACTCATGGCCTTTGATTCCTACAAGGAGCACCTTTCTGAAAGTGTGCCTCTCCTGGGCCTGGAACTCTCAGCCCGCCAGGATCTCTGTGACCCCACTGCCCCGGGGTGGGGGGCTTCCGCCCGCCCCCCTTCAAACCCACCCTCTGAGGCCTGAGCACCACAGCCCAGGGCCCAGCCTTCCTTTCTTGGGTTTCGGGCTCCGTGTGAGTGATGTCTGCATCTGGCTGGAAATTAAAACAACTGTCTGCATTGCATTCGGCCCGTCTGTCAAAACACAGCCCGGCTCTCAGCAGCTGGGAAAGGCGGCCCTGAATGGGGGCAGTGTCTCCGGCAACAAAGCCCACTTTCACGCCAAGTGCCACGGAGATAGTGAGAACCCTGTTCTTCTCCAAACATGAAACCAATAGCACAACTATTTTTCCTGTTTCCTGGGCCCTCCTGGTGGGAATTTCTCTCTCTCTCTCTCTCTCTTTTTTTTAATGCATGGAGTTGAAGAGCAAAGTGAAACAGGAAACTTCTGGGGCGGGGGGGGGGCACGGTTCTAAAACTTGAACGATTCTCTCCTCCAAGATCTACTAGCCACGCACAAACCAGAGGCAAGAAATGTCACGGGGACTGGGAGGAGACCCTCAAAGCCAGATGGTTCCGTGGGTTCTCTGTCTTTCCTATAATTCTTGTGTTTCTATGTTCATTCATCAACCAGTATTCATCGATCACATCCCACATACAGGCCAGTGTTGGGCACTTCAGGGGAGTGAGGTTGAAGACAACTGCAGCATTAAAATACAGCCATCAACTTCACGTTGCAAACAGACTGGCAATAAAAAGACAAGCGAGTGATGAACACTCTGCGAGAGGCACAGCAAGACAGCTGAGGGAATTCAGAGCAAAGAGGAAATACTTTTACTAAGCCTGCAGCGTCCCACGTGAGAGCCACTAGCTCACGTGCTCACAAGCATCTGAAACGTGGCTGGTTCAAGTTGAGACGGGCTCTAAGGACACAAGCGCCCTGAGTTTTGAAGATTTCGTATGAGGAAAAAAAAATACATCACAATGAATATTTTTTATCGACACATGTTAAAAAGGAAAATTCTCAGATGCCGGGTTAAATAATATCTATGATGCATTTCACTTCTTTGCTCTTAACTGTAAAAAAATCCAGGTGCCAGAAAAGTTAAAGTTATACACGGGGCCTGCATGTACGGCGTGTGCTTTATTTCTCTGGGCCGGTGCTGCTCTAGATGGGAGTCCCAAGCAGGTTTTTGTGAGAAACAAGGCATGTGCCTGGGTCTTGAAGGGTGAACGATATAGACACAGATGGACAGCGTTGCAAGGGGAAAGAGCCACTGCGCAAATGGGAAGGCAAGAGTTTATTTATTTATTTATTTATTATAGACATAGAGAGAGAGAGAGACAGAGAGAGACAGAGACACAGGCAGAGGGAGAAGCTGGCTCCATGCAGGGAGCACGATGTGGGACTCGATCCCAGGTCTCCAGGATTGCGCCCTGGGCCAAAGGCAGGCGCTAAACCGCTGAGCCACCCAGGGATCCCCCAAGGCAAGAGTTTCTTAAGCAAACCTTACGTGAGAGCAAGGGAGCGGTGGGTATAAATCTAGAGAGGCAGGTTTGGCTGGGCTGGGGCTGGGAAGGACCGACAGGCCACAGAACTGGGGTCTGAGCTCTTCCGACTGCCACTGCTTGGCCAGAAGAACTTCCTGCAGAAAGAGGTGGCCCTGGAGCTCTCGAGGAGCGATGGCTCTCCATGCATGGTCCTGGAAGGCCCTGGAAGGCCCTGGAAGGCCCTGGACCCGGCACTGTTGGCATTGCCTGTGAGCTTATGAGACGAGAAAGTCCAGAGCCCACAGAGTCAGAAACTCCAGAATGGGGCCTGAGCAGCAGTTCTAATGCGCTCTCCAGCTGATGCTTAGGACCTAACGATGGAGAGCCACTGGTACAGGTAACCCCATTCCTTGGGAGCCATGTTTTAAATGTTAG
Source organism: Canis aureus (assembly GCF_053574225.1). Classification (NCBI taxonomy): domain Eukaryota; kingdom Metazoa; phylum Chordata; class Mammalia; order Carnivora; family Canidae; genus Canis; species Canis aureus. The sequence goes on along the minus strand of NC_135616.1, from coordinate 74,200,707 downwards.
GTCCCCAACCTTGAAGAACTGGAATAAAACTCTGCCTCGGTCTATGGAAGGAATGAGACTGATGCGGGGGAAGAGTGGGGGCCTCCGGGGACAGCTCTGTGCCCGGCGAGAAACTGGCCCTGAAAACTCTGAGTCTCTGGAGGCCCTAAAGGAAGCCAGTTTGGATCCCAAGCCCAGGTGACAGGCGGGCGTGTGCTCCAGGACCCGGCGGGTGGGGCAGGACAGGCCGGGGACGGCAGAGCGAGCTTCCTCTAGCCGAGCGTCCACGGAGTCAGGCGGCCCTGTCAGGGCTGACTCAGAGTTTAATGGCACACTCTGTGACGCCCTAATGAGTGTTTGTTTATTAGGATTGCATTTTAATTATGCCTGAGGCTCCCCCACCCCCTGGGCTGGGTGCTGGGACCCAAGGGTGGCTGGGCTGGGACAGGAGTGGAGCCATGAGAAGCGTACAGTGGAGGACGCCCTGCTCCTGACCCCCGGGACCAGGGAGCTGCTCCGGACAGATTCCACCCTCACGCTCCGCATTCTTTTCTGCTTGATCCTAGGTCCTGTAATTATGCCTCTAATGAATATAACTGTCCTATTAAGTCATTTACTTAAGAAATACTCTTAATTAAAGGTGACTCATACTGTGTTCTCGGCTCCTCTGGCCTCGGGGTCCTGCGTCTCTAGTGTCTTCCGTGGCCCGATTCAGCAGGGCTGGAGCTCTCTGTGGGAAGGGCCCAGTGGGGATGTGCAGAGTTTAGGGTGCTTCGCCCCACGCCCCGTCTTCTCTTCACGGTGTGAGGCCCTGCACGCCCAGGCACATGGTACCAGATTATAGTCAGTGGCGGGGACAAGTCACTGAGGGAATGGCTGGAACCAGCCTCATTCCTCAAGATCTTGAAGAACGTGGCAGATGGCTGGGGCACCCAGGGCGAGGCCAGGAAGGCCTCTGAGGCCCTGGACAGTGAGTTCCTCAGGTACAAACACATCGCCGCTCTTCAGAGTTGTCCAACCACAGACATAGGGGCCAGAGCCCTTTGCCAAGTGAGCTTGGGGACAGAGAACCCATTGCCATGTCTCTGCCTCCCTGTGTGGACACCTGAAAGGAACTACATGGTCCTGAGAACCCCGATGCGTCTCCGGGACCAACAGACGAGTTGAAGCAGCACAACACACACGGATTGTGTCCGGGGTCCCCTGCATCCTTCAACGTTTACTGCGCATTGATACTGTGCTAAGCTCTCCGTTGGGCACTGGGGCCAAATGCTCTGCCTTCCTAGAGTTCTTGGTTTCTTGGAGGATAAAACCAAGGAAACGGATCATCTCAACACAATGGGCTAGACGGCACAATAGAGGTATAAGCAAGAGACAGTCACGGCTCAAAGGACAGAAGGCCTCGGGGGGCCTAGCGCTCAGGGTTCAGGAGGCCTATAGGATTCCTCTGCAGCCAAGCAAGAGAGAGACACACAGAGAGCGGGGGAAAAGAAGGAAAAGCTGTTCTCCAGGCTGTTGGGGCCCCTCAGAGAGTGAGCATTTAATCCCCTGCTTCCCTGGAATCCGTGCCCCCCTCCTCCTGCCAGATGGTACACCTGTCCCCACACGTGTCCCCTGCCTCCTGACACAAGGAAGGAGACAGAGGCCTTCTCAGTGGCCAGGAGCCAGGTGGTAAGGATGGGAGGTGGCATGCACAGCCTGGCCGGAGCATGCAGTTGGCCTGACCGACAGCCTCCTGGTCCCCAGGGCCCGGGGCGAGGCGCACAGCAGCTGACGCCCAACTGTCTCCCCAAGCTTGCTCCTTTCCTTGCTACCTTCTTTCGGGGGTCCCACCAGCTGGCCCTCTCTCCCCTTCCAGGCACGAAGGTCTCAGACCCCCTTTCTCCTTTTCTCCCCAGGTCAGACCACTTTTCCAGCAAAGCTGCCAATGCTCTGGTGTGTCCAGGGCTGAGGGCAGACGGAAAAGGGCCCCGGCCAGGCCTGGCTGGTGGACTGAGGTCCGTGGCACCGTCACCGCAGTTCCAGGGGAGGGTTTTAGCTTTTCCAGGTGCTTTCCCACACTGTTATCTCCTTTGATCCATGCAACCCCCCAGGGAGGAAGACTGGTCGGGCGTTGTTGTGTGTTAGGATTTCCATGTGATCCACTAGGAAACAGAGGCCCCCTCAGGGCTGGCTTAGCCCTGGCTCCATCTCGTAGTGTGGCAAGGTGGCCAGTGGGAGGAGAGCTCTCCATTGCCCATGCTGGGACCTTCCTGAGGATGCGGAGGTTCAGGCGACAGTTTGAATAGACAAGGTTTGAGGTGAACCCAGACAGTGCCAGGCTCGGGAGGCAGGAAGGAACTGAGGATGGGTAATTTGCTTCTCCATCCCCACACTTCTATGTAGCTTGCTGGCACCCACTAATTGTTCACTGGGGGATTCGTGGGTGGGCGCAGTCTCTCTCTTCACAGGCTTTCCCCAAATCCCATCGGCCTGGGGCAATGGGTACAATACCCTCGAGAGGCCTGAGTGCTTGGGGCCCTGTCCTTCCCTTCACACCCGATGGGGCCAGGGTTCAGAGCCCTCACAGGGAGACAGGTGTGGGCAGCTGGTCGGAGAGGCCTAAGCCAGGGCCCAGCCCAAGCCACAGCGGACCCTCCAAGGACAGGGCGGGCTGCACCAGCCCCTGACATGCCTCGTCCTATATCTTCTACGGCTCAGCAAATTTCTGTGGGAAAAGACAGCTCCTCTCTGCTGTCCTTTCAGGCAAAGAGCTAATTGTCTATTGGATGCCTGAAGCCGCATCCTCACCTAAACCTCCATGCTGGGGATGGGTCGGGGCAGAGGTCTGGGGCAGCAACGAAAGCCCCTCCTGAGGTCTGCTCCCCAAGGATGAGGCGTGAGGAGGTGATAGGGCCTGAGGCCTCCTGCTGATGGCTGGCAGGCTCCTGGCTGGCACCGCCTGGCTCTGAGCTGGCAGTTGGCGGAGCTTGTGGAACGGAGCGAAGCAGCAGGAATAATAATAATAGTGCTAGCTTTCATTTAGCCAGAACCTACTGCATGCCAGGTACTTGGTGTGTATTATCTCATTTAATCCTATGCCAACTTTGCAGGCAAGGTAATCGTAGCTTCACTTTACTCATTAGGAAAGAGTCTCAGGTTAAATAACCCACCCAAGGTCACATGTCTTGCAGGTGGCAGACTCAGAACTGAAATCCAGGTTTGTCTGACTCCCAGGCTGGGAGTGGGGGGGTGGGGTCGGCAGAGGGTCAGTGGAGACAGGTCACCCTGGAGAGTGAAGACCCCCTCTCTTGAGGCTGCCCCAAGCGCTGGCTGTCGGGGCCACCTTTCTTTCTCCTAGAAATCAGGTGCCAGCTGCAGTGCCTCGGCATGTCCTTGGACACCACGATCACAGACTTACGATGGCTCGACGTAAGATCTTTTGACTTTAAGATGGTGTGAAAGCCATATGCGTTCAGCAGAAACCGTATTTTGAATTCTGAATTTGGGTCTTTTCCCCGGCTAGCAGCAATGTGTGGTACGGCGCTGTCTCCCACTGCTGGGCGGTGGCCGTGAGCACTGCGCCCCGTCAGCCACGGGATCCCAAAGGGTAAACAACCGGCACACTGGAAACCATTCCGTGCCCATATAACCAGGCTGGTTTTTCACTTTCAGTACAGTATCCAATCCGCTACATGAGAGATGCAACACTCGATTATAAACTAGGCTTTGTGTTGGGTGATTTGGCCCAACTGTCGGCCAGTGCGAGTGTTCTGAGCACGCGTTAGGGTGGCTTGCTGAACTACGGTGTTCGGTAGGCTAGGCGTACGGAATGCAGGTCAACTTACCATGGGTTTGGGGGGATGTAACCCCATCCTAAGTCTGGGAGGATCTGTACGTTCCCCTACTTGACCAACTGCACACCTCTTAGCTCCTTGTACCCTCCAGTTTGCTAGCAACGATTCCGATGGTGAATGTGGAGCGAGATGCCACAAATGTGGTGATGTCAGAGGGCCAAGGGGAAGAGAGGCCGGTGACGGCGGAAGGGTTCTTTTTTGAAGTTGGCCAGGACCAGGACAATAACAGGACAGGCTCTGAGCAGATTGCACATTTTCCATCCTGAGCCTCCTGGGAATGTCACGGAGGCCTCGAGCCCAGAGGTGGAAGGTGCTCTCTGCCCTGGTCTGGCCAGGAGTGAGCTGTGTGGTTCAGGGCAAGCCGGTTCCCCTCATCAGGGCCCCGGCTTCCTACCTCTAATGGACACCACAGCACCTGTTCATCAGCGAGCAGAGCACCTCTGAGCTCCCATTTTCAGCTTTGGCCGTTCCTACGAATCCACCTCCCAGTAATTAATGGGAAGAACTCACGATGGTTTGTTCCCAGTGTTAGATGCCTTCTTCAAAAGTCAATAGCCAAGTGTGAGACCTCCTTAAATCCTCATAAAGTAAACACCAGCCCAGCCTCCTGCCTGTCCTCTCAGCTGTGAAAAGTCACATAATCGATATCCTTAAGAAAAAGGGAGGCACCAACCCCCAGAAAACCAGCTGGAGTTTCTGGAGGCTATGATTGCAACTAAAGCAACATGCAACCTTCTGACCAGAAGCTGACCCTGGGGCTGTCTCCTAAGAACTCCTGACTATCTGGAGACCTCAGGGCGGAGTGGAGTTCAAAGAGAAAATCTATTTTTAATGACTTGGGGGAGAAGAGTGGAGAGGCTGAGTAATTCGGAGTAATTAAAGCTATCTATCACTCAGAGAGTGGAATCCAAAGTTGGTTGAACTTTTCAATGACAGTTTTCTCCTCATTCATAAAACCCAGCAGAGGGATATACAGGAGTCAAAGGGGATAGGGCGGTGGCAAAAAGAAACTTCTGGCCCCGACCGGTGAAATTTGTCCTTTTGAGGAGCACTGGAGCAATGACCTCTCCTGGACCCTTTTTTTTTTTCCTTTTTCAGGGAGAGGCCATATTTTGCACTGATGGAGAAGGTGGACAGTGAAGGGGACAGTCCTCAAGTTTCAGAGCTAGTTCCTATGCTTACCCCCATGTGACGTTAAGTTGTCAGCTCCCCCCACACCTCAATTTCCTCCTCTGTAAAGTGGGGACGATAATGATACCGACTTCACAAGGCTGTTTGAGGGCTTTGGTCTCACCTGCACATCAAGAGCCGTGCACACAGTTGGTGCTCAATAGTGGTAGTTATCACGCTCGGTCTCTATCTGCAGACCCCACTGAAGGTGGCAGTGTTTGCAAGGGAAAGCTGCAAAGGGCCCTCACCCGGGCTCTGCGCTCCTGTGTCGAGTGACCTTGAGCAGGCCACCTAGCCTCTTTGGGCTGGGACTGCCCATGTGTCAAATGGGGAGAATTACGCCTGCCCTTTGCATAAAGAGCAGTACAGCCACTCCGACTATTGTCCTTAGTAATGACTTAATCCTACCTGAGGCCGACGTGCACTAAAACCTAAGATCCTCTTCGGAAAGAAGTCAAATCAAGCTGAGTCTTCTAAGGATTCATGTAAAACGTGGGCAAAGGAAAAGCATAACGAGGGTAGGAAACCAAACGGGCAGAGTAGACATTCCAAATGCCACCCCGTATTTTCTTAGGTTCAGAGCCAGCAATACAGGGGAGGGAGAAATAGGGCCCTTTCTAGTTTTGTTTTTTTGGAAGGATCTACAAAGAAGCAGAGATGCCGATACTACGTTGTCTCCATGACAACTGTGGGTTTATTCAGTTAGGAGAAGCAGGTGGGATAGGAAATCGGAGAGGAGAGGGTTTGAGAAACTGGGCCTAAGACGTAACTAGCACAGATCTCCCACCTGGGATCCAGATGCCTAGAATCAGCCAGATCCCACAGCCTTCCCGATAGGGTCAACGTCAGCTCCTTTACCCCGGGGCGGCGGGGAGTGATGAGGGCAGGGGGATGGAGAAACATGGCAGGAATGACTCTTTATCCATCCATTCCTGTTCATTCCACACTCGTGCTTGTTCAGGTGGTTCCACTGAGGCCCCAGGATGCACGGAGCCCGAGTATAACCTTACCACACGGAGACTGATTTTCTCTAAGAGCTGGGCATCTAGCTTCTAGACTATGGTCCCAGGGCCCCATCCCCTCAACTTCTGCTCTCCCTGCCTTCCAGTTACCAGCAGAGCAAGAGGAGAGGGTCTGGAGCACCAGTTAATCCCAAATTCCCTTTGAAGCATCCATGGCACATAACGTTGGGAAGGTGAGCCTTGGGGTGGGAATCATCAGGGCCCGAGAAGAGGCTGGTCAGGATATGGAGTAAGAACACTTTTGCTCTTGTCTGGGTAAGAAGGTGGGGCCTGACTTTAGCGTGTTTTGAGATGGAGACTCAGGGAATCCTTCTATAAGAGGGACAGTGGGGCCGTTAGGACATCACTGCTCCTCAAGGGGATCATAAGAATGAGCTCCTTTTGGCAGAGGTCCTGGCACTGCCTCCCAGCCAAGCTCCAGTTTCTGTCTCCTGATGCCCAACTGCACCTCTGGCTCTGAAGCTGGCACTCCTGCTTACAAACACAAGCTTGCAGGTTCTCAGGGGCTCCTTGTGTACTAATTTCCCATTCTTGGTATCTTCCCCAGAATCTGCTTCTGGGGTTATGAAGGGACCTCCACGTTGACGTTCCCAGGTCACCTTGACCTAGAGAGAGCAACCCTACTGAAAAGCGTAAGATTTGGCCACAGAAGCCCTTCTTGAGGCCACCCCACTAGACAGCCACGCACATAGGAAAGGTCAGAGCCAGCTTAGCTCTACGCACAGGCACAGGATCCGAGACGGGAGGCCATCTCTCCACCTAAGGTGTTGGATAGGTCTGAGCAGACGAGAAGCCATCAGAGTCTTGTGTTGTAAAACCAAATTTGGGTTTCCAGTGCACCTCATGGAGGGCATCTTCTCAGCCATCTGTCCATTCTTCTCTCTAACCATCTGAGACTTGGCCATCCTGTCTTCCCTGACACATGAGATCTGAAAATATTCTCTCTGATTTTTTCATCAGATGCCAAGTGGCTGGCTCCCTTGGGAAGGACAGAGCAGTTCTTTGTCACTCACGGCTTCCTAGGACAAATTAGTAGGTGAGTGGATGAGTGTGTGTGCGCGGGTGTGTCCGTGTGCGTGTGTGTAGGGGTGGAGAGGCAGAGGCAGAGAGATGCTGGATGACAGTACATGTTAAATATCTGCCTAAGCAAGATAAAAAAAGAGAATCCCCTGCACTTACATTAAATTTTATAAATCTCCTCTCTGTATAGAGCTCAACTGTTCATTCAGGCAATGCCGGCAGGGTGGTGACGGGGAGGCAGCAAGGCTCCCGTGCTTTGCCGGATCCTCAGCCGTTGGGCTGCTCAGGGAATCTGCATAGACCGGTCAGTTGGATAAAGACCATTCCCACTGGGGCAGCAGTGACTACACCCAAGGGTGAGTCAGTAGGGGTTGACTGACCCGGCCTTGGGATCTACACGCACGAGGGGGCCGGCCTACGGTTGTTAAGAACTTGGTGCTTTATAACTTGACTTTTACAATTGGTGTTTATTTTGTTCATTGGCTTGTTGACTCATTCACTTATTCATTAGTCCATCCAGGTATGAATCATTCCTTTATCTCTTCATACACCCAACAGACCCAAGTCTTGATACCACCCAACAGTAGGTATCAAGTCTCCTACTATGGAGTTATGATTACAAGTTAGTCATGGTCCCGTGGTGCCTCTGGTGGGCAAACTAGTAAGTCCAAGTGTCATTGGACAGGCTCCTAGCCGAGAGCGATCACCTTGAGCTGGACGGACCAGGAACGCGTCACCCTTTGCGGTAGGCCTTGGAAACTCAGTGAGATTTCGAGAGGGGGGGATGGAGGAAGGAACAGCCCCCGAGGAGAGAAGAGCATGAGCGAAGACTGCGCAAGAGGAGGTGCAGAGAGGATTCCAGGAATGAGCAGTGTTAGAGCCAGGGAACCGGCAGGACAGGTGACCTGAGGCAACATCGTGGAAGGCCAGGGTGGTGGAAACAGAGCAGAAAGGAGGAGAAGGAGACATGCTGCGTTTCTTCTTTCCCCACGTGTCGCCCACCTGTCCCTGTCACAGCATCCCTGCTGCCCCCCGCCCCACACCTGCCCCGGCTGCAGGCCCCGTGGATCTCCCTTCTATTCTCCACACAGCAGACGTGTCCTGCACACCCTCATTTCTCCTTTCCTTCAGAGAGGCTGAGGGCCCAGGTCTTAGGGTCAGACCGCCCAGGTCTGCATCCCAGCCCCTTCGCTGATGAGCTGTGTGACCTCGGGCACCTTCTTCAGGTAAGCCTCAGTGGTTGACTCGTGACGTGGAGATAATAACGGCATTATTTATATAAGACTCGCTGTCTGAAGATGAGCGAGAAACAGAGGCGCAGGGAGTCTCAGTAAATTCATTTCCGGTCATACAGCCGGCAAGTTGCAGCGCTGGGATTCGAGCCCAGTCAGACGGGCTGCAGAGCTCGTGCTCCAAACCTCTACACCTAATTGTCTCAGGCACAAAGGGTGGCACGGGTTAGGAAACCAGTAGGCTGGTGCCTGGCTTACAGGGGTTACCTGTTATTCACAGGTACGTACTACGCACATGCTACGTATGCTGCATGGGCATGAAGTTCAAAGGCTGAGCAGACGAGGCTCTAATCTTCAGGTACTCCGAGTGTGGACAGGAAAACAGATAAGCCCCCCAAATTATAATGAAATATTAGCGCCATGACTGAGATGTAGCACAGCTACAGGAGCAAAGGGAAAATCACGGAAGCCTTCCAAAAGGCAATGGTTTTAAAATGATGCCCTCAGCTAAAAAAAAAACAAATAATAACAAAAAAAATTTTTTTTCAAAAACGACGAGAAACATGGCATGTTGGATAATGTTTATAGTCCAAATGCACTACCCCCACCCCACCCTGATAGTTGAGGCTTTTGACTTCTGTTCCCCCCACCAACCAGGCTGACATGTCCACTCTAGACTCCTTCTGCCGGTGTCAACCCCCACTCTGGGCACAGTGGCCTCTGGTGCTCTGGACGGCCCCCTTTGCTCACACATTCCTGCTAATCAGAATGGCCTCCCGTCTCCTGCTCATGTGCAAACCCCTGGGCTGCTCCTCTTCCACGCAGCCTTCTTTGATCAACCTCTATGACGTCTCCTGCTAAATTTAGAATCTGACTACCTGTCCAGCTGGCAGGACTCTAATGCACTTTGTAAACTCTTCTTAGGACTCTATCTTTTTTAGGTTACTCACGGGGCTCTGCTTTTTACTTCTTGGTATGAGATATCCCTGTATGCTCCAACTTCACTTTCTTACACAAACTAGGTCTATAAATACCTGCTGAGAAGCTAATCACACTTGCCCAGTGATCCAGGTTTTATTTTAAGCTTCTTAAGTAAATGTACTAAGAACTATGTGAAGGTTCTCTAGGTGTGGCTGACGCCCCTGGCATTTTGCTGGGATCCATTACGTGATGTGAAGGGGTTTTTTTTTGTGTGTCTGTGGTTTTTTTTTTTTTTTTTTCTTTTTAAATAGACTTTTAGTTTATAACCCAGTGTGTCGTGTCATGGAAAGGACATGACTGAGTTAGAAGAACTTGGCTCAGCATCGCCCTGTACTCAGCTGTGCTGGGTGAACCACTTAACCTCTCTGAGCCTCAGTTTCCATTTTTGTAAATATGATCAAATATCAAAATTAAAGCATCCAGCTGGCGAAACACCAAGTTATAACGAATGCCGCATGCTAAGACGGCAGGCTGTCACACAAATCTTTCAGAGTAGATTTTCAAGATTTTTCTGCCCTTCATCTTAGGTCCCTGTCCTGAGATCAAAGAAATACAAGGACTGAGGAATAAAAAGGAGGACATTTTGTGAGATGTTTGGAGGAAGCCCTCGGAATGCTGTGACCTAGCCACCCCTTAATAGGCCCACTTGGAAAGCTGGAGACACATGCCCTGGACTATAGGGGAGAGAGTGGATGGGGAAATCCAGTAGGCAAGAAATCCAGAGACTCAGCTGCTGAGGAGCTCTTAGGAAGCAGAGTGAAGGCAGGACCCTGGGGAGTCACTGAGCACTCCTCCCCCATGGCAGGCCAAGGGTGTGCAAGTGCTTCCTTGGACCAGATCCAGCTGTGGACACCTCAGAAGGACAGTGGCCTGGACACCTCTGATGACCTGTCCAAGAGAAGAAACCCGTGGAGGTGGGTTCTATGTGGAAGGAAGAGCTGGAAAATCAGGCCTGAGAGCAGAAGGCAGGAAACAATGCCCAACTTATGGGATGTGCAGCCAGAGAAGCTCAGCAGAGGGGTGTCCAAGGGCCCACGAAGGACCTCGCCCCAAGAGAGTCAGAGCTGTTAGCCAGCTCAGAGAGCAGAAGGCGATCTTGTGACAATTCCAGTTCAAGTTGCAAAAGGGTCTCTCTGACCCTCCCTCTCCGCCTCCTTGAAGGGGTCAATGACAACACTCGGGTGGGGCAAGGATAAATGACAAAAAGAGCAGAAACATCCCTCTTGGCTCCAAGAGGGGAGCACGCAGGAGGCCCAGGCTGGAAGACGGGGGACAGCTGAGCTGCGGTCAAGGCTTCCAGAACTTTACTTCTGGTCTGGAACTGGACATTATAACTCTGGATTGAGACTGTGGTTGAGACTTGAAAGCCTTGGTGTTATGATTCAAGAGCGAGCTGAGGAGCCTCCAGCAGGTACTGGAGACAGAGGCAAGGGGACTGCGGGAGGCAAAATAAAGCGGCGTCTTGGTGCCATCCCCCAGTGTGCCGGTGGGCATGGGAATGCTAAGGACCACCGTTCCTAACTGCACGTTTTCATGACGGTCACACGAAGTGGGAGCCCCAACCCTGCACGGTTCGGGATCTGGCTGGTGGCACACATCTGTGTTACTGCCAGGGACAGATTGATGACTTACTGATAACATGATTTTAAATAAAAAAGAAACCTCTGGGCATCGACCTGCAGAGGGTTCAGCTGACTGTTCCTTCCAGGGCCCTGGTGTCCTTCCACGGAATGTACAAGGGTGCGGTCTCTTTTCCAACTCCAGTTGTTCATGGGTCAAAAGAACTTGAGAACTGCCTCCCCCACCTCCCACCCCACCCACCCCGCCCCGGGAGGCCTCAGGGGATGTGAGCACAATCATTACATGCCACATTCCAAGCTGGTCTAATGAAGACAAGGGTGTCGTGAGGCCTGGCTCCTGGTGAGAAGCCCTCTGGGTGCTCCTGTCTCCCAATCGATGGGGATTACAGCTCTGCAACCTCTCCCCCTTGTCTGGAGGGTAGAGGCGGGGAATGTTTGAATCTTTACTTCCCTCGCTGCTTTCTATTCCTGGCCTCCTTCAACGGCTGCCTCAGATGTAACCAATGTCACGGGAGCCGTCGGGGATCGAAAGGGGTGGAGGGGAACTTGGGGAAATGGAAGAGAAACAAAAGATTCTTTTCCTTTTTTTAAAAAAAATTTAAACAGGTGCTTAGGAAATTAATTAGAGCAAATAATCACCAAGTTGTCTGAGTCTCTATTTTATTTAGTGCATGCCGGGTCTGCTGGAAAGAAAAAAAAAGGGGGGGAATTTTAAATAATTTTGGAGTTATAACTGATGTAATTAGGTGCTCAGTGAACACTTAGCATCGAGCTGTGCTTATTAAAATTACTGTTTTAATCAGAACATTGCTGGAGAATCATTAATAATACAATGGCTTGATTCCCTGGAACTCTAATTAGACCTGGACTTTTAACCACCTGAGCGTAATCTGGCTCCGTCTGGATGCGCACCACGGGTGATGCATTATCATTTCAGGGCATGTGGGGATGGAGCATCAATACTGCTATTTAGTGACTGCCTGAATGCTTTATTTTGGAGTGTGACAGTGTGTTGAGGAGGCCGGGGGGGCGGGGGGGCAGGAAGGCATTGATGCTGAAAGGTGGAGATGGAAGTGAAGGGGGTCAGCCAAGGGCTCGGAGTTGGAGGTCTTCAGGAAGGAAAGGCAGGAGATACTTCTCCCGCCACCGGGGGAGCCTTACCCATCATTCTATAGGGGAAACAATCAAGCCAAGATGTCACAGACCGGCTAAGTGTCCCGTTTCCTGGGTCACTCTGCCTTCACGGGGCCTGCCGGTCATCCAAACCAAATACGGGCCCAGACGGGTGCAGCATTAGGCCCTGCCAGGCCACTGTCATCTAGAAATCTAATCTATCATTCACCGAGTGATTACCAAAGGTTAATCTGGTGAAGGGCTGGGACCACTTCTTAAGTTCCCCGTCCGGCACTTTGGGTCACCCTAGAGAGAGACCATGAGACAGGCTGAGCTTTTCCAGAATCTTCTAATCTTTACAGGCATTTCAGGGTTAACTCGGTCCACAGCCTGGAGAGAGGCTGAGTGGATGTGTTCACGTCTCCGGAGACACTTGGCTGAGCTGGTGTTTGGGGAACGGGGTCAATGCCCCAGCTCCGAGCACAGAGCTTTTGGTTTCTCCTTCAGCGGGTGGCTCGGTTGTATCAACACTGATTTGGCCCCCCTTGAGGGTGGAGTCCTCGGATAGATGTCACAGGGGTGCCCAAGAGCAAAGGAAATGGAAACACGCTCTCTGCCCTCCTAGAGCTTGCTAACTAGTTGGAAGGACATAACAAAGATGTGAAAACAAGATTTAGGATACTTAAAAGGCAGACACTGAGAAGGGAAAATTAAGCTGGACCGGGGCAAGGGCAAGCGGAGTTAAGTGGTGATCAGAACACGATGGGATTAATCAGAGAGGGGGTAAAGGCCTTGCAGAAGAGGACGCGGGGCCAGGGAGGGGAGGCAGCCCTCTCTGTGCCCTCATTAAACATTCTTCTGGCTGCTACTGGAGGCCTCCAGACAACAGCATTGAACTCTCCGAAGCTCCCTCTCTGGGCCACCTCTAGCCAGTACAGCACTTGTGTGCAATTGGAAAAAGTCCTCGCCTCTAGGCCCTGCGTGGTTGGAGAGATGAGCGAGGACTCAGTTTCAGCCCCCACTTGCCCCTCAGCCTGATGCTGTTGTGCAGTACACAACCTGAACCATCATATCTGGCAGCCCTGATGCCCAAATTCTCCAGGGGAACAGAGAGTCAAAATGTGTGGTGTGGGTCCACTGGAGTTTGAGCCTAGCTGAGCCAAAGATAGAATATTTTTAAGGGTTAAATAGCATGCCTCTTATAAGCCCTGCGGGGACGGGGAGGGGGGTGGTCAGTGGGAGGCACAAAGAAAGTCGGAATCCAGTGTGGGCTGAGGAGCAGGGAAGTCACCACGGAGAGTGTGGGACTCGAGGAAGGCAGGGCGAAGAGTCCCGAGCAGGAAAAGATCAGGAAAAGATCGAAAGGCAAAGTGGAGAGAATGAGCTTTGGGGTGTGTTCTGGGGATCGTGAAGGAGACCAGAAGGATACCCCATTCAGATATCTTTTCTTACTGGTTCCACTGGGAGTAGACATTTTAAATAAGGATCAAGAAAGTAAAACAACTCTAGGCCCCCCTCAAGGAAGCACAGCCCACTGGAAGAGGTTTGCTATAAACCAGCAAGGCCAGGGGAGGGAGATTTTCATTGCAGGGGAGCCCTAAGGGGAGCCTCAAGGTCCAGATGAGGGACAAGAGTGCCTCCAACTTCCGAGATCGTCTCTGGGGTGGGCCCTTCACCCCTTTCCGGACTCCCTACAGCCTCTCACCTCGGGTCGGGGATGGGGGCTTATATGTACTGAATGCGAGGGGGCAGGCGGTCCCTGCGCTTTGGAACAAATGGCAGGGCCTCAACTCAAGAATTCCTGTGCTTCTGACAAAAAAAATACTATGTCTCTCTCTCTCTCTCTCTCTCTCACACACACACACACACATACACACGCTGAGGGCCCATCATTCCACAAACTCGTGCTCTTATGCAAACAGACTCGTGAACACAAACACGCATTCATACCACACACGCACATTCCACAGCAGCACACTCACACACACACACACTCACGCCGACACTCCACTCCATACACACATTCATGTCACACGCGCTCGTAACGCGCAGCCGTTCCTACCCCACTTCTGCGCCCGCCTGCACACAACTGTGGGTAGGAAGAGCCATCAGGAGCTGTCTCCGTCGGGTGTGTAGTGAAGAAGGATTAGGGCCGCCCAAGATTAAACAGAGGAGTTAAAAATGACAAACAGACTTCTAAACAGGATTAGAGTCTTAATGAAAACCATAATGAATGGAAGAGCCGCACAGATACCATCCATTAATGGCCATAAATATCAGACCAACAGATGAGATCTTAGACACTGGAGTTCGGAACCCCATCAAATTACTTCTATTGTGATTCATCAATAAATAACGAAGCCCAACGTCATATGTGAGGTCTTATCATGCTTCGAAGAATAGACTCGGAGGCCAGAAAGACCTGGGCTTGAATTCTGGTTTCGCTCCTGACAAGCTTGGGCATGTTCCTCTGCTTGTTTGATTTCAGTTTCTTCATCTATAAAACGCAGATAATTATCCCCCTAATAGGGATGTTGTAGAGATTAAATGAAGTCCTGGACAGCTCTGATAATAACTTATAATAATATTAATAATTTATTATTACAGTTATGATTAAGTCTCACTGTTATCGCTTGTTGCCTCCCCTTTTCAGCCTCCTGGGGGGAAGGAGGGCCAATTGGCTGGTGGGATCAGTAGAGAGAGAAGGCAAAAAGGGAAGGGAGATGGAAGGAATACGAAGAGCAGGAAACTGAGGCAGGGGCACAGCAGGGAGAAGATGGGGAAAGGATAAGAAAATGGGAAGAAGGATGGCAGACCTCTTGGATGCTACACCCGGGCATCATCCCTGGTGGGCTGCCCGTGCCCTCCTGGGTGGTGGTTACCAGGGGAAGGTGAGGGTGAGTCGTAGCTACACAATTACAGCCCAGCCTTCCTAACATTTTTTCCAATAACAGCTTTATGGAGATATAATTCATAAAACCATAATTCATAATTTCATAGGATTCACCCACTTGAAGTGTGTACCATTCAATGGTTTTTGGTAGATTCACAGAACCATACAACCATCGCCACCAGCGATTGGAGAACATTTTCATCACCCCAGAAAGAAACCCCATATCCATTAGCAGCCACTCCCTCTGCCTGCCCCCTCTCCCACCTCCCGGACACCCGCTCCTGCTCCAGGCCTGGGCAACCCACCACAGTCGACTTGGTCTCTATGGATTTCCCAGTCTGGACATTTCCCATAAATAGAAGCAGACGCTATGTGGTGTTTTGTGGCTGGCTTCTTTCCCTTAGCAGCATGTTCGCAAGGTTTGTCCACGTTGTGGCACATTTTAGTGACTTCTTACATCTCTTAATTCAGAGCCAAAAAAGGTGAAGACAGGGGGCTTCACATACCCACACACAAGTGTCCTAATGGCAACTGTCCAATAGTTGACCCTGAGAAAGCTCACCGAGCCAAGGTCGGCCACTAAGTCAGACACCCAGAGGCCAGCCAGTTGGAGTCTTCCTTCATTTTTACCGTCGGGGGAACCAAAGTGCAGGGAAATGATATGTTTTTCGAGTGTATGTGTTTGGCACCTTCCATATGCTTCTCACGAACACAGGAAAACAAAATAAGATCCAAATGTAAGGCTCTCTCGTCTATGGTTTTATGATTTAGATTTAATGTTAAGAGGCAAATGAGAGTCTCTTGGTATTCCGCACATATGTCTCTCTCTTATCTCTTAAAAGTGACAATTCCCAACTCTATTTTTACAGTGTAAAAGGATGACTCTCCTCTAATGGTTGTCTGTCATTGTTTATGTTTCAAGTAATTTTTATACATTCAAGACTGTAGCCTTAGGATGCAGGAAAGTGACACCCCCGAGCCAAAGGCCGTCCCTGAGGAAAGGAGGGCTTGTGAGCCGGACTGAGAAGGACCAGGCTCGTCACTGGACTCAGGAAAACGTCAATCACCTTTGCTCCGTCACTGAAGTGAGAGGTGTCCCCTGAGGGACCACTATTCTGAGAGTTTCAGGAATGACAGGGCACTATCTGCTCAGTCCCGCTGACCCTACAGATGGAGAACATTTAAACACCGAGTTGTGTGTGCGGCTTCCCTGCCCGTACTGTGCCGACCACCGTTACCCCGTGGCCACTAGATGTTAGTCTAGGGCCGCCGGAAAAGCAACCGAACTTCATGCAAAATGGAACTGGACTAGGGACACCTGGGTGGCTCAGCGGTTGGCACCTGCCCGCAGCTCAGGTCGTGATCCCGAGATCTGGGATCGAGTCCTGCATCGGGCTCCTTGCGAGGAGCCTGCTTCTCCCTCTGCCTGTGTCTCTGCCTCTCTCTCTCTCTCTGTGTCTCTCCTGAATAAATAAATAAATCTATCTTTTAAAAAAATGGAACTAGACAAGTACACCACTGATGGATACTTATGTGATCACGAGCCCAACGAGAGAGGGTCAAGTGAAGCCTTCTTTCTTCCCTACAAATTCCTAGTACTGACTTAGCTTGCATCACCGGGACAGGAAACTGTCCCCAGGCAGGCCGAGGTGGTGCGAGGAGCGACAGTGCCCTGAGATGCCAGGCGTGGTGGCCGCGAGCTGGAAGGACCCAGCTCATGAGGAATGCCCTGAAGTTCAGGTATGATTACTGGTCACTTCCTCTCAGGGCTATTCAGTGATCATAGTCTCTCCAGTGACCCCAGTGGGTACCGTGAGGGTCACAGGGCTCACTGAATTCACTTGAAAATGGCACAATAACTATACCAAATGGCCTGGTGTGTAAGACCCTCGTCGGCGAAATAAAATGACACAATGCTGCCACTCTAAAAAGGTCAAGCATTGTTTATTAACAATGCCCGGAGAATCTCATTAAATCCAGGAGCGTGAGGACAGAACTAATATCATACATGTGAGGTGATTTGCATACCAAGGAGGACCGGTGGCCCTGGGACCAGGCTCGCACTGTAAGTCTCCCGAGGCTACTGTTCAGAAGGCCCCTTGCCCTTGGCCGGCCCTCAGCTCTGCTCTGCATCCCAGCTGGCCCGGAGGAGGTGCTGGGCACATCTTTGCAGCCCCAGAGCTCCTTTCCTCTGTTGCAAATTACATCTCAGTGCAAACAAACAGGTGATCCCAGGTGTGGGGAAAGGGACTTTGGAACCAAGTGAGGGTGGCTAGAATTTTCTACATTAACCTGGGCCTGCTCCAATTTGCACTCTGAGCATACATTTGCATGTTGCATTCCAGAGGCCCTAATTCTAAGAATATTTGATAAAATAAAATTGATTCTTGTAATCCTCTGTGATCATATTCAAACCCAGTATTCTCAGCTTGGCCCACAGAATGGGTTTGCCTGCCGGCTTTC
The DNA here is from genome assembly GCF_053574225.1 of Canis aureus. Taxonomy (NCBI): domain Eukaryota; kingdom Metazoa; phylum Chordata; class Mammalia; order Carnivora; family Canidae; genus Canis; species Canis aureus. The sequence goes on along the minus strand of NC_135616.1, from coordinate 74,183,418 downwards.
CTCCATGCTTTCTTATTAAAATTGTTTTCTCACACACTGATTGAGTGTACAGTCGGTGCTGGGAGGGGACAGGGTACCTCTGACCTGCATCTGGTCTCCTAGAAGCTTAGAGCCTAATGGGGGAGACGCCAGATATTTATTAGATCTTGTCACTTTTACCATGAAGTTAAAGAAGCTCTGAGAGCTGAATACATTCTGATTGGAGTGAACTGGGATGCTTCTGAGTTCTGTTGGGGACATAAGGAGCAAGGACACACGGAGGTGGCAGCAAGTGGACACTCCCAGCTTTCTACAAGTTCAAAACACCTGCATGGTACTTTAGCCTATCGTCTGTTTTTCCTTCATGTAGGGAGGCTGTTAATGAGAAAGTCCTTGACATGAGATGGCCGAAGGCTGAACCCAGCAGGTCTCAGAGGCTTGGGAAAGGCCCGTGACTATGGACAACCACTGGGTGGGCCAGGCAGCGAGCGTGGCCAGGCCATGGCTGAGAGCAGGATGCCGGCTTAGCCTGGCTCCCTGCAGAAATCTTGGGGCCTCAGGAAGCAATCTTGAACCAAGCAGTGGCTTGGTTTTTCCTGGCTCCTCTAGGAGCTTAGGCTTTTCCTGTGGTTCTGGAGCTGGGATCAATCATGGACTATGTGGCCTGCTTTTCTTGGAGAAATCAGACTCCTCGTGAGCCAGTCTCTAGCGGTTAGTGAGCTAAGGATTGCCCAATACTGCCAGGGTTCGGCTGGGATGATTAAAGATTTATTTATTTATTTATTTATTTATTTATTTATTTATTTATTTAAAGATCTTTTTAAAAAGCGACTACTTACTGAACGTTTGCTATGTGCCGGGTACCGAGCTCATCGTTCTATGTACATCGCCAGTTCAATCCCCCGCAACAGCAACAACCCGATAAAGTAGAGTCTATGGTTATTGACAATTTATCTAAGAGGAAACTGAGGGCTTAGATTAGATAAATTTGACAAAGGTCAATGTAGTAAGAGCTGGGGCCGGGACTGCAGAGGTTCTTAACGGAGCCTGCGCTTCCCCGCTGCCGCCGGGCCTCCCACTAGCAAGCAGGTAACGCGGAGCAGCGTGTTCGGAGCGCCTGGATTCCCCTCGCCTGCCCTGCCTTCCCCGGGAGCCACGGGCTCTGCTTTGACTTTCTCCTCTGCTACTCGCCTCCTCTCCCTACGTCCAGAGCGCTCCTGGAAGGAAGCTCATGAGAAGGGATGCAGGCACACTATGTCCTGGGCCCAGGGACAGGTGACCTTTCCAATTCAGCACCTTTATAAATCTTACCTAATGAAGTTAAAGGGAAAAAAGAATTAATGAATAAATGAAGGTTAAATCACTCCCTGCAGAAAATTGATGCTGACAGCAAGGGCCAAGAAGAGAGCTTGGAAAGCAGGGAGCTGACTTGCACAAGAGGCTTTTAAAATTCCTTTCCCGAAATTTGAGAGAGCCATGCGGCCGGCCAGCTCTGAGATGGGCAGGGAAGGCTGGGACCCCCACGGCAGATGGCCTGACGGTGATGGAGTAAGAAAGCCATACTCTACCTTGGGTAAAGTTTTTGGAAGCCGGTCTGGGGGTTTATGATACAGGGACATATCTGTGTGCAACACACACACACACACACACACACACACACACACACACACTGTACACATGGTTAACTCTTGCAGCTCAGCAAGGACAGGCAGTTTGGGTCTGCCCGTCTCATTCCTGGCCTCCTGGGACCTCTGCGGAATGTCTTCTTGTCAGCACCCACTTGTTAGCTGTGTCGATCTCCTTGTCGCCACCCTGGTTGTCTCCACCCTCAACTTCCACCCCCACATCCCCAGGGCTGCACCCCTCAGCCCAATTGGCTCCGAAGGGCCACAGGTGAAGGCATGGCTGGGCCGAGGGAGGCAAAGAAAGAAAAACAGAAACAGCCACTCGCCAACATAGGCCAGCGGCCAGAAGAGGTGCAAGGAGAGGCCAGGGTTTTGGGGAAAGGGGATGCAAGAGGACATGCCTGATAAAGCTCACAGGGCAAAATGTGGGTGGGGGCCTGGGAGGGACTTCTGCGACTCACGGAGTCACTCCCTCTGGGGCGTGTCACTTGCTGGCCTAAACCTACCTCAGTTTGGCTCCCTGGCGAAATGGGAATGAAGAGGAGGCCTGTGGAAGAGGATCAGAGGCAAAAATCGCCCCTGGTGGATGCACGGAGCAGAAAAGATGGGTCATTCCGCTTCCCCTCGTCTCGTCTGTGCCCACAGGTTTTTAAGAATCTGATCATGAAGCCAGGGAGGTTCTGAGAGACCAGCAGAGCATGCCCACCCCGCAGTGGGATGGGGGGCACGGGAGGCAGGAAGCTGGCGCTGGGCTGGTGGAGGGTGGGCTGGAGAGGAGGGGGGAGGCGGAGAGACCTGAGCTGACTAGATCAACCAGTAAATAAAAGGTCACAGTGATTTTTTCAGGCACCCAGGGAGAAGCAGGCAGCGAGCTCTGCTGACGGCAGGAGCTGACAATTGGCAAATGAGCCTCTGCAGTTATCTGTTTCCCTTCCTTATTCTTGTCTCCTAAGACAGAGGCTAGAAATAGATGCAACTGGCAGATGACTTAAGGAAGAAAAATGAGCAACGTGTTAGTTATGGGGGGCTCAGTGGCAGTGAACCAGGGAGCTGGTGAGTTAACCGGGGAGTAGGAAGAGGGTGGAGCTGGGGCTGCCTGCAGGGTTTGGCTCTTGCTCTGTCCCAGCCACTTTGCAGGGACCTGTCCCTTCAGCTCAGCAGCCCTAATAAGGCAGGTCTTACTGCGTCCCTCACTTTACAGAGAAGAAAACGGAGGCTTAGGGGTGCCTGGGTGGCGCAGTGGCTGAGCATCTGCCTTTAGCTCAGGGTGTGATCCCGGGGTCCTGGGATCGAGTCCTGCATCGGGCTCCCCGCAGGGAGCCTGCTTCTCCGTCTGCCTGTGTCTGGGCCTCTCTCTCTGTGTCTCTCATGAATTGGGTAGATAGAATCTTTGAAGAAAAAAAAAAAAAGAAAAGAAAAGAAACCTGAGGCTTAGAGAGGATGAGCCAGGCCCTGCCGAAGAACAGCAGAGCCAAGACTTGAACACAGGCCGATCTGTCCCCAGAGATGAGCTCTTTGCATTATCCTTCAGTGTCTCCTTTCCACATGCTGTCTCTTTTCTTGTCTCCCGTCTTCCTCGCCCTCTCTTCCTAACCTTCAACAAGTGTTTATTAAGACACTGGGTGCTTGGTGCATGAGAGGTTCTCCCAAGGACTGTGGCAGGCGGGTTGTGTCCAACTAAAGTCCGCTCGCTGCCTGTGTGCCACGGATATTCTTTGAACACTGAAACCTCCGAACCCTTGCCTTCCTTCAGCCCCAACAATAACAAATTGGGGGGACCAGTCCCTGAATACGCTGACCTCTTTCATGCCGCTGTGCTTTCCTTCACTTGAGAAATCCTCCTTTGCCTTTTGCTCCACTTGGTGAGCTCCTCTCCTTTCATGAGTCACCTAGAACGACACCTCCTCCAGGAAGCCTTCCTTGACTCATAGACTGTTGGGTAGCACCTGTCAGGCATCCCCAGCACTCTGCATACTGTATCACACTCCTGTTTCCCTGGCATATGTGTGGTTTTTGTCAGGATGAACTCTGTGCTCACGGTAGGTTTTCAAAGGTTGTTTGATAAATTGCTCGGAAGCTGAGTGGTTAACTAAGACGGCATTCTCCGCTCTGTTCATTTTTCTCTTTCCAATCTTCTTTCTGCTCGACTCTCATGTCTGCCCATCTCCCTCTTCTCATTAAATATTACTTGAGGGACAGAGGCTGAACCCAGACTGTTTGCTAAGCCACCAACAGCCGATGACACACCTTCAAACCCCAACCTGTTTGAAGAAGCGGGGAGTGGGAATAACCAGGAGGGGGAGTGAGGTTGCTCCTTGTGGAGTGGCAAAGGCTCTGGGAATTTAACCATGGGGCAGTGCAAACCATGAATTCGGGACTTGGGGTCCCTGAACTGGGCAGGCTACAGAAAGATCAAAGGGCCAGCTTGGAAAATGCAGGCAAGTGCGGCTCTGGAAACGAGCAGGCCAGAGGAGAAGGAGCACAGAACTGCTTTCCCCCGCAGTGAGCACAGCCCAGGCTGATCTGCAAGCAACCCGAGGTCAGCTTCCCATCTCATGGGACCCCCATGTTCATGGAACATCTCCTGCATAAAAGGCCTGAGCCATTTGTACAAACAGCCAGCAGGAGTGGGACCTAGCTCCCTTTTCCCCTGCACGGGCACCTAGGACCCCAGCCCACAGATGAAGAAGCCTCAGCAAGTGGCCTAACACCCAGCACCCATGTCCCACCCTCTCTGTGGGCGAGGGGGAGGCACGTGGAGAATGGGCTGTGCGCCTCAGAACTTCAAACTGTGCTCCGTGGAAGGGTTCACAGAATTTCCCTTTCCTCCCTCCCCCCATCGCGGGCACCCGGTGCATCTCTTGGCACCTCCGAAGCTGAATCTTCACATCATAGCAACTGTCCTACTCATCAGTGCATGGAAATAACTTTTCACGACGGCTCCTCTGATGTTGCCATCTTTTGTGTTGATCAAAACAACAAAACGAATCAGACTCTCGGCGTTTGATTGAAGCCTAATTGGAAATCCAAAGTGGCACTAAATGTTATGGTCTAAATAAAACACATTCAATTACAGAAACTCAACACGGGGAGCACGAGAGAGCTCTGGGAAGGAGCGAAAAGGCAGGCTACGGAGATCTGGGGCGTCACTGCGGGGCTGGATGAGTCAAGGCGGCAAGCACGGAAGGCCGTCTAGAGCCCAAGAAGTCCCCAGTGAGGGTGGTGCTGGGGCCTCATGTGTTCTGGACCTGCTCTCCTTGCAAAGATGGCCAGCTGTGGATAGGGGTGGAGAGGGTGCAAGGGAGTCATGGCATCACCCACTAGGCCTCCTTGGTGGTGGGGTGAGGGCCAGTAGCTCAGGAGCTTTGTGACCACACAGACCTGCACCTCCACCCCAGCCCTGCCTCCTAGGAGTGCCATGAAGGGTCTTGCTCTGGTCCCTTAACCTTTGCTGAGCCTTCCTCGTGTGTCAGGTGGGGGTGATGATACCTGCCTTTCAAACATTGTAAGGAGTCCACATGGAGCGCATGGGCTCCTGCACAGGCCAAACAGCGGCAGTTGCCTTCCCCAGGACTGGCCCTTTCTCTCCATGCACTCTGACCACCAGAGCCATCTCCGGTGACTCTCCAGGTAAGGCCCTGGGCAGTGCTCTACTTCCTTTTTTGGTTTAGTGAACAAAACAAGGCCCTGCTCCAGTGCCCTTGGGGGTGTCAGAGGAGGACTTGCGAGTCTGTGCTGGTTCCCTGAAGCCTTCGAAGCCACTGCTAGGCCTTTCCCTTAATCTGGAACCTGGTGGAGAGCGAGCAGGAGGGCAGGTGCCTCACGCCCACAGGTGGCAGCCAGGGGGCATCATCTCCAGAAGCTGGAGGGGTGGGTTTGACTTCAGATGGGTAGGGTGGAGTCCCAGCTCTGCTCTCAGCCAACTGGGTGGCTCTGGGCAAATTACTTAGCCAGACTTGAATTTCAGCTTTCCTATCTCTAAAAGAGGCAAGGACAATACTACTTCTCCCATGGGATTGTGGGATTCGCTGAGGTCATGTTCGTAAGCGAAAACCAGAAAAACACAACCTAAATGTTAGTTGGATTTCAACACATCTTAAATAGAGTAGAGCTGAGAGGCGAGGCAAGGTGGTTACATTTCTTTTTTAGGTGTGGCTCTATGCAGAGCATGATCTGCAGGGCTGGGCCTGGCGACGGTGCCCCGGACACGATCGTAAACATATCATTACGACTACCAACATTTATTAAGCAGGTAGGTGCTGCGTGCCAGACACTTTGCAGAGAGCTTTTTATGTATCAATCCATTTGATTTAATCCTCAAGCAGATGCCATAATTATGCCCATTTTACAGATGCCGCCGCTGAAGCACGGAGAGGTAAAGCGACTTGCCCAGGGTTCACACAGCAGTATGCAGTGGAGCCGGGACTCGAGGCCTGGCAGGAAGGCCGAGTCTAGAGCCCGCCACCCCCACGATCCGCTTCCTCACATTCCGGGCTAGTAGACCTTCCCTTCTCAGGAGTCAAGTCCCCCCTCGGGACTCCTGTCCTCATCTAGAAAGAAAAGGCTGCTGCTCTTCACTCGGTAACCTCTGAGGTCCGGCGCGCTCTGAACTGCTGTGTCAGAGAGACAGTGAGTTCTCTGTGCGAACGTCCCCAAGATGGGAAGGACAAGGACAGGTCTCGCCCTGGTTGGCATGACTTAGTTCCGTCGCTGAGCGCGTCGTACCTCTCTGCTCACTTTATAGTGAGATTTATCTACACGTCCTTCTCCTCCACCAGAATGAGACCCCCTGAGGGCAGGGATGCTATTTCATTTATTGCTCCACAAGAGCACAGAGCCCAGGGCTGCCGTTGCATTGAAAAGAGCAGAAAGAAATCAGGAGGGTGCCCCTATTCAGGCAGCCCCGCTTCTAACATTTGGCCGGACTAGGACTATTCCTTACAAGGGCTGCCCTAGCCACATCTGCATATGCAAATGGCTTGTCCGTGGACAGCTCAATGCATTATACATGGTGGACACTTAACGGTCTGTTGAGTGAATGAGTCTGTGCATGCAAATGACATGCAAATCTCTCCCTATTTTAATTTGACCCTTGGGAACATCTTCAGTGACTCCCTTGGGCCCAGGTTATTTTTAATTTTTTTTTTTTAATTGAAAGTCTTTAAAGGCAACCAGTTTTCTTTCTCGCCTGTACCCATGAGGCCGTTGTCAAGTTGGGAAAAGAGTGCTGAGCTGCGCCAGGTTAATGAGGATTAATTCTGCTTCTCCTGGTCATGCAGGGGAAGACGCCAGGTAGTGACACCCCTCCCTGGGCGTCAGTCTCTTCGCCTTTTAAAACAAGGGGGGTGGGTTTCCTGCGGGTATTGAGACGCTATGACTTCCCATCTCTCGGTCACAGGAACATCATCCTGGGCAGTCAGAGTGTCAGTGTTCAGGTCTACCTGCCTAGAAAGAGAAATCAAATCCCTTGCCAAGGATTAGAGAAAGTCTCCAGCCCCCCTGCCCATTTAGAGAAATGAGTTTTTTTGGCACTAGTTCTCCCAGCCTGGGCATTGTGTTCAATCATTTCTTTCCAAACCAGAGGATTTTAAAATAAGAGGCTGGAGTTTTCTCTCTTAAATACAACAAGCCAAGCGTCTGATTAATAGGGTGGGTTTGCATTTCCTTTCTCTCATGTGAAAATATTTATTATAAAAATGTTCCAATGAGAATATTAATAGCCAGGGAATCAGCTCTGTGTCAGCCTTTGTTCCCCGACATTTGAAATGGTGGTGGTGGTGGGGCGGGGTGGGCGTGGGAGGGAGAAAGAAGGAAAAATCAAAACCCAGGCTTGGGGTGGTCACCTTTTGCGGCACCCCGTCCCCCAGGAGGCAGGCTTCTGCTCTTCCTTGGGAAAGGCACTGATACGAGCAGCTCAGCTCCTGGACCACACTGGGGTCCCGTGTCCTTAACCAGAAACACATGTGCATCAAAGACTTGGATTGAAAGTGACACATTGGAAAACAAAAGTGCAGCCGAAATTCGCTTATCCTCACTTTCCTAATCCGCAAACTCTATAATTCTCCCCAAAGCCCCTCAGGCTCCGCTGCAGTCCAGCCTGCTCACATCCTCAACTCCCCCCGCCACACAGCCCAGGCTCCAGGCCCGGCAGAGGGGGGGCCCCCGTCACTGAGCCCCGCGGTGCCTTGTAAAAATACACCTTGGCACGCTCTGCCCGCACCCTGGGAAGCCTTATCGCCTGGACTAAACAAATGTGCACAATCAAAATAATAGTCTGAGATGTCCAAATAAACGCGCAGGGAACATCTGGAAGTGTGGTTCCCCACGTTTTTTCCTTTCCCTTCCTCAAGCCCTCAGAGGCCTTCGGGGTCCAGCAGCTCAGTGGCTCTGGACGCAGGTAGGAGACTATTCCTTCGGAGTCCAGATAGGCCCTTTGAAAATGCTTGTTTGGGGTGCGAGGTCCAGGTTTGCAGTACGTAGGCCCTGCCCCAAACCCAAGGAAACCAAAATTAGTTCTCTGGTTAGGCGGCTGGAGGCTCTGGGCTGGTAGGCTGGAGGGGTGCCCCCCACCCCGCCCCTCTGTTCGTCCTCCCCACCCAGCACACAGCTTCCACCAAGGCAGGGAACCGAGGACCAGGGAAGGGGTCTCTCCTGCCCACGAGCTCCTCAGAGAAGGATGGCTTTGCTGTCTTTCCAAATGACTTTTGTTTCTATTAACTCCAGGCCAAGGTTTTTCTTGCTCTGACTCTCTTGAATTACTTAAGGCGGGGGTAGTTAAAAAGTCCATTTCCTGTCTAGGGGATAAGTCACCGCGGCCCCGCGTAGCCAAGGCGGGGCCCCCAGTGGGCTGCTGTAATATTGCTGCATAGACACGGGCCAGGAGAACCCTTCAAAACCGTGTGCCACTGTCTGGGCAATTTCCGGGCAGTGTGATCCCGCTCCTGATGGATTCCCTCAAAGGCTCGCCGGAAGCACTTTCAGAGCCCACGTTAATGTGAGCTGCATTTAGGACCGAAGCAACCTTCAGCAGATCAACAGTAGGCTTTCAAGCTTCTGGCACGTCCCTGTGAGTTTTGGGAAGTCAAGCCAGCTCCGATGACTCCACACTTGGGTGTCGGGCATTGCATGACACTGAAGGAGCAGATAACCTGCTGGGATGCCTTCTGGGCCTCCCTGTTCTCATGTGGGGTCAGGATGTGTGATCCCTATGGTCCTTGCCAGCTCTGATGGTCTGTGTTTTCATGAACCTGGGGGGGCGGGGGTCAGGACACCGTGGATTTATCTTGCCTGAGCCTTGTCTCCTCCAAGCATGCTCATGGGCCACCGAATCAGAATCACCTGAGGTTATTGGTGGTAGAGAGGTGAAGAGGAAGGTAGGCGAGGAGGCAATGTGGCTTCAAAAAGGCAATAATTCTACCTTCTCTGTGGGAATGCTCACGCTCTGGGCCCTGAGCTGCTATGTCTGCCACGACCTACCACGCTCAAGACGTCTCGAGGCTACCGTGTTGTAAGGAAGGCTCATGCCACATGGCAAGGCCTTGTCTAAAGCGCTCTGGTCAACAGTCTCAGCTGAGCCCAGCCTTCTAGTTCCCAGACAGAAGCTTCCAGATGATTCTAGTCCCTAGAATTCTAAGCACCCCAAGTCATCTGTGTTGTAGAAAAGAGACAAGCCCCCTTCCATGTACCACGTTTGGGTCCCTGACTTACATAGTTTGTGAACATAATAAAATGGTTGGTTTTTTTAAATTTTTTTTTAGGATTTTATTTATTTATTTGAGAGTGAGAGACAGAGAGACAGAGAGCACAGGCAGGGTGAGGGGCAGAGGGAGAGACAGAAGCAGGCTCCCTACTGAGCAGAGCCCCATGCACGGCTTGATCCCTGGACCCCGGGATCATGACCTGAGCCAAAGGCAGACACTTGACTGACTAAGCCACCCAGGTGCCCCTGAAATGGTTGTTTCATGTCGCAGAATTTTGAAGTGATTTGCTAAGTAACAATAAGTGACAAGACCAACACAAGGTCACTCAGGACTGGGATCTGAGTGCTCATTACTTGGAGAACAGCAGCCCCATCTTTTGACACATGGTTTCCTTACCTGGGGAGGCCAGAAATGAAAAGCCCCCCCCTGGGTAGCCCCTTTCTGGCCAGGTGTCCACACATGCAGCCAGGCAGGACCCTGAAGGCCTGGGGCCTGACCGGTGCCCAGGGTGCCCCTCCCTTCTCTCCACAGATGCCTGCAACACTGGCCTCCTGGGCCTCACATCTGGGCCCGGGGCTGCCTCTGCCTATATCAAGGAGAGCGGGACTGTTTAGTCTGCTGGGCACATTCCTGGATTTTAAAAATAAATAGCAGATTATGAGCGACTTAGCCTGATGCTGTCATTGGGCCAGGCCACAGGCTTCTGAGCCGTCCCTTGGGAGAGAGCAGCAGGAATGGCAGGTTGGAGGTGCTTGGCTTGGGAACTCTGTCCCAGCCATAATTTCAGAGGACAGGCTTCTAGCCTTTTCCGGGGTCTCAGAAAACTTCTAATATATTATTAGACTGACAGCAATATGATAATAATCATACCGCACACCACAAGCACTATGTGTCAGACATCGCCGTTACCACCCCTCGGCCCCTTATACAGATGAAGAACCTGAGGTTTAGCGGCCTGAGATCGCAACCCTGTACACCTAGCAAGTGGCCATGGGTGAAATGGAGTTTAGTCTATCAGGCTCCGGCTCTTAGCCACTATGCTATAGTGCCTTCCCAGGCCCCCAGATAGAGAGCAGCGTCCCAGGCCCCCACCCAGCCCAACACGCACCCGCACCCCCATCGCCAACCAATCTGCTGTTCCCAAGGCCCTTTCCAGCCTGCACAGAGCCATTCTCCACTGTGACTCCCTTTTTCCATTTCACCCTTCGCTGGATCATTTTATGCCTCTATTCCCTCTGCTAATTCAAACTAATTAAAGTATAAAATAGAATAATTGCTTCCATACCCATACTCTTTCCCATCCACATTGAGTACAGAGTTATATTCTTTATCTGGGAGTGGCCAACCTGACAAGTTGGGTGGAAACTGGGGCTATCAAGTTTCTTTTCATCTTCTCCCTCAGTTTTGCCCTTGGCTTGTAGCCTGGCTTTCCCCCGGCCTTGCTGTCTGACTTCCATTAGACGCTGAGGCTACGGGAGGACGTGTATTCACACCCATCGCATCTGCCCATTTGCTGCTGAGGAAGCCGGGGCGGACTTTCTAGGGAAGAGCCAGGCATCCTGTCCGTGGGGCACCTGGGCAATTAGCAGGATTGGGAAATCAGTTCCCAAATGTTCCCCTGGGACTGGCCAGCCCTGGATCTATTAACAGTCCATTAACAGCCGCTTGTTAGGCAGTGGCACTAGCGACCCAACACTTCTTACTAGTTCTATTTCTTAATTACGTGTAATTAACTGAGAGAGAGGGAGGGAGAGACGATGAATGAGCTGGACTGGATCGTTCTAGCTCTGTAGGGAGATGCAAACCTCTTTAGCCTGAACTGGAGACCAGAGGCTCGATTCTACACTCACGTGGTGCCAAAGGTGCAACAGGTGTCATGTTCCAGGGAAGCAGGAAGGGGACAGAGGGACAAGAGGTAGGGACAAGAGGTGAAGGCCAGGGTGACAGCAGGCTGCTCAGAGATTTATTATAAAGTGATGGGAAGCCCCATTCCCATGATGTCTTTTGAGGTCTCAGGTCTTTCAGGGAACTCTGAAGTCTTCAATCACTGCCTCAAAACAGGAATACTCTTATCCATAACCCACCAGGCTTTCCACCCTCTCCGCAGTGTCCACCCTTCAGGGAAGACATTCTTGTGGGCACCCACGCCTCAGAGAACTCTTGTTCCAAAAGTTCTTCATTTGGTCTAACCTCAGGCCTGTCTGCTGTAGTGTTGGTGTGGTCTTCTGGAGATGGACAAGAGCCTCAGTCCCAAGACATACCTTAGACAGGCCTCTTTAATATGAAAGGGAGTCTAGAGTTAGATTTATTAACTATATGGTTAAAAGGAGGAAACTGAACCTCTGAGAACCTAAGAGTCCAGGCTACCCAGCTAGCTAGAGGTGGGCCGGGACTAGGACACAGACCTCGGGGCTCATCCTGAGGACACCGGCTATACCACGCGACCACTTCATTTCCCCTAAATCATCACTCATGGTCACCACCTTCCTGAGCCAGAATCATAAAGGCCTGAGAGCTAGAAGTGGCCATACAGAAGCTCCACGACATGGGTTTATGAGGCATGGGAGGCAGTGAGGAAGAAACTCCCCTCTGCTGAGCCTCACGTTTGACCCCTGTGAGGCATGGTGAGGCCAAGTGACTGGTTTAAGGCCACGTGGCTGTGAAGTGTTAAGACAGGATCCAAATCAGAGTTTTGGACTTCAGGGACAATCCTAGTACCTGAAGCAGCTCCTCTATTTCATGAGGGAGGAAACCAGACCTGGGAGAGGGTCATGCTTCCAGATTTAGCAACCACTGGACTAGAACCCAAGCCAACCGACTCCATCCTCATCCCCACACATGAAACTGTTTCTTGAAACATGTCCGAGCTGTACTCAGCTGCTTGGCCTGAGACAGATGGGCCTCCTGAGCTGTTCTTGGCCCTCATCCCTGCGCCCAGCCCCAGGTGGAATCACCTAGCTACCTATTTCTACATGATTTACAGCTCTCAGGGTGACAGGTCTCAGAGCTCTGCCACAAATCCCCCTCAGACTCTGCCCACGGATCACAGCTCCACCTGGCATGGGGAGCTCTCTGGACTAATATCTCACCTGATTGGAGACAGCCCCATGGTATTAACCCCAAATTCTTCTCATACCTTCTCAGTGTGACTGGCTACCGCCGAGCCCCTCCCTGTTGGGTGCAGATTATAACAAGAACCATACAGTTGTGGCTGAAGAGGAGGACAAAGCCCAGGACACTTAGAAATAAGCTGTGTGGACACTTGGTTGAGCCAGGGCTGATGCTCTTGGAGGTGACACCGGATATGATCTCAACGGGTCATCTGAGTTCCCGAAGGCTACTCATTGGCCTCCAGCTCTGGATCAGGCCCCTCTCCTTTGGCCACATTTTGAATGTAATTTCAGAAAGCATCCCATTTGAGAAACAGATATGCAGCCAAAATATGAGCCTTGGCATCTTCTCAGCTCCACTAAGTCCTCACTGATCACTTCTATTTGCTGGCAGTGCTCTTCCACGGCACCGGACTCAGAAAACCCAAGCGAGTGCTTTTACCCGGAATTACCTGCCTGGTCCTCAACCACCCATAACGTGTTCTGAAAATATCACTTATGTTGTGGGTCTGTTGGATCCCTCTGACCACCATTTTATCCACCTATCTGGACCGCCATCTATCCATCCAGCCCTCTGTCTGAGGATTGCCCTGCAGAAGTGTCTAGAATAGTGTTTACCCAATGTTAACATGGTGTTACATTTTGGGTAGTCCCGTCTGGGGACTCATTGCTATTTTCTTTTCTGTGTGTGTTGCCTGAATTTGCATGGTGAGCATCTACTGTTTTTGTTTAAGAAATAGCCTTATGGGCAGCCCGGGTGGCTCAGCGGTTTAGCGCCGCCTTCAGCCCAGGGCCCGATCCTGGAGACACGGGATCGAGTCCCACGTCAGGCTCCCTGCATGGAGCCTGCTTCTCCCTCTGCCTGTGTCTCTGTCTCTCTGTGTGCGTGTGTCTCTCATGAATAAATAAATAAAATCTTAAAAAAAAAAAAGAAATAGCCTTATGTCCATAAATAGAGAAGAACAGGAAGGAAAGACAGAGTAGTGACAGGCTTCAATGGGATGTTACAGATAACTGGCTACCTGTCTCTCTCCCTTGTTAGATTGTAAGCAGCTTGAAGGTAGCTAGCCAAGTCCCTTTCATTTTGATGTTTCCCCAGCACATTGTTCCTGGTAAATATATTCCCAGAAAGGGACTTTGTTAGGGCCCACAGGCTGTTTTATTAGAATGCGACATCACTGTTTATTTCCAAGACTGTCTTACCCACTGTAGGTTAGGCTAAGCCTCCTCCAGCTCCACCAAATTCCCATCTGCACCTGCAGTTTATGCCTCAACTGAGGGGTCATATGAAAGAAGGTAAAAAGACAGGTGGGTTCAAGAGGATCTATATATAATTTGCATGCAATCTGCATATGATTAGTGTCATCTGTTCTGAAGAAGCAGTTTTTGAGTTAGAGCTGCCTCACTGCTTCCCTTAATGCCATCATGTGCCCATTTGTCTCTTCCTTCTTCCCTCCACTCTTCTCTCATCCGGGGATTCAGAATTCTTACATTCAAAAAAAAAAAAAAAAAAAAAAAGAGGACAAGAGGACTCTGGGCAAGGTGTTGCTTGCTGAGTACACCTGGAATCTTTGCAGGGTATTTTGGGAATGACAAACTCTCATGAGCTGGGAGGCACCTCGTGAACGCTCACTGGTCTTCTAGCCCAACATTTCTGTTTAGTCCAAGGCAGGGACTTTGGCCACCAAGACAGATTCACAACCCTTTTTCTCCTTCTTGGGCCTTTTCTCTTACCTGCCATGTTCAGGTCAATGCTAAGACCACTGCTCCTGCTGAACAACTGTAGACACCACTGACTGAACGAATGGAAGGAACCAGCCTCTCTAAAGGTCTTTGCTTGGCTTTCTGTATCTCCATTAATTTGTGAATCCGCTATTTTCCCTGCTTCTCTTGCCCATCACCATGGCTCACCTGCATTTACCTTCTCTTTGCTCACATACATTCAGAGCAAAAACACTTTGGGGGGAATAATGCTCCAGCAGAGAAGGCGGCGCACCTGCTTCACTGTTACCCTGCAGAGGGTAGAAGTCTATTTCCCAGGTCGACTTTGGCTTCCCAGAGTTGGCCAGCTCCTACTGGCATCAGACTGTGACTCAGGCCACGATTTTTATCTCCTTCTGGGGCCCTATCTTGGGTCTGTCTCTCCCAGGATCAGGCCCAGCCAGGAGGCCTGGATTATTTACACTTCTTTGGCTCCCTTGAGCAGCAGACTCTGTGGGCCCGGGAGCCGTAAATCTACCTCCTAATCACACCAAGCTGCTCCATGCAGTCTGGCCTGTTCTTGCGGGGCTGTTCATCACACACTGAGACAGGGGCTGTGGCCTAGAGAGAAGCCTCCGAGAAGTGGCTGGCCTGGCTGCTTCTCTCTGGCTCCCTGAAAAAGTCTCCAAGGACTCTGCCTCCTCGTAGACCCCCAAGCAGCCAGCCCAGAGGTCTCTCTTGTTAGATGGAACAGTTTCTGAACAAAAGGTCACAGGTTATCAGTTACTCCTGGGCTTCCAAAAGAAAGGATTGATGTCAGCACTTACCTGTCTCTCAGACATGATGTACAGGTAGCGCTGATCAATGGAGAAGGCCATGTCCCGGAGGATCGGGCTTCCGTCTTTGAGCACAGAGACCATCTCGTACTGGACCCCTCCATGGGGGGGACCATCGGCTCGAATCTGCAAAAGAAACAAGGCATCCTCAGCATCCATACTCAGCAGTCCCCCGTGGGATTACCTGTTTCAGCCTCGGGCAGGTCGCTTTCCCGAAGATAATCCCCCACCCTATCCCCAGTTGCTACTCTGAACCAGACCAGGCTTCAGGGACGGTAGAGGTGCTTCTCAGTTCAAGCAGCCCAGCTTCCAGCAAGAGAAATCCTGTCCAAGTGGTCTGAGTGTGCTGGGTCTGTCCCATTTCTGATGATGGGTTCATTTGTGTGTGCATATGTGCCCTTAGGAGCGATTCTGAATATTCCGATGTGGTTATTGTTGCGTGTGTCTACATAAATTGACAGCACTTTGTGGAGGGTGTGTGTGTGTGTGAGTGTGTGCTTGCTTGCACACACTTTCTGGTGTTTGGGGTAGGAGACTCAATATCTGATTGCAGTACTTCTGTCTCAGGTGGGGTAAAACAATCCTATCAACTATCAAAAAGCTGGGAATCAAGAGATTCAAGATTTTAGACTCTCAGGAAGGACTTTCTGACCCCAAATATATCCCCTGCATGTGTGCAAATTCACCCTGGGATTTGGCGGGGGCCAGGAATCCTGGCTCAGACTCTCAGAGCCCAGGTCTAGATAATAAGTCAGAAAGGACTTGGACACCATCAAGTTCACTGCTTCTCAGCCCTGGCTGCACATCGGAATCATCTGGGGAGTTGTAAAAGATACGAATGCCAGAGCCGGATCCGTTAATCAGAACCTCTGTGGGTGGGGCCCGGGCATCTTCTTTGGGATTCAAAGCTCCCCAGGTGAATCTGATGAGCAGCCAAGGTCTAGAAGCAGCGATGGAGTCCAGCGGTTTTCAAACCAGCATGCCTTGAGAGTCACCTCGGGGTCTTGGGAAAATGTACAGCTGAGCCCGCCCCCGGAGTTTCTGATTCAGCGGAAATGAGGCTGGAGAATTCTCACTTCCAACAAATTCCCAGGTGATGTGGACGTGGCTGGTCTGGGGGGGTTCGACAGGGCTAGTCTAAGCCCTGTGTAGAATTCAGCTCTGTGTAGGGACGCCTGGGTGGCTCAGTGCCTGAGTATCTTGCCTTTGGCTCAGGGCATGATCCCAGGGTCCCAGGATCGAGTCCCACATTGGCTCCTGCTTCTCCCTCCGCCTGTGTCTCTGCCTCTCTCTGTGTCTCTCATGAATAAATAAATAAAACCTTTAAAAAAAAAAAGAAAAGAATTCGGCTCTGTGTAGCCTCAGCAGAAGACAGTCCTAAGGTCCTACAAAAAGCTGGCATCCAGGAGTCCTCGGTTTGAATATGCTCCTGCCTTCAGGTTTCTTGTTCCCAACAGCACAGCTGACCACCAATCCCCACCCCAACTTGTTTCCTCTGTCCTCAGCCCATCTCAAAACCCCTCTAACTCGAACCCTATTTTCTCTACGAGGCCTCCCCTAATCTCACCACCATTCTAATTGCTCATCACCCCGATGCCTTTTTTTTTTTCTATTAGACATTTTGTCTCAGGATTATAATCAATTGATCTGTTCATTGTATACGTACTAGCTACCACGTATTGACGATCCATTCTCATTGTTCTCTAATTGTCTCACACGTGCGTAAGTCTGTCAACACTGTGAAGGCAGGGATGTGTTTTCTATTTCTCTAATAACCCTCGGAGGACTAGAATGGGTTCGGGAACCTAGCTGGTGATGGATCAAAGGGGATGCTTGAGAAATACTTGTTGAAAGGACATGAACCCTGAACCAGCTGATAAAGTCTCGTGAACTCTAGTGCTAAATCAAAGTGAGGTCAAAAGGCATTTTCTCTGGAAGACAGTAGGATTCGGGCTGCCTCTCTGCATTCCCTTTCATTTT
This sequence comes from Canis aureus, assembly GCF_053574225.1. Taxonomy (NCBI): domain Eukaryota; kingdom Metazoa; phylum Chordata; class Mammalia; order Carnivora; family Canidae; genus Canis; species Canis aureus. Next base: position 74,166,487 of record NC_135616.1, on the reverse strand, counting down.
TCTCTTGTACTTCTAACCATACCCTTCCCTCTGCCTGTTTCTCCCACACCAGGAGCTCCTGAGGGCAAGGACCGAGACTTAGTCATCCCAAGGGCCAAGCTTGGGGCCTGATGCCACAGCAAACTCCCCTTTGCCCTTTTTCTGCCTAGCTAGTGGCTTCCTATGTTCAAAGCTGTTGCATCCAGGGGAAGGGGCTTGAGAGGGGCGGGGGGAGTCATTGAATTCATTCTCAGAGGGTGAAGGAAGACGCTGCGGTCGGCAATGACGTCATGAGACTGAGGTTACTACCCTCTACCCAGGTGCAAGTATGATTATGGATTCAACCAGAGGGAAGGGCCCCTACCTCCGAAAATGCTGCACAATTAAGAAGGTTCCCCCCACACACGAAGCTGCAGCAATCTCTCTTAGATGGGCAGATCTGAAATTTCCTTGAGATCCTTCCAGAAATATAGTAGTTTCTAGTAAAAAAAAAATTCTTGGGCTATTGCAGAAAGTAAAGAGAAGATGCAATTGCATGGCTTCTGACTGGCTTGACCTCGGTTTCCTGTCTCCATTATATGGGGGTGTTCAGGCTCTGTTTGTCCCTTTGAAGGGAAAAGGGTCCAGTGGTTCTCATCACCCTCCCTATGACAGCTGCTCTTCTTCAGGGAGATTGGAGCTCCTCGAGGTACTGCTCAGCCCCAGGAGCCGTGGAACCACACCCTCCCTCAGGCCCGACCCAAGATCTCCCTGCCGGGGGAGGCTAGTGAGCCCTCTGCCAGCTGGGGCGGCCTCCTCCCCACGAGCCTGGGCACCTGGTTGCCTCCCCAGCAGCACCTGGACACAAAGTCAGAAGGAGGAATGCCGCAAGTCTGGCCTTCCCTCGGTGGTCCCCGCGACTGGATGGTACCCACGGCCAGCTTGGAGCTGGAATGGAATCAAAGACAACTTATCATCACACACTCTGCTGTGTCCCACTTAGGACCAATCCAGCCATTAACTTTCCTGAATCAAAGATCTAAGCAGGTTTTTTTTTTTTTTTTTTTTTCCCATCTGCAACCCCAATCTTTTAATAACGCAGTTGAAGCCAGAATCAAACCTACATAACTCTCAAATGTCAAAGCTAACACCAAACCAGAACAGAAACTGTTCTTGGGACTGAACCTGAACTAAGCGATCCTATTTCACTCAGTCTAAGTCCCTGGAGGGAAGAGCACTACAGCCCAAGAAGTCTGTGCCTCTCCACTTACTCTCTCATCCCATGCTCTCTGCCTCCAGGTTGTGTGACCTGTGAGACACCAGCAGGAGGGCACAGGAGAAGGAGAATGGGGCCAGGAGGCAGGGGACTCAAAGGGCATGGGGTGGTGGCAGGGAAGCTGGCAGGCAGGCAGGGAGCAGGAGAAGCCAAATGGGCAGCAGGCGGCAGAGATCTTTCCCTCCCTAACGCCCTGTACTCCCTCTGGGCAACATGCCCAAGTGGGCAGACTATAGGTCTGGGACGCAGGGTTCCCTGGGTTTCTGTCCAGACTCTGTGCCTGGGCTTGCCATCTGCCTAACAGGCCGAGGCAATCGGCTCGGTGCCGGTCACAGGAGAACCACAGTAGCAAGTGCTAGAGCTAGAAGGGCTTTGGAGCTCCCCTCACCTAAGCTCTTCCACTCCAGGCTCACAGCTGCCAGTGGTGCACCTGGGGTTCAACCCGGCTCCAGCCTGTGGGGCTCAGAGGAGAGCACACGGCTGATGATGGAGACAGGGCCCCATGACGGCCACCGGGGACCAGGGTACTGCTGTGGGCCAAGGGCACAGTTTCCCAGACTGCTCTGCCTCCGAAAGTTCTGAGATTCCAAGTTGTCTCTATCCTTACTCGACACAGGATGGTAGTGGTGCGGTGATGGTCTGGGAGTCCCCAGCAGAGGTGGAATGTTTAAATCCAACACATCGAATCCATTCTGTGCTGTCCCAGAATAACTAAACTGCTGTGACACAGTTTTCAGCTCTTAAGCGTGTGTCCCCAGGGCCAGGTTTCAATGACCACAAGGACCACAACGGACTGAAATAGGTCACAAACCAGTCCAAGAGAAGGGTGTCACCGGCCCAAGCTGCACAGGGCAGGGGAGGAGCTGGGGCAGAGGAGGGACGTGATGCGCACAGGGGTGCGAGAGTCACTTGAACGTGGCTTTCTGGTTGGGCTCCTCCTCTCCTGAGAGGGCCTGGCCTCAGTGGACACCCAGAAGCTACCGAGGCCATTCTGCTTGGACAAAGCTCACAAGGTAGGATGAGAGGCCCAGTTTGCCGCAGCAGAGGGTGGACAGTCTTTACTGAGACCGAGAAAAGACAGACTGTGCCTACACTGTCACGCAGGGAGATTCAAGCTGGTTCCAGCAAGAATTCCTGTTGCACAGAGCCCTGGCCACAGCATGAGTGGCCGCAGGACCCTGCAACCTTCTTGGGGGGGTTTGAACTCAGGATAACTTCTGTCACTTCACGGCTCAATGTGGCCCTACCTGAAGGCGGTAGCACAGACTTGGATGAATTTTCAAAGGACCCCGTTTGCCTCAAGAATTTAATAACAGGGGACGCCTGGGTGGCTCAGCGATGGAGCGCCTGCCTTTGGCTCAGGGCGTGATCCCGGGGTCCCGGGATCGAGTCCCACATCGGGCTCCCTGCATGGAGCCTGCTTCTCCCTCTGCCTGTGTCTCTGCCTCTCTCTGTGTGTCTCTCACGAATAAATAAATAAAATCTTTAAAAAAAGAACTTAGTAACAGCGACCGTGCTATTGCTTTCACCATGTGCTAAGGAAGCGCTATTGAAGGTACAGAACAAAAATCAACTGTCTTATCCTTATAGGAACCCCTGAGGTAAGTGTTATCATTATTATTCCCATTTCACAGGCAGGAAATTTGAGGCCAGGGCGAGTCCGGTGGCCTTCCCAAGATCACACAGCTAAAGGGCGGCAGAGCTGGGGATCCCCCACCCGGCCCCATTTCTCAGGCGCTCTGTGACTCTCCTAAGAGAGGGTAACAGGAGGGGCTGGACGATGTGAGGGACAGTGTGTGGGGGGCCGCGCACGACTCCCTGGCCCTCTGGGTGGGAGGGGCCTCTGCTAAATGAGAAGGAAATCGTAATCCCATTAGTGCTTTCCTTTAAACCACAGCTAGGCCAGCGCAGAAATTAATGACAGCCTCTTTACTTGAACATCCAATTCAAATCAGCATATCCAATTCCAATTAACTGGCTTACCTGTAGGCCCCTCCAAACCTTTTTGCTTGTGCATCAATTTCTTCCATACTTAGCTCTAAATTATGGAGCCCCAGCTTGGGACCTGTCACTCCAATATCACTTTATTAGTAGTACTAGTAGTGTAAGTAGATTTATTTATTTATTTATTTATTTAGCAAGCGCTGCTGAAAAACGACGGGGAATCTTCTTCTTCTTGGGCCTCTCAGTAGGAAACAAATTGGTCTGAGAGGCATCACCATGCAGAGGGAGGCACCGGTTCTTGTCTGGAGGGCTGGCATCTAATCCCAACGTTCTCATTAATTGGCTTTGTGACCTCAGGCAAGTCACTTCCCCTGTTTGCGTAATAGTTTCTGTAGCTGCCAAATAAAGTGGGAACTCCTGTCCTTATGGGCACAAAAAGGATGCTGGGGGAATGAAATGAGTTATTAGCTATGCATTTCAGGACGGTCCAATATCCATTTATTACGCACCTGCCGTGAGCCAGGCCTGTGCTTGGCGCTGGGGACACCGAGGGGGAGAAAGATCCCCTTAGGAAGCCCCAGGAGCTAGGGAACGGACAAGCCAACCAGTCTTCACAAACATAGGAGCTACCCCATGTGAGAGGAGTTTGCCCGAGGGGGTCCTGGGAGGGCAGGGTGGGAGGCAGGCCTTGGGCGGGAGTCTGAATGGATGAGCAGGAGTGGAAATGTGAGTTCTTTGGCTAATTTCAAGTGTGATGTCAGTAGAAGAGTGTTATTGTTATGTCTGAGCCCAGATTTCTTGGAAACTTGGTTTCTCAGACTTGAGCGTTTTGGAGAAGATGAGACTTTTGATGTGCGTTTATTGAGGGCTCGACAACAATTTCTGCAGGTCTTGTCACTTTATGTCCGAGAAGTCACTTTGGAAGAGGCCTTTATTACTTGATTTTATCTCTGCCTCAGGACTCAGGGCTTGCGTGCTCTGTGAATGTGTATGTGTGTCTGTGTGCATGTGCACACACACATAGAAACATGTAGACATTTAAAGGGGGACGAGGTGGGGCAGGCCTGGCGCTGCTCAGACTGAACCTGGGGGTGAGTTGATGGGCGGGTGTATCTGCAGCTGTGCAGTTAGTGCTGTGCGAGAGGATTCTAGCTGAAGTTTATTTTTGTAGAGCTTCATGACCCGAATTATTTATAGATTGAAGGCTTTGGTAAATTCGGTCTCTGAGATCCTTCCTCCCTACATCCCGCACACATACGCACGCGCATGGGCACACACACCCACAGAGGCAGTAGCACCTTCCAGGGTGCTTCTGATCCTTCCTCCCCTGGAGCTGTGCAAATATTAACTACCCATCCAGAGTCACAACCCAGTAGGCTGAGGATCCCCGGAGGACAGCTGGGAGCCCGGCCCTAAATGCTTGAACAACGGAGAGGGATATAGGAGCCAGGGAAACTCAGTCTGTGGGTTGCAATGAACCAAGAGAGCAGAGGAAGAGGAGAGACAAGGCCAAGGATCCCTCCTGTCCCTGAAAAGGAAGGAGGTCACTAAGATATGCTAAACTTTGAGAATTTTGCCCCCACCCCTGCCTGCATGTGCATAGACACAAACACACACACACACACACACACACACACACCCATACCCACATATAGGCAGATGATTCTAGCATTGGACCCCAGTGAGATGTCGGTCAATCACTGGGGCTTTGACACTGGAGATTGACATTTCCATGTACAATTATTTCCCTTTCTGTGCATGTTAGGAATCTGCCCTAAATATTAAACTGGGGGGTGGATGATCTAGCAGAGGGGTTCATGATCCTGAGGCTTCTGGATTTCTTCCTTCATGGAAGGCTAAGCCATGGAAGGCTTTCTCCCGGAATGTGGGGAGGGGCTCCCGAGAGAAACCATTTGTTCTCTGGACTTCTGCATCTGGGAACAGTGAGAATTAAGAGCCTGGGTTAGAATAGGTGATGTAGTGAATATTTATTGAGCAATGACTATAAGTCAAGTGTTCAGAGATTCGGTTGAGGAGACTGGCTGGATTGAGAGTCTCTTTTTCTAAATTGCGGCTTCATTGCTCCTCACCAGCCAGGGGTGGATGGCCGAGTGACCACTGACCCCCGGGGCCCACAGAACCGAGAGGAGCAGCCTCTGCTTCACACCTTCCTGTGGTTAACGACCAGCTGCGTTTCACAAGGGCACCAACTTCTCTCTCCCCGGGGCCTCTCTCCCTGTATGACTCAGCAGAGAGTGACATCAAGATCTAGAAGCAAAAGAATCCCATCTCTCCGTTCTCCCTCTGTCTGGGACCAGCCCCACCCGTCAACCCTGCTCCAGTTCAAGACTTGGGCCAGTGAGGAGGATCCGGGAACCAGATGAGGTTGCCAAGGGCAGCGGAAGCACTTGATTGTTCTGGGAAACAATAAGATCAACACTGGCGGGGGACAGTTGAAGCATTAAGCAGCCTCCGAAGAAATCACATCACACAGCAGCAGAGCAATAATTCACGGGGAGCGCGCAGAGTTGCGGGGGGTGGCGAGCATTCAGGAGTGGGGGAGGAATGAATAAAAAATGATGAGCAATCTCTGCCAACCGGAAATCTCTGTTTGCCCGAAGCTCTAGCCACGTGGGGCTCTCAGAATCCCCACTCGAGGCACCGCACACAGGTTCTCGGCCTGGGGATACCCCACCTGGTTGAGGATAGCGCCTAACTTCTTGGGCTTTTTGTGAACCGGGCACGATTCAGAAGCACCCTTCAGGGCCCAGGTGGAGGGGGACGCAGGCTTTCTTATCAAACTCTGGAACTGGGTGTGGTGAGAATCGGGCAGGCTGCCCGCCCAGGTTAACCGCCTTGGAAATGCCCGGCCCCACCCCCCCAGAGGCCCTGCGACCAGGCCAAGCGAAGCAGCACTTCCTGGGACCCGACACACACGGCTTCCGAATTGCTCATCAGCCTTTATCAGTGTAGTTCGACGCATTTATTGAACACGTCAACCAGCGTGCAAAAGGTTGGGGCGAGAAACATCAATGATCTTGAACAGTGTGACGTCGGCCTCCCCATTTCACAGAATAAGAAACATTAAGCGTCTAGGGCAAGTTAGGGACAGAGCCAGGCTCAGAGCTGAATCTTCCTGATTCCAAAGCCTGAACTGGGTCTCTTTCATTAGGCTCCCTCTGGGGCCCCGCTTCTCCCTAAGTCAAACGGAGAAGACGATGCCTGCACTGGAACTAGGACTTACATCTAAAAAGTGTTCGGTGCCCCTGGAGATAAGTCCTGGGGAACAAAATAGATCCTACAGCTGTCTCCTCTACTATGACAAGGAAGGCCACCTGCAGTCTGGAGAAAGAGCAAAAGGTGGGGCAGTTAAGAGGGTTATTACCCTCTTTAATTAACTCATTCTTTTCAATGGCCTAAAATTGCCCTGCATTTTATAATCTGGAACCGTAATCTCCAGCTTTCATTAACACCGAGGATGACATTTAAAGCTGTAAGAATGGGAAGGGAGGCCTAGACTTGTGAGCACAGCTATCTGGCACCGGGCTTGTGCCTGAACACAGGAGGCTCCCTGAGATTTTAAAAGGAGAAGTCATTGAGCAAATGCATGTGGCCTGCGTACACCACGCTGCGGAAATGCGTGGTAGCCCAGGGACGGGGCGAGCACATCGCGCCGCTGCGTCTCTCGTCCCACCGCTAACGGGTGAGGCTCGAGTCTTCATTGCCTCTTATCTGTGCTACAGCAATAACCTGAGAAATCTCCCTGCCTCCAGCATATTCCCGCTGTAATCTGTTCTACCAACGCTGCCAGATTAATCTTCTTAAAACACTTATTTGATCCTGCCTTTTCTGTATGCAAAATCCTTAAATTTCAGGTGTTTGTAATTTTCTTTCCCTTGCTTATCTCACTCCTAATTTTTTTTTTTTTTTTAATGATGAACATACACTACTTTGGGAATACGAAAAAAAAAAAAAAAGAAAGTAAATCATCGCATGCACCCATGTACCTACAACACAGAACACCCTTCATTGCCTCCGGTGAGACTTTAGAAACGTTCACGTCCCCTTACTTGTCATTCCGGGGTCTAGCTAGCATGGCCTTCTCATCATTCTCCAATTAGGTCTCCAGGTTTTTGGTCTGCATGTCTTGGCTTGACAATTTATTCTCCTTCTTGGATCCTAACCATCCTTCAAGGCCTAACCCAAATGCCCCCTCCTCTAGGAAGCCCATCCTGATCTCCCCTTTGAACTCCCATAGTCCCTAGTGAGTCTCTCGGCATGGTGACCTGTGAACACACGTGATGATCTCTTCTAAGACTGTTAAGTTACTAGAAAACAGACACGGGTACAGCCTCCTATGCCTTACTGCATTCAGTGCTGCTGTACACATCATAGGGCTTCCATCACCCCCCCCCCCCCGATGGAGTGAATGAATCCCTGTTCCTGCAACTGGGTAGGAACGGAACATTAGCCACAGCTCACATTCATTTAACCCCCATTATTGATAGATATTGTGCTAAGCGCTCAATACACACTCTCTCATTACAGCCTCACAACAACTCTAATAGTCCCATGTTATGGATGAAGACACAGAGGCTCAGAGGCATGAGGTGACCTCCAGGTCACAGGGCTGGTGGGTGGAAGAGCCAGCATGGCCTTCACTTTTGTAGGCCTCTGTTTCCCCATCTCCGGAAAATACTGAGTGGAAAAAAGAGAGACTCTCACTTTGCACATCCTCCCCACCCTCCATCGGATCTTCTGGAGCCTGGCCCACAAGCACGCTGTGCTCACTTCCCTCTGTCGAGGTGGCTGTTGGGCTCCCCACCGGACCGCCAAGAGCTCCTGGGAGGAAAGCACCCTAGCCGCTCAAGGTGCTTCTACGGAGAAGAACTCCAGGCCACCAAGCCAGAGCTCGGCTGGCTCAGAGGCAGCGAGCAAGCAAGGGTTAAGTTGGCAAAGATGGGCTCAGCGCTGGGGTCTGGGAAACCACATCAGAGGAGGAGAGGGAAGGGAAGGGAGGCCAGAAGGCCTCTGCCCTGCAAACCCGAGACACCAGCCCAGGGGTGCCCCCGTGCTCTGCTACGTCTGACTTCCCGGCAGAGCCCAAGGGCACAACAGACAGCTGGGGGAGGGTCTGGCTCTTTTAAAAGATTCTGTTTGACTAGCTGTCGTCTTCACACCTTTCCCCATCTCCCCTCCCAGGAGAAGGACTTTAATAATGAGCTGCTTCGTGACAACAGACCCCTAATTAATTCATTGCTATTCTTCTGGGGCCAGATCATTCTCATCAAGGTGGGGGGAGATGGGGCCTGTCGAGCCAGGGCTCTGATCAGGTCTGTGGCTGACTCTCACTTTCCTCCCTGTCATCGCTGCCCCGAGACCCCTCCCGGTCACCTTGCGCTCTCTAACTGGACACCTGCTTCTCCTCGAGGTCAGGCCCCTCCTCGACGTCAGGCCCCTCCTTGCACCGACGCCCCGCGGCCTCTGGGCGCAGCGCCAGGATGCAGACCCTGCAGGTGGCTGGCTACAATGGGACAGCAGGTGCCAGGGGCTCACCGGGGAGGGGGAAGGAGGGGGCAGTGCCCGGCCTGGTGAGGAGCGAGCTCTGTGCTGCCTTTCTCTGGGCATCAGCAGAGCCCCCAGTGGGCTCACGGTCAGCGACGTGCAGCCCCATTCTCGTCCAGCCTCCCCGCGTCCTCCGGACCCCAGGAGCTCCCACTACCCAGGGTGCTGCGTGCTCCTGGCGTGTGGACAGCCGACATCACCTCATCCAGGGAGTGGCCACATTGCAGCAGCCTGTGGAATTCTTCACATGAGGATATGAGCAGGCGACTGGGATTAAGACTGACGGGAATGATTTAGGGACAGTCTGGGAAAAAAAAAACAACCTTAAAAAAAAATCAACCCATGAAGCCAGATCACACTTGGAGGTGATAGAAATTAAGGGGCACACGGGTCTCCCATTGAGCAGCCTCTTAGGTTTCTCGGTTTCCCTTCTCGATCTTTCAAGCCCCACACCTCAATCTTCCCTGCTGATAGGTGTTGACTGGCCAGTCAGGGCTGAAGTCCTCACTTGCTGGGGCGGAGGTCACACGGGGGCACTCAGCCAAGGGACTTAATTCTCACTTTTCTCATCTGCAAAACTGGTAAAAACCAAACTGCCTACTTGGCGAAGCTGCGGTGGGGACAGATTAGATCAGGAATGGGAAAGCATCTGGGACCCTGGAAAAGGCTGCAGGGAGGTGAGGAATTTTTGATGGATTTTCTTTTTTGATCCACAGACTTGGGTGGGACCAGGCTGAGGAGGAAAATTGGGCAGGGAGGAAGTTCTTCAGGAGCCCCTGGGGTAACTGGTCACCCCCACCTTCTGTCCTTTCCAAGGGAGCAGGCTGGGTCAGGGTTGGGGAAGGAGGGGGAGGAGGGGGAAGGGAAGAGGGAGGAGGAGGAGGGGGAGAGGGAAAGAGGAGAGGTAGAAGGGGAAGGGGGAGGGGTGGAGGGGGAGGAGCAGAGGGGGGAAGAGGAGGAGGAGGAGAGGAAGGAGGGGGAGGAGAAGAGGAGAGGAGGACAAGGAGGGGGAGGAGCAGAGGAAGGGGGAGGAGAGGGAGGAGGAGGGGAAGGGGAGGAACAGGGGAAAGGGAGAGGAGCAGAGGAGGGGGAGGAAGAAGGGGAGGAGGGGAGGAAGAAGGGGAGGAGGAGGAGGAGTGGAAGAGGAGAGGAGTAGAGGAAGGGGGAGGAGGGAGGAGGAGAGGTAGGAGGGGAAGGGACACAGAAGAGGAGGAGGGAGGAGGGGGAGGAGGGGGAGGAGGGAGAGGAGAGGGAGGAGGAGGAGGAGGGAGCAGCAGGAGCAAGGAGCAGGAGCCCTTTGCATTATGGGAGTTTGTGGCCAGCTTTTGAAGGCAGCCTCTGAGCACGAAGGAATGGTTTTGCTGGGGTCTCCACAGGACCTGTGCTGGGGACAGAGGGCTGAGGCCACCGGGGCCAAAAGGACGGCAGCTTTCTGATTCAAACCCTTTTTACTTTGTAAAAAAGGAGAGAAGTGAGGGGGAGGCTCCAGGCTTTTCCCCACAGAGAGAAGGCCGCTGGGGTAAACCTACCCACTTCTAATCTGCTCCTTAAAAAGAGCTGGAAGGAGCTACAGCTTAGCTTTTGTGTGGAGTACTAAAGCATCCCCCTCTCCTGCCCCTCCCACACCCCCACTCCTCCGGATTTTTTTCTCTTAAAAGAGCGCTCCACCTCTCCAGGGACTGGAATCATTAACTGAACAGCACTTTGCCTCTCATAGCTTTTGACAATTTGGCAGTGAGCTGGAACGTACAGAGAAACTGCAAAGCAGCAGGGGGAGAGAGGGGGAGCGAGAGGTGTGTCCCTGGGCCACGGCCCCACACCTGGCTGCTCGGCTCTGCGGAAGCGCTGCGTCCCCAACTGCTGGCAGGTGCTGCAGGGGCAGGGGGGTAGCGGCCGGTGGGCAGGGAGCTTCACCTGGTTTCCCAGCCGCGCCTCTTCTGCTGTCACCTAGAGGTGGCTGGGGGCTCGGATGCCTCAAGGAGAGGCAGGAGTTCGGCTCCTCATCCTACTGCACAGGGGACCCTTCCTGAGACGAGCAGAGGACGGGCAGTTGAAGGATGAGGTTTGACAAGGAGGCAGGAGCCTCCACAGGGGCCTCCCAAGGCCACAAAATCCAAAGAGGGCAAAAGGAAAATGGGAGAGAGGAGGACCACAGGTTCCCCAGTCAAGTTGTGGCAGAAGCGGCACGGAGAGAGGGGGAACTCTTGGGTCTCCCAGGTAGGAACATCTACAGAATTGGCTTTGCACAGTCCCAACCAGGGGGAAGCTGAGGATTGTGAGGGGGTTTCTCAGCAAGGCCAGCGGGTCCCCCTGGCGAGGATCGGAGAACTCCTGGTCTCCTCCTCTCCTCCCCACACCCGGCCTTACTCAGCAATCCTAGACTGGAGCGCGGTTACCACGTCCTGAGCGCACGCTCTGTCTTGAACAGGGCACTGGGCGCCTGACATAAATACCTACTTATCTCCAAAACCCATTTCACTGACAAAGAAACCAGGGCTCAGAGAGGTGAGGTGGCTTGACCTTGGATCACAACAGGTGGTGGAGAGAGCTCAGGGCCCCCGGTCAGGTTGCTTAGACAATCTTTTATTAAGCCACACGCTTCCCGAAAACGCATTCACCTTTGTCCTGCGTATGATGCTAACATCTTGTGTCTATCATTTTAATGCCCCTATTCTGCTGTCTGAGCCCCCGTAGGAGTGCCAACGAAAATCATAAATTCCCAGATGTAGAAGCGGAATCTCCAGAGTTCGTTTTGTTCGACTTTTAGCGGGAGTGCCAAGCACAATGGGGTGCGGTGAAAAATTGCATTCTCTCCCTGAATCAAGTTTCAGCATCAGAAAGCCACAAGCCTGGCCTACGGAAGCTTAACCTGCAAAGCTTCACTTTCCTAAATGGCCTTATCCACTTGTTTCTTGTTGCTGCTCCAAGAGAGTAATTCGGTGGATGTGGATTGTTAGGTGGGGGCCTTGGCACGTGAGCAGGAGCTAACACCAGAAACTGTCACATAAAAGACGCTTCTGATGCCGATGGGAAACTTTTGTCCTGGTTTCTGTACGTGGTCTCGCATGATAAATCATTCGTAGACTGTGATGTCTGGGAATCGCCTCTCCTGAAAAATAGGTATACTTCTTTCTACCTGAGAGTAAGGATTTCTAGTTCATCCTATTTCCCTTTTTGATTTGGCTACCAGGATACTCGGGCCAAATCTGGGGCCCGGGCTCCGGTGCTGACGCGTGCTTTATGGTTAGCACACTTATTTCCACTCCCGTCACATGACTTGGATCTTCCAGTTCCATGCTAGTTTTCATTACATACGTTTGCCAAAAGTTTTCTTACAAGTTACTTAATTCCTCATTTGGACAGAAGCGGGATGGGAATGCGTGTAAATAATTACACTCACGCACTCACATGCTGGTCTGCACCACATGAATTTGCACTCGGTCCTGTGTTGCTGTGGTAAAGTCTCAGGTCTCTGCACTGTGTGTCCATGTCCTTTCTCTGTGGGTAGCAGCTGGCCGGGAGCTTTCCAAGCAAGGGCCTGGACTACTCCCAGGTAAAGGTGATGTTACATTGGAAGAGAGGGAAGAGGTCGGGACATGCCCCTAAAGACCAAGAACCAGGTTTCAATTCGATTCTTCTAGGCTACCTAAAATCCATCGTTCAGCTGTGGGTCTCCCCCGTGGTAATGTTCTCTAACTATCTGTACAACAGAAGAATGAATAAATCAACTAGAGAAGGAATGCCTTTCTGAGCCAAGAGAGTTTCTCCTAGGAGAGAAGAAAGTCCCATCTTCAGGCCACAGAAGGAACTCGAGCTCACTAGGAGCTCAGTGGGAACCAAGCTCCCTGCCCCATCCCCGTCCCCCAGCCAGGCCAAGAGCATTGGTCACCTGCACCGTGTGCAGCAAGACCGGGTCAGTGTGCTGGACGCCAGGAGAAGGGGAGTGGGAAGAGGGGGAAGGAGGATGGTAGGAGGGAGGCCTTTTCTGCAGCCTTTCTGTTCTCGGTCCCTGGATTGAGTGAGTGGCCCCGTAGCAATGGTGGGAGGAGAAACGGTGGTCTCTACACGTGTCTGTCTGTATTCCCGGCACTCTCCTTCGGCCTCTAATCTCCCATCCCCTTCTCCGGCTCCTTCTCATGTTTCTCCTGCCAGTTCCTGTTTCTGCCCACCTATTATCTCTCTGTCCTCTGCTCTCTACATCTCACCCTCTCTTCGGCATGTGTGCGCACACACGCCCCTCTCCTGGATATCCCAGAGAGAAGCTCTTGCAGCCCCCCGTCTGACCTCATCTCGCCGACTCCAGAGACAGTCGAGAGCAGAAGACACCGGCCCCAAGCACGGGACACCGCACATCCCCGACTGACCTGTGTCCAATCTCAGATTCCAACTCTAATCCCAGTGGCCTTGCCAATGTCAGTCGGGCTAATTTCCTCCTGTAATTAGAAGGGACCCCCCCCCCCCAAATTCCATCTGTAATCCCAGATAATTAGCTCTCTGATTGCCAGTGCGGGGCAGGAAACCTCGTGTTTGGAGAGGGATTTTGGACGCAAAGATTAGGCCAACACGGTGCAGGAAGCTGCACTGGGAAACAGGCCGTTCACAAAGTTTGTTGTTGAAAGAGATTTGTGGTGGGTACGGGGCCTGTTTCCCACCTGGTGATCTGAGCTGCCTCCGACCCTGTCAGGTTTGGCAGCAAGTAAGGACCCTTCCTCAGCCTGCAGGCTCCTCCTATCGCAGGCCCTGTCGCTGCTACGCTAGCACATCAGATCGAGGAGACTCCCAGGGAGGGGATGCCTTCTGCTTGTGGAGGGCAATGTGTGTCTCTGCAGGTGGGAGGGAGGGACGGCCCCGTAGGTATCCACCCCTACGTGCTGGATGGGTGGCAAAGGTTAATAAAATATGGTAGGTGACAAGACCACCATGACTCCTACTGATCCGGGGAGGAGGAGAGATGCCAGGAAAATGGAGGAATAAATCCCTCTCTTACAGGCCTCAGGGAGGACTCCTCCAAGTGGCAGGTGACGAGGACCCTGAGGTCCGAGTCTCCCGGCTGAGGCTGGGGCTTGTTAACAGAGTCAGCACTGCATTATCATCGGCACTGCAGATGGTGCACCCTGGTAGGGACATTTTCTGTTTTGTGTCTGTCATCTAAATTTCCCTTCTGTGATCCTCAGGATCATCCTGCAAGGGTGGGTATCCTCTTATAGAAGAAAAAACCAAGTCCCCGAGAAAGCAAATGACCCCCGCAAGATCACAGAGCAAACCATCGTGGCATGGCTGAGGGTAAGGCACTAGGCTCCAGGCAACTGGTCATGCTTCTTCTGTGCACAATCCCACGCCTTCTGGCTGCGAGATCCTTCCATTGGGAGTTTGAGCATTTAGGATGTTAGGCTGATGGAAGATTTGGGACACTGATATTCAGGGAGATCTAGGGCTCTGACTGCTAAGGATGGCTCAACTCCTCTGTGAAGACTCTGAAAGCCCAACGCTACCATATAACATCCGTCCAAATTTTTTCCTGATGTGGAATGGGGCTGGCATTCTCAGGCCGCCTGAATAACCCTGGTGTGGCCAGAAGTGAGGCCCCTTCCCTTTTCTTCTGCGCTACTCGGAGCCAGAAGATTAGCTTCTGAGAGGAAGGGGCAGGAACTGAAGCTGGGGCCTGTGCATGGGGGACCTGTGCTCCCAGAGCTGGAAGGGAGCAACAGGGGCCTGAGGGCTGGCACCTGGGGGATTTGCCCGGCCCTGCTCCCCCACTGTGGCCCCTCCAATGAGCTCAGGGCATGGGGGAGGGGGACAGGCCACGGATGGATTCCAGATGGGCTATCAGGTTTGCCCATAGTCGACTGTGAGGCTCCTCGGGTCTCAGCAGCTCCCTCAGCGCCGATGCGGCTGCTTGGCAGAAGCCTGCTGTGGAATGCCAGTGAAACCCAACCCGCCTCTCCCACTGGCTGCCCCCTCACTCCCCCTGCACCAGAGATAGCACATTTCTTACCAGCCCCTTCTCTCCTTCCTTAGTATACTCCCCCGCCCCCAGAGGTAGAAAGCACTAGAGCTGAGGACTGGCTGATAGCTGGGCCCCCAGCTTGGGATCTTTGGCCGGAAAGATTTTCCCCTCCACGCCTCCCCCACCCCCACCGGCCCCCAAGAAGAAGTAGCTCTATAAGGTTCTGGGTTCGAGTTCTGAATCCTTGAGAACAAGGCGCCTACATGGGGAGCCTGCGAGGTAGAGGACAGAAGCTCCTGTGTCCCTCTGATTGTCAGATCTGTCCAGTTGGCTCTGACCCCGGTGTGGGAGGGGAGAGGGGAAAACTAAGAACAAGGGGGCCGGATATCCCATATCCCCACAGCACTGCACCATGGCACGGCTTGCAGAATTATCAAGCACATCTCATTCCACCCAACAGGCTGGAGAAAAGGGAAGCCCTCTTTATCCCCATCCTACAGATGAATAAACTGAGGCTCTGGGAGGTCTAGGGCAAAGGTTTGTTTTCGGTCTCTGGAATGTGGCCACAAACATTTCTGAAACATTTTGCAGGGTGTGCCAAGGATAGGGCTCAGGCTTTGGGGATACGGAGACAAATAATACATAAGATCATGCCATAGAAGCCGGTGCTGTTTTGCTGATGTCACGTAATTAATAGATTAATTATTCTCATAGAGGGCCCTCAGGATCTCATCATATAATAGACTTTCACACATCCTCACCCATTCGCTGTGGTTTAAACGAGGAGATCAAGTTCATTTCTGCCTCGCGGAGAGAAGAAGGCAGTATTGCAAATCCGATAAGGGGATGGCGTCAGGATTTCCTGCCCGGTGAAACGTGCCTCAGTCTCCCCCTGGGTGTCAAGGTTCTGCTATACAGTGACTTGATGCTGAAGTTTCTAGAACCTTCCATCTCAGCCTCCTCCAGCCAGGTCTGGCACGCCTCTTCTCTCAGGTCCGCCTTGGGTCGTTTGTTAATGACTGGCAGGCTGGAGGTGATGCTGCCCTGTCAGGGTTGATTAGTTGGGGCTGAAATTTGCATTTTGCTTCAGAAAACCAGTTTGGGATCTGGCTGGCAGAAAGCAGCAGGGCTCCAGCTTCAATAGAGAATGCCCCTGAGGCCAGGCATTTGAATTAACCACAGAAGCCTTTTCTCCCCTTTCCCTCCACTTCCTCAAGCCCCTTCCTCACCTCTCCCCTCACACCAGAAGGCTGGTTGACTGCAAGCAAAGGGCTCTCTGAACACGCTTGCAGAAGAAAGGCCTTTTGCTGCTTCTTCAAAGAAGATGCGAAGCTCCCTCCAGCCTCTCTGGAGGATCGGGGAGGGAACAGGCTGTCTCAAAACGCCATTAAAACATCTCTCACATGAAAAACAGGCCTGGAATGTGCAACTTCACGAGACAGTGGTCCCAGGAAGCACGGATGCTGGTCTTCTGTTCCCCAAGGGCGCGCACAGGTGTCTAGGCCCCAGCTGGGGGCCTGGCCCTGTCCTGGGAGGTGCGAGGGTGCCCGGGCCAGAGAGACAGCCTCTCCGCATTCCAGCCTCACCCTTTTAATAAAACAATAAATAAAACTGTTCTCTTTCTCCTCCCTCCCTAGTTTCCGAGGGAAGCGGCCCTGTTCTTCTCAGAGATAGCGGTCTGGGTTCTCATCACACGCCGCCTTCCCAGCCTCCCTCGCCGGCCCTTCCTCTCCCCAGTCCTGGTGCTATTTTAAGTTGAGGCTTCCAGCCAAAATCTGTACTTTATTAATTACGCGTCAACTACTCTGTGTAATGGTTAATGCGTTTTCCAGATTGTATCAAACGCACAGTGAAGGGAGAGGATCCGAGGGCCGCCTGGGTGCCTGGCGGGGTGGGTTCTGGCTACGGGGCAGCAGCCGGGGCCGGCCCGCCTGTGTCTGCTCATGGGCTCCCCTCTGCTCCCCCCTGGGGTCTCTGTTAAGACCAGGCCCCAGTCGGACTCGCAGGTCTCTATTTAAAGAACTCAAGGCACGCTGAGGGGAAGGCAGGAAAACCCGCCCCATTAGGAAGGGCCAAAGGGCTGGGGACAGCCCGGATCAGTGGCAGGGGGACCGGAGGCTGCAGGGGGCGATCCGCAAGTGTGGCTGGCTCAGTGAGCGGCCACAGCGAGGCTGGAGATGACGTGGACCATCTGTTCTCCTCTCCAGAGGAGAGAGAAATAGCATTTGTATCAAAGCAAGAGAGATGAGAGTGAGACCCGGGCATCGCGTTCCTGACCCGCCAGGCTTCCAGCGCTGGGGCTGACCAGCCGCGTGCCTTGAGCAAGTCTTTCAGCTCCTCCGGGCCTCAGTTTACCGATCTGTAAAGCTAGACTCGACTCAAGATGGCCCCTGGGGTCCTTTCAAGATTGGGTCATTTGTGTTTCTTTCTGGGAGAAGTTAGGAGAGAGTCTGGGGACAAGCAGGATCTCTTTGGGGTGAGCACAAAGATGAGTTGTGTGCACTTCTTGAGCCCCAGGAATTCACAGTCAGGGGAAGAGAGACGACAGTAACATACGACATCAAGATGCTAGCAGGCGGGCACCATCCTATGTGCTTTATGCATAAGAACAACTAAAGGCCCACAACAGCTCTACGAGACAGGTTCTCCTACCTGCCCCCCGTGTTGCTGATGAGAAATAAGGCACAGAGAGGTTTAGTGACTTGTCGGGAACCACACTGCCAGCAAATGGACAGGCCTAATTTGGAGCCCAGACGGTCCCAATGCAAAGACTGTGACACTCGCCACTGCACACGCTACCTCGGGGGGAAGGAGGATACGCAGCTCACACATAAAGCTGGCTCTGCTACACGCCGTCACCAATGACCGGGATCCAGAGGACTGGATAAACCCAGGAAGGCTTCACTGAAGAGGTGGGATGTGAGTCGACAGGGCCTCGTGAATAGCTTGAGCCAAGGTGCAGGCGTGGACTGAGAAGGGGCCACTCAGGGACGGGGAAGGGAACCGGCAAGGCTGGAACCAGGGGGTGTGATGTAGCAGAGGCGGCGTGGGGAAGGGGTGGGGAAGGGGTACAGGAGGAGACGAAGCATTGCTGGTGGCGGGGCGACAGGACCCTGTTCAGGAGCCCGTGGGGAGGCTTTCAGGGGGTCAAAGAAGGTGGTCGGTGACTCCGGGGCAGAGGGCGCAGAAGCCAGCACCAGTACAGGAAGAAGGGATGACATGAAGGGGGGCAGGTGAGGCTCCTAGAGAAGAGGGACAACCAAACGTAGGCCAGGAGGGAGGGGGAGGAGGGAAGCCTCGGGGAGCCGGGCTGGCTAATTGGTGAGGGATGTGGGCGGGGGATGGGGTGAGGGGTCTGCGCAGGGGCTCTAAGTTGTGCACACTAGGGCTGGAACAGGGCTGCTGAAGCATTTACCATTCAATTCCCCAGAGAAGCCCCTTCCGCGCCCCCCCACCCCCTCATGGCTCTGGTTCCCTAGTGACAGGGTCTCGCCTGCCTTGGGGACCTTGTACATCACCCTCACCCAGTCACCCCTGGATCAAGCAGCCGCTGGCGGTGTCACTTGCTGGTGTCCTCCTCCCCAGGAGCCCACGCCGTGGGCTGCCTGCACCCCAGGGCTGGACGCGGCCCACGGCTTGCCAATGCTCAGTCGGTCCCTGCTCCAGGCCCGGGGCTCAGCACCCTTCGCCCGCCCCTGGAGGCCGGCCTGGGCTTCTCACCAGCGCTGCCCCTGGGCCGCGGCTCCCTGCGGTGCACAGGGCGGCCTGTGCTCCTCTGTCCCGCTCCTCTGTCCCGCTCCCGCCACACTGATGGCTCCTGACACTTGCGCGCAGTGTTGCCGGGTGGCAATAATGAACAGTTTAGCGTGGAGATTGGCCTTAGCAGGAGGGAGCCGCTGTGTGCGCGTGTGGGAGGCCGGGGGACACCTGCAGGCCCTTGGCGCCCCAGTGGAAGGACCTTTGGGGCACTCCTTCCCTGGCCGGGCCCTCCTGCCGGGCCGCCCCCGCCCCTCCTGTGCTCCCTCACACTCATCTGCCTCACGGCTGCCTGGGTTCGATTCCCTCTGCCCCCGGCTCAAAAACTAAGACAGTGCCCGGTGGGTCTTTCTTCCCCTCCTTCCTCCAACGGGCTTGCCCCCCTTTACCTGTGTCTTCCCTGGAGGACCTGCAGACATTGCCCAAGAAATACTTTCTTCCCAAGTCCTTGTGGGATTTTGAGAAAAAAGAAAAAGGGGAAGAGGAGAGCATCTGATCCTCACTCTCAGAAGGGAGTTCATCTGGGTCCTCCCCAAGCAGGGGCAGGGAGCATCCGTGAAGACTCCTGAGACGGGCAGGGGGGACCGCAAACTCCTCTGGGGGTCCAGCTGGAGCCTCCTTCGGCCCGGCCCCAGAGCCAGGCCGCCTCACCCCCCGAGTGTCCGGGTGGGAGGGAGCTCCTCCGGACGTATTTAGCAGGCGCTGCCTGACGCTAGCGGCACTAATGGATTCTGTTATCTCGCCAGGACCCTTGTCTGCAGATGGGCAAAGCGGAAGGAGGTGGCAGGTTAAAAATACTCTGTTAGCAAAGAGGCTTAGGTGGGGGCCCTGGCATGAGAATTGCAGCGGGGAGAAGCCTCTGGGACAGGAAATCAGCGATGGAACCCAAACGGCCGAACCCTCGGCCTCTCTTTTGCCTCCGACTTGAATTTGCCACCATTCTGAATATGAGCGTGGAGATGGGGGGATCCATTTGGCCCTTTTTATGAGGCCTGGACGGCCGTGTCTTGGGCGACACCACTTACAGTCACCTGGCCCTCTCTGCCTGGGGTGGCGGATGCCCATGCTCTGATTCATTTTATAGCACACATTCTCTTACTCGAGAGAAAGGAACCGAGTTCTGGATGGATGGGAATAATAATACCCTACATTTATAGAATGTTTTTATTGCTTCTGAAGTGTTTCCATGTACAGTACCTCATTGCAGCCTTATAACATACCTGTGAGGTGAGAATTATTATCCTAATTTGATATATGGGGAAACAAGGCTCTGAGTGTTTATGAGACTTGCCCAAGGTCACGTATTTAGGAAGTGGCAGAGTGTGCAGGCGAATGAGGGTTTTCTGATCTCCCGTCCAGGGCTCGTCTTGCATCCTTTATTCTCTCAACTTTTTTGCTTCCCTTAATTTTCCTATGAGGGCAAAACCCATGGGGCTGTCCCCAACAGCTCAGGGCAGATCCTCATTTAATTTCATTTGTCTTTAAAGCCCAGAGGCCCAGCTGCCTGTCCTGGGTCCAGGCTGGTCTAGTACTGGGCTGGCCTCAGATGGAAGCTTGCAGCTGTGGCATCCTTTCCTGGGCTCAGGGCTACGGTGCCCCAGGATTGATAGCAGCCCCGAGCTTCCAGGTGACACTTCATCTTCTATGTAGGCCAGGGGATCTGGGTCTCATTTTTCGACCAAAGAGAACAAATGTTCTACAACTTTCCTTGGCATACTGATTCAGTGCTCACTATATTCTTCCTTTCTGTTCAGAAAGCTCCTCCTAAGGTTTAACTCCTGCTCCAGCTGAGGTTTATCTATTCTGTGCAGATAAACTGAGGGTTCCTTCCCACATGAGACAGGACCAGTCTCCTATGGCAAGGAGAGAGGACTCTGGAGAGGCACCGCATCCCATCACTCCACGTAAGAGCAGATTACATTTCTCACAATATGGCAAAGCATCATGGTATGACATGGTAATGGCAAGAAATCAACCAAAAATAACAAGATTTTGGAAAAGAGAAAATAAAGAAACCTCAATGGACTGGGAACTCTCACAGAGACACCAGAGTCACCTGGTTCCACTCCCAGTCCCACTCTCTCATGTGAGGCCTCAGCGCTGGGAGGGCTGCTCTAAGGCTGACGTAGAATAGCCACCCATTCAGCCTGGCCGGGACCCTCAACGAGCGCTGCCTACGGAGGCGGGAGCAGAGATTCCAAAAGACAAAAAGGCACCATCACTGACCACAGGGACTTCCTGAAGAGCTGGGAAGGACAGAACGCATCACTTCAAATGCTATCGAATGCCCATTGTGGTGCCGAGCCTGGTGCTAGGCAGGGAAAGTTGGCTGTGATGGGCCCTTGGCCCTGGAAGCTTGCACCCCGAGGAAGCAATGCAGAAAGCTTCGAGACTTAATGACAAATGCGTATAGACTGATTTGGAAATTGTTGCTGAGAGTTCAAAAGAATGAGAGAGAAAGTCCACAGGGCGGGGGTGGGGGGCTGGGGATGGTGGTGGTGAGGAAACGAAAATCAACACATGTGCAAAGTAGTACAGTTAGGAGATCTGTGCAGAACACAAAACCAGGGCGTCATGCATTGACATGATAATTAACCAAAGGCAAGAAGCAGGCCTGGAGCTGCAGGAGGGTGGGGGATACACAGGTGGGCAGGGACAGGATGGAGGGTCTCCCTCCTGGCAGGTCTCAGCAGCGGATGGACTCCCTGCTCTGGCTTCAGTCCCTCCCACCTCGCCTCACCTGGCATGCTCCACCACCCCGCACTCCCCCGGGGCCCAAGCCACTCTTGTTCCCAGGCAACAGGATGCAGTGCAACTCGGCACCTGCTGCCGCACCTGGGGCTATAAGCCGGAGAGGGAGTTCCTGAAATAGAGCGCAGGGCTCGGGGCGACGCTGGGATGTCAGCAAGCTGACTCTCAGGGTGCTGGAGACAGGCACCCCCAAACAAAGGAAATCCACCCCCAACCTGCAAGCTTCACTTACTTGTGCCAGTGCCAAGGGATGAACCCCTTTGCTCTTAACAGGAGGCTGCCCTGACCGCTGAGAACTTCACAGAGCATCTGGAAGCAAAGGGCTCTGAGCAAGACAGGCCCTGGAGGGGACAGGAGACCCCAGGACAATACGTGGTGTTCTGTCTCCCGCAGGCCTCAGCCCTGGTAGCAACGGGAGTGGCTAATGCATTAATTAACTAAGTAGTTTTGAATGGACTCCACTGCACCTCATTGTCTGCAGCCAGCATTCCCTGGAGGGGCCATAATATACTCGGCGCACGCTATATAATTAAATATCAACACATGTGTCCCCGGCCCAGCGCTGGGATGCGTATTTGCTTGCGTTAATGAGAACTGGAGAGGCCTTACTGAGGAGAGTAGGGGGGTGAGGCGTGTGTCACCTGACCATGAGGTCCTTAAGCCCAGTGGCTCCCTCTTCCTCCTTCCCCACCACCTGCTCCCCATGTCCCGCCCCTAGAGGGGCACCCCAGGACCCCCCATGGAAGCTTCTCTCCAGACCACAGGCCAAAGTGTCCTGGGCTTCCCTCCACGGCAGCTGGCACGGGGTGCGTAATGACTATGTTTCTGCTTAATACAAATTGTGGTTATTTGGCCGTCCAAATACCAATTCCCTTCTGAGCTCTCCGTTGTTGAAACCACCACCCACCCTCCCACGGACTTGGCAGATACAAACACCGGCACCCGGGTGCTCTCCTCTCGCCCCCCACCCCCAAATCCATCCAGAGAATTACTCTCTGGCATCAGGGATCCCACGTTATTAAAACGGAGATGGGTGACAAAGCGCACTTGCTGTATGAGGCAGCTTGGTGGAGCCGAACCGGTGGGGCTTTAGGGTCAGAAGGCCTGGGTTCAAATCCTGACGTGGCTACTTCCTGGCTGTGAAACACTGGGCAAGTGACCTAAACCTTGGGGCCCTTAGTTTTCTCATATGGAGAGTGGGCACAGGGGCACCTCCATCTGGTTGGGGAGTGGGGGCAGCTGTTCAGAGGAGGGGCAAGTTCCACAGGGATGAGATGACATCAGATTTCAGTTGAGAGCATCCTCACTGGAATTTTAAGCAGGTCACTAGAATGCAACAGGCTCTTACCTGTTTTGTTCACTGATGTACCCCTCACCCCTAGGAGAGTGACCAACGTATAGTAGATGCTCAGGAAATACTTGAAGGACATAATTTCTCTGATTTCATTTTCATACCAAGCCCTTCATGACTTTCATACCGATGGAATATGCCATCATGTTCTGCAGAGGAATAAACGGGCTCAGAGAGTGGGATGCCTTGCCCAAAGCCCAACAGCCAGCCTGGGATTAACAACTCAGGTGTCTGACTCAAGGGCTCTTTCCGGTGCCTTCAGTGGGTTCTATACACTTGGGGAGTTTCTCATTTTATGGAAAAGGGAAAATAAATCAGAAAGAAGATAAAGTGGTTTTTAAGAAGGACAGGGCAGTGCTCCCGAGAGGCTAATGAGCCCCAACACAGTTGGTAAGTGGCCAGCTGTGGCCAGGTTACGTCGTCCCAGTAAGGCCCAGTTTTGACCAGGCCATGAGGCCGTGGAAAGAGGACTTTCCAAAAGTGGGACCTCAGTGGGGCAGAAGGCTGGGCTCCTCCAGGATCCAGGGCTCTAGACTCCACCCCCATATTCATGGCAAAAGACACGGTACCCCTGGGGCAGTTTTCTATCTGGCGGAGAGGACCCTGAGCCCATCTCACACTCTACAGAGCAAACTCCCGAGAGACAGTGCTCTGACTGTCCTCACTCAGGCCTGCCGAGGCTTCCAGACCACGTTGTTGGGCGTGGAACAGCCAGGCTGGGGGCAAGGCAGGCCCCTGCTCGTACTGCGTGCCCCCACGGGCTGCCCAGAGCCGGAGGAAAGAAGGGGCTGACCTTTGGGAGTCATAGCAGACGAGTGACAGGCCACACGCTCCAACCCAGACATGACACATACTAAAAAACTGATAAACAAGAGCAGATTAATGGAGTGGCGACAAGACACGGGGAAAGTTCAGATGGGTTACACGTGATCGGCAAAGGCGTGGACTATCGACTCTGGGGCCGCTGGAACTTTGACTCCTCAGGAATATTTCTCTGTCTCTGCCAGGGGACTCGATGCTGCAGAGGCCCGGCCCCGGGGCGGACTGGTGCTCCATCCAAAAGTGTATGCTGGGTGCCTCTGGTCCTCTCTGGCAATAAGCCAGTGCCCCTCTCCGATGCGCCCTACAGGGACCCCAGCCTTGTGGGGGCTGGGAGCACCACGGGGTCAGAGAGACTCAGACCTGGCCTTGGAGGTGACACTGGGATTCACAGCGCGGGATCTGGAGAAGCCGGGTGGGGCGGAGGGGATGGAAGACAGATTGGAGGGGAACCTGGGGGATGGAAGTCAAGGAAGACTAGAAAGAGCCTGTTCAACAGGTGAGAAAGGGAACTTCGGGCATCAGACGAGAAAAAAAACTCAGCATGCCAAGGACAGCCAACTCTAGTCCTGGCTTTGGCTCAAATCAAGTGTGGTTTTGAACAAGCCACTTCTCTTTTACGGTCTTGACTTTATTTGCCCCCCTCGACTCCCCCTAAAATGAAGTGCTTAGGTTGGATAAACTCTAAAAACACCTTTACTATTAAATTTTTTTTTTTTTAAATCCAGGTTTATCAGTCCCTCCCTAAATGTCTGGACTTTTCTGGGCCCTGCCAAGCTCAGAAACCAGGATCAACAAGGACTTTTCCAGCTAGGTGTGGGGCATCCCTCATTAGATATTCCCTGCCTCTTCTTACTCCCCAGCCCCCCTTCATTTCCCCATATGCAGATGGCTTTGTTTCCCAAACCTGATGGATGCTGACAGGTATATTGTCTCAGCATCACCAGACTGCCAGAGGCTGCTTAAGTCAAATGATTTTCTTTCCCCTAATAACTTGGAGGATTTTTTTTCCTCTTAAAAGAAAAAAAAAAAAAAAAAAAGATCTTTTTTTTTTAAATGCCTCTTTTTTACCTTAAAGAGACAGAGTGTCATTTATCTTCCTCTTTAGCCCAAAGTCAAATGAAAGGAATGTTAAACAAAGACCAGCCTGCCTTGGAGCAGTCATTTGTGACTGGAGGCTGGGGAGAATGGGATGGGCCTTGGGGACCATCTCCAGAGACTGGTGATTGACAGGCTGAGGGGAGGTGGGGAGGGGGGTGGCTGGGATCTGAACTAGAGCCAGGAGGAGAAGCACAGCCACCCACAGAGGCAGGGGAATCGGGGGCCAAGTGGGGTGGGATGCCCCCCAGATAGGGGGTAAGAGGCTGGCTAGCAGGCCAGAGTGATCTGTGGGGTTAGTCCAGCCAAGCGCAAGAAGGTGGGATGGGTCTGGTGGGCAAAATCAAATAGCCTCCACGATGGGATTCCGTGACCCCAAAATTATCCTGGCCTTTGGAACAGACCTAAAGGCTGACGACAGCTGCCTTCTACCCTCTAATCTGTATTGTTTTTAATGAGCAATTAGCCATGATGGAGTGATCCACACTAACCAACAAGTGCTTCAAGCTCCTCCTAGTGATAAATATCCTCACAGGATGAAGATAAATAAAAATGCATTCCTTGTTCTCGAGACTCCCAGGATCTAATAAAGAGAGCTAGACAGGAAAAGAAAAATAACAGGGAGCAACGCCAGTGAGCAAATGCCTGACGATGATGGTGGTGCCAGGAATTCAGGCATCCGTCAGGGCTGGGGAGGGAGAGAGGGAGGGCGGGAGGACTTCCTGGAGGGGCTGTCACTCTCAGTGGTCCTGTAATGGGTGGTCCCATCTCATCAAGGGTTGCAATCCGACTGCAGGACGGGACAAGGGGACACAGATTAAAGGTAAGCGGGCAAGTTTGCTTAGCACGTGATAAAACTTGGAAAAAGGCAAATTGTCCATATCGAAGAAGAGTGATAGCATTGCCACTGCCCGAGCCTAGAGCACTACTAAGATTTAAGTATTCGGAGAAGGAAAAAAACATTATATGGTCTCATTCATTTGGGGAGTATAAAAAATAGTGAAAGGGAATAAAGGGGAAAGGAGAAAAAATAAGTGGGAAATATCAGGGAGGGAGACAGAACATGAAAGACTCCTAACTCTGGGAAACGCACTAGGGGTGGTGGAAGGGGAGGAGAGTGGGGGGTGGGGGTGACTGGGTGACAGGCACTGAGGGGGGCACTTGACAGGATGAGCACTGGGTGTTATTCTGTATGTTGGCAAATTGAACACCAATAAAAAATAAATTTATAAATAAATAAATAAATAAATAAATAAATAATAGCAGTTTTAAAAGGATGAAATAAAATTTAAAAAAAAGCTTTAAGTATTTGGATTGCTTTCAGACTTAATGGTAGTCATACTCAGAGTCAGACCTAACTTCTACAGAATGCTTACTGTGGCCAAATACCATTCTGAATGTTTTCTATGCACCATCTCATTTGATCTTCAAAATAAAATGAGGAACGTTTTTCCCCACTTTAGAGGTGAAGAAACTGAGGCACCAAGAGTTTAAGAAACTTGGCCTAAACTACCTAATCTACTCCGTAAACATTAATTTCTTTAGCTATTAAATGACAATAATAACAGCTCCCACCTGACAGGATGCTGTTGTGAGGATTAAATAAGAAACTGAATGGGAAGCACATAGTAGGTGCTCAATAGATATTAGCCTGAGTGTCATGAAAAGTGGCTCTGGGAAAGAGATGCACTCTGTTTTGGGTCTCTGTGAACTCAGAGAGTAACATTCCTGCGCCAAGGGAAGTATAATTGGAAAGGCGGGTGGGATGACATCAGGAAAGGCCTGGAATGCCTGCATTGTGCCTTGGGAAAGGGTCTGTGCTGTTCTCTATATCCTCCTCTCTATTGTACTTCGCCACTGCCTTCAAATCAACTCCTAAGTCCCTGCAACCTCCTGCTGCCCCCTCTGCTTCCATTTCGGATGCCTCTGTCGGCTAGGATGCCCACAGCAGTGCCCACGTTTGCAGGTGACACCCAGGGCTCCCCAGAGGCTGATCTCAGCAAGGGCAGGTGCAGCAGAGCACATGCCCTGACACTTATCTCATTGCTGTGTTTTAGGGCAGTAACTGTCCCAAAGAAGCTGTCTTCTCTTTCTAAGAGATTCTGGAGGCAGAGAAAATTGACCTCAAAGTGCCCCCAGAAAGTGGCCGAGTCCTCTGCTTATCTGCACAGAAGGGAGGGCCGCCTGGGCTCCGGCCTTACCTGGCAGTCACCTCAGGAGCCTGAACAAAGCTGCACTTTGTGTTCAGGGGACACTTTCTCAAGCAGCAGGGGAGGTGGGGGGAGGGTAACTGACTTGCTCTGGGGCCAGCTGGCTACAGAAGAAGGGTCCCTCTGGCCCCTCCTAAGGAATGTGGCTGGTCAGCCTGATGCCATGGAAAGAAGCCCAGGCGTAGGAGGGAGAAGATTAAGGGCCAGACGACCCTGAGTTAAGTCCCTGCTCTCTCTGGACTAGAGCCCATCGCCCATCGGAAGGCAGCAGAAGGCAGTGGTCGAGAGTGAAGCCCGGAGCCTTTCTCCCTAAGCTTGACTCCTGGCTGGGGCATTAGGGAGCTTGTGTGACTTAGGCAGGGGACTTAACCTCCACCAGCCAAATTTCCTCATTGGTAAAATGGGCTGGTGCAGGATTATGCATGGATACACGCTCAAAACTTAGACGTGGCGCATGAAGCGTTGGATGTGCATCCCAGCACGGCTACCCCACTACTACCACGCAGGCGTGAAGGGTCAGCGAGCCCTTCCAGGGGCTCCTCCCAGCCTGTGCTTCTATTTCCCTGCACTGTGAGTCCCGCGTAGATTCCGACCTCACTAACCTTTGCCCAGCGCTTACTGCGTGGGAATCTATTGTCGCATTTAATCCTCCAACGAGTCCTGGGAGTCCCGATGTCAGTATACTCGTTAGGAAAGTTGCTGATCACAGCCCCGAGAATGTAAGCAGAGTTCTCAAGGACACACAGCTAGCACAGGGCACAGCCAGGATCCACGGGTGGCCCCACCCGGTCCCCTTTCCACTCTAATCCATCTGCAGTGGGGAGAAATGACCAGTCCTGTGATACTAAGCTGCCACGTCTGGCCACGATTTCGGGCCAAGGCTCTGGCTCCAGGCTGACCCGGTTCTGCACCCAGTGTGAATGCTGAGTGCGTCTCAAGGGTGGGCAGGGGATTTGCCAGTGAAAATGTTACCAGCTGAACCAGCATGAGCCAGCCATACTGGGGCCCAGATGGGAGGGGAAGTCAAATTAACCCTCTCATTACAAGCCTGACCTGTGGCGGGATGGGCAGTTGTGAGCCGGCGAGAACTCTCAGCCACACCTGCAGCCGCAGTCTCCTGGATTTTCATCGCCTCCGGCCCACCCTGGGAATGCTGCACGGGCCCCGGGGTGCCAAGATGTGATGCACACAGGAGCACAGGCACGCAGGCCCGTACTCACACCAGGGACAGAATTAGGGACCTGGTGCAGATCCTTGGAAAGAAGAAGAGTCAGTGGAATATGTGGGTCTTCTTATGCTGAGCCCCCTCCAAGGAGGGTCCTGGGGTCAGAGGCCAGCATCTGGAGTCGTGATGAGACTGGTCTCTGCAGATCTGTCTGGGGCTTGCCTGGTAACCTAGAGACTGGCCTTGGCCCTGTCAGTGAGGAGGGCTCTGAGCACAGCAAGGAGAGCACTGGGGACTCGCTGAGGCCTGGTGGCCTAGGGTTGCGTGGGGGGCTGTGGGATGGGGAGAGGAGGTACAGCTCCCCGGAGAGCCTGTGTTCTTGTTCTATTCTTGCAGGGCACCTGGGGGAGGCAGGGAGGAGCACAGAAGGCAGAGTCAGAAGGAGACCCAGCGGGTGGGGGTGGGAGGATGCAAGGGCTGCTGAGGGAGGGAAGGAGGCACTGTCGAAGTCTCTGGATGGTCATCAGCCAGATGTGGAGACCATATGGAGGAGAAGAGCTGGAGGTGGGCGTGGGGGAGAGGAGGACGCAATGACAGGAAGAGGGCTGGGAAGGGCACCAGAGGCGCGTAGAAAAGAGGATCCCCTCCACTGGCCCAGGTGTGAGGCCGGGTAGGATGCCAGGCACTCTGCTCAACGCTCTGCTCACTTCCTCTGCTTTATGTTCCTCCCAAGATTCGACATGACCCCCCCACCCCGCCCCAGTACAAGCCATGCTCTGCACCAGCCCTCAGGCCTCCTCTCCTCCTTTAAATCCTCAGGTTCACGGCCGCAGAGTGACCATATTCCCAAGACCGCAGTGGTGGACACAGGAGAAATCTCTCCGAGGAAATAAGTGGGTATTCCTGGGTCTCCTTCCATGTCTCTGGGATGCAAGGAAAATTGGATCTGGGTGTTCTCCCCCACCCCGCCGCCCCCCAGCTGACCTGGCATCTCCCTGGTACTGGGGACTCTCTGGCCAGGCCTAGCCAATTGCTGTCTTCGGGGGAGCTGGGTCAGCTTGGAGCCAGCTGCCGTTGGAACCTCACCCTCCGGCAACTCCGTGGGAGCTCCCAGGGCCAGTAGAAAACAGAACTCAGTGGCACGCCGACCAGCCTCCAGCAGTGAGCAGACTGGCTGACCCAGCAGAAATCTTTGTGGGGAGGTGTATGGTGAGTGATGTGGAACATCTGGAGACCCTTTACCTGAAGAGGACGCGGGAGCTAGACTGAGGAAGAATGCAAAAGAAGGCTAAGGGGTGAGCACGGGTCAGGGGTGGGGGACAGGGACATGCTAGGTCAGAGACAGTGGGAGTCTTCCACCCATGGCCATTCGGTCATTTGTCCCAGCTCAGCACCTGACAGTAAGACGTGGATTCAAGGATGGAATATACCCCATTGCTGGGCAAATGGAGCCATTCCTCTTGAGAGGAGGTCCCCTCCTTCTTCCCCCTTGATCCCTCCCAGGGCTGGTGCGTCTGCCACCCCCAGTAGTCTGAATGGGAGCCACAAAGGCTCCAGCATGCCAGGAGGAAAGGACAGAGGCCACCTGGCCTGCAGGAAGACAAAGAGATAAAATGACCTCTGAAAGGTCCTCCTGGGGTGGACAAGGCCTAACTTTGTTTGTACGCTTCCAAATTCTAGGCAACCCAGCGAGCTCTATATCCTGCTCTGTTCTGGCCTCTGCTGGGAGGTCTGGGGCCAGCTGCCTGCACACCAGTAGTCACTGTTCTCCTGGGGAAAGGGCTGGAAATCTGGAATGGTGAGTCATGGTCCCAGTGGGGGATGGCAGCTACAACCTGAGGCCCCCGGGGCAAGGGTCAGGCTGGAGAAAGGATATAAGAAAGGCAGTCTTCCTAAGGGAGTGTCTAGGAAAACCTGACAGCCCAAGACGGAAGACCCTACAGTTCAAAAGATAGTTAAAAGATACCTAGGGACTCATCAGGATGGTTATAGGGTTGGACACGGGTCGGCCTCCCACTGAGTGGTATCTTGGGGTTTTGTTTGAAGTGAATTGATGGATGGCTCAATTCTGTTTCTGTCTGAAGCAACCAGCCTGATGGACCCTCCTTCCACCTCATATTCGTCTGGTGCTTTACAGTTTGCAAAATGCTTTCAAAGTCAGGTAGATCTAAGGCACAGACATCTGCTGACTAACGGGTGAAGACTTACTGCCACTTCACAGGTGAGGTAATGAAGGTGGAAGCATGGCGCTTCTGGCATTAGTTCCCTTCAGCATTTCCAATCAGATGGTAAGAGCCAGGTTAGATGGACCTAGCAAAGCCTTTTAAATGCAGGGGAGGGGAGCACTGCAGAGGGAGACCAAATGGCCTCTGATTAACTCTGGGCCCCATCCACTTCCATGGGTGTGAGCCAGGCTGTGACCACTTTGCTTCTTGTATCCCCCGTACATCCAAGCATACCCTTACTTGCCAGAGCAGGAGCCTTGGTCAACCCCAGCGTGGGCTTTGAGGCTACATGACAACAGGACTTGGGGGACATGGAGAATAAGACCCAAATATCTTGAGCTCATAGAGAATAAGACCCAGAGACGATGAGCGAGAAGGTCAGAATTAGGTTGATACCAGTTGCAAAAGCCTTGAGACGATGGGAAATAGAACTGGAAAAAGCCCCAATGTGGGAAACAGCCAGGCAAGGGGTACTGCCCAGAGAGATAGAAAAGTGCCAAGGAAAGGGGGATTTTACTCGGGGGAAGTAAGTGACTGAAGACGCAGAGGGGAGGTTAGCGCTTGGTGTGTCTGGCATGCAGCCCACGCCGGATCAAAGGCTAAACCCTGGAGCTGAAGTTCTCTATCACAATTATGCATCCGATTACGTCCCTGACTTGCTCAAATACCTAAACTTTGCTCCCCCTCGGTGACCGAAGTCCAACCCTTGAGCGTGCCATTGCAGATCGTTACACCTGGCCCTCCCTGCCTCCTGCCTTCCCCCCGGAGCCCTGGGCTCTGGGGTCCTGGACACAGTGTCCGCATAGACAGTCCTGGCTGTTGCTGGGGAGCAGCCTTCAGCCTTTTCTCCATCTGAGCTCGAATGCCTACTCTTCTTTGATGCCTTTTCCCACGTTCCCAGGCCAAGTCGCTCGTTCTTTCTGCTTTATGGCCCTCGGCTCGCGGTCCGGAGTTCCGTCCTGGTGCCCTCCTGTGGCATTCCATTTGTTAATACGTGGCAGGATGTGACATGCATCTTCGTATTCTTCCCACCTAATCCATTCAGAGTCCTAACTTATAATTAGTTCGGCATAGTGCCTAACTTATAAATGACGTGCCGCGAGTCGAGGACTGGTTACGGAGCATGGATCCCAGAACCATACTATTCACACAGGGGTTGAATCCCTGCTCTGCCTCTGATTAACTGCACACCCTTCCCTACTCCGTGCCTTACTTGCTTCGTTTGTAAGATGGGGATAATAATTATAGATACCTCACAGCATCATTATGAGGATTAAAAGAGTTAATATATGCAAAGCTCCAGGACACTGGCATTTAGTAAGCACTACATAAGTGTTTACTAGAATAATTATTATCTTTTGAATGAATGAAGAAACAACACGGAATTAGCAAGCTGGTCACATTTTTCCTTAGTGAGCTCAGAAGAACTCAGAAAGGCTATCATTTGGTGTAGGGGTGAAGAGGAAGGTTCTGATGGAGTGAAACAGGGAAATGACGGCCTGGGCCTGCAAAAAGCCTCATCAGCGGGCCTTAGAACTAGACCAGTGGTTCTCTAAGTGTGGTCTCCAGACCAGCTGCATCAGCCCCACCTAGAACTTACTAGAAAGGCACGTGCTCAGGCCCCGCCCCACCCCAGGGCTACGCAGGGTGTATAAATCACAAGCTCTCAGTGATTCAGATACACCCTCCAGTTTGAGGCCCACTGGGCCAGACTTTGTCCGTCTCTTATTATCTGCATATAGCGTGTGCCCCAAGCTTTTAAACCTGCTATTTAAAACAAGTTTGGGGCTCTGGCCAGGGGACCGGAGCAAGCATTAGGGAGAAAACACTCGTGCTGAGAGTGGACTGCGTACTCTGAATCTAGCACAGTCTCTGCCATTCAGCAGGAGACCCCAAGTGCCCTTTCGTATCCTCTTTCCTCCTTTTCCTTCAGAGAAGTGGTACCAGAGGGACGAAAGAGGAAATCCCTGCTCCCAGGACACTGCTCCGGGAGGAGAACCCCGGAGCTCTTTGTGGTGGCGGGGAGGGCAAAACCTGCAGCACCCCGGTGTGGAAGGCTGGCTCTGAGAATCGGCGCACACGGTGTGCACCTGGACACATGTTCTTCCCTGGGCACGGACACAGCGTGCACGGGGACTTGTCCCTCTCTGCTGGACCCGGAGCTCGGCGAGAGGAACAGGTGGGGAAGAATGAGGGAGGAGAGCTTGGCTGGGGCCCAGCGCTCCTGACAAAGGTTTACTCAGTGAGTCAGGCTGGCCTCAGCCTCCCCCTGAGGATGGCCTAAAATACCAAATGAAGGAATAAATCTTCAGGGGGTGGGGGTGGGGGTGTTGCCTGCCTCTGTCTTCTCTCCAATGGGTCCTTATGCTCGAGAGCTAGCAGGACTCCCTTGCCTCACACCGCACCTGGGCCCTCCGCCCCCTGGCTGGGAACCCAGTGCGGAGGGCACCGAGCGAGGCACAACTTGAGCACCTGTATGGGGAGGATGGGAGGAGACGGGGAGTTCAGGTGGCTCACCCCTTCAATATACCCGATTTAGGCTGATTTAGGGCAGTGGTTTGCAAGGTGTGGTCCCCAGAAGGAGAGCATCAGCGTCCGAGGAAAGCACATTTTCAGGCTGGTCCGGTATCCATTAAATCTGAAACTGCAGGGGCGGGGCCCAGCGATCCCTACTCTAGCAAGGTCTCCAGGGGATCTGGATGCAGGCCCAAGTTTGGGCAAGTTTAGGGCAAGTGTTGAAGTCCTTTTCTCGTTTCTAAGAAAAGGCACATGTGTCACCCTACAACAGAGAGGCCTCCCCCCAGCCCTGGCCTCTCCCCCCCCACCCCAGTGACGGCGTGTTGTGCAGGGGCCAGAGAGAGTCTCTGGTGACAGGACAGGAGGTAAGACCCTGTGGGTGGTAAGGCGGGAAGGAGGGAGGCGGGGAGGCTGCCAGGACTCATTTTCTAGTAACGTGAATGCCCAGAGGGGGCCTAAGCCTCCCCGCCATGGAAACTGGTAAATTGCAGGATGATGATGGTGATATTACCAATAATGATGATAATAGCACCAATAACGTGAGGTCAGACAGCCACTTTCCCGTCTTCGGTCAAGGGGTAAGGTTGCGGCTTTGGTGCATTTGCTTCAGCCTTAGAGGAAAACCTGGATCCCAGCCAGCTCTGCTTCCACACCGGGGGCAGGGGTGCCGGTGCAGCCGGGGCCTCCTGGTCCTGGGTCCTCCCTCCCTTCTGCTGGACCCTCCCTGTCATCAGTCGATCCCCCCCCCCGCCCCTCCTGGAAGGGGAGTCTGCCCTGAGTCTGGGCAGGTGAACGGCTGGGGAGCAATACCCGCCTTCCACCCTGCAAAAGATCATCAGGTGGGGAGTCAGTGTGCAGACAAGGTGCCAGCCGGGGAGGCCGGGAGACAGCCAGGTGGGCATCCGGAGCGGATCACCCCGGGGCCGGGGAAGGCGCCAGGGTCCTGCGGGCCTCCCAGGCCTCTCGGGAAAGCCAGGAGAAGCCAGAGACTGGAAGCCCACGCGTGTTGGGGTAGGCGGCTTCAGCAAATCCAGAAAGACTTTTAAGCTAGAGTCTTCCCTTGGAGATCAGGTCCTCCCTCCCTCTCCGGGAGCAACCCGGAGATTCCGAATCTCAAGGAGAGAAAAGGTCATCTGGTAGCGATCCCCTTCCACGTGAGCCCCCGCCACCCACGCAGCCCATCTTTCTCATTCTTCACGATTTCCCAGGATGAAATATTTCCCCAAATGCGACAGCGTTTCCAGGAGGATCAAAGGAAACAACCAAATACCCCGGCCCCGCGTCTCTAACCTGCGCCGCGGCCGCCCCGCCCCCACCCGGCTTCAAACACGGGAGGAAATTAGCACAAGGCCCCTGTCATCGCAGCGGTGACTTGTGAACATGTGCTTGGCTTGTTTCGCCTCCGCTGCAAGAGGTCTGGGCCAGCTCACTGGGGGCTTGTTTTTTTTTTTTTTTTTTTTTTTTTTTTTAAAGAACTCTGTGTATGTTAAAGTCATTAAGGTTTGAAAAGGGGGTGGCGGGTAGGGGAGTAAAGGCCATTATATGGGAAGGGAAGAAAAATGACTTGTCTTCAGGCTGTCAACGGAGGAAACGCCTCTGCGCCGGGAGCGGGAGAGGGGCTGGGGTCAGGGTTCTGGGGGGCACCTCTGTGCCTGGATGGCTCGAGAAGGGGGAGGGGACAGGGCTCATGGCCCAGTCCACGCCTTGGCCGTGGCTGCGGCTGCCTGGACGTGGGGTGGTGCATGTGTTAGGGAGCGAGAGCTAACACTGACCCTGCGCTTTCTAGGCCGCCAAGGGATCCGCATCTACTTTCCAGGGAATCCCCATTTTGCAGATGAGGAGACTGAGTCCCAGGGGATAAGCACCTCACCCAAAGTCACACAGTTAGCAAGTGGCGGGCCCAGCCTGGAAAGCGGCCCCACGACACCACAGCCCACATCTTTGGAGACTTTGCTCCAAAGTCCGAGCAGCTCGATGTATGGAATATTTGTGGCTACTGCCCCCCACCCCGATGCAGCTGCGGGGAACTGGGGCAGAGGCCTCCTCAGCTGGGCTGAGGGCAGGAGAGCAGAGGTGAGGGGGGAAAGAGTCCCAGCTGCTCTGGGCCTGGTCAGGTGAAGCATTTGGTGTCTCCCTTCTATCCAGGACTGAGAGGGGATGAGGGGGGCTGGCTCCTCTGGAACCCCACACTCCCAGCTTTCTATCCTCATCCTTCACCCCAGTGCTCACTCAGCGGGACATCTCTAGCATCTAGGCCCAAGCCTGTGACTTCTTCTTTCCTTTCAGACCTCAATGCACCTGCACGTTGTTCTCTGGAGCAACATGGTGCATCACAGAAGCTCTGTCCTGCCTGTGGCACCGAGGAGCCCTTCTCACCCCGAACAGCCCCTCCTAGCAGAGGCTGTGGTCTTCCCAGGCAGCTCCCAGGCTGAGAAGAGCGGTGGTAGGAGGGGCACAGGGGAAGGCCCTGACTGTTTCCACATCCACCCAGGTAGGCGGGCCCTCGGGGGTGAGTCCACGGTCCCCAGAGCACATGCTCCGCATCACTGCTCAAGTGACAGCCACTGCTTTCCTTGTTTGGGAAGTTCTGGAAGGATGAAAGTCTGATCCCACTGGCTGCTCCACAGGCCTCCTCTGCCAAAACATACTGTGAAACGACCCCTGACCTCCACCTCATACTTTCTCTGCTCCACCTCCCGTCAGCCCTGTTTGCTCCTCTCCTCCCAGGAGAGAGTTAGACAGCTCGGTAATTTAGGGACCACTAGCAAGAGAGGTGCAGAGGTCAGAAGTCAGCGAGGGGCTGGGAGGGGAATGTCACCCCCGCTCTCTGCTGAGACCCCCTCCTCCTAGAGCCCACCTCTTGCCAGCATCTGCAGACCAGGCTCCGCAGGGCCGGGAAAGTAGGAACCGGAGCTGGGGCCGGGAAGCGCCGGTGCACGGATGTGAGAATATGTGCCCCGAAAAATAACTCGAGATGCAAGTGCACGCCTCCAACTTTCTTATTTGGAAACTTTGCTAGGAAAGGAGAAGCTACATTCCCCCGAGAAGCTGGCTGATGTCAGAAGTTCTTTCTATGATCTCACATCAGCTCTAGCTCTAGCTGCTGCATGAACAAAAAGCTCATCGACCTAGAATCGGGTCCTCTTTCTTTCCAGGGCCTGCTCTGTCTAACTTGGCACCGAATTCGGCTCCAAACCCAGTGAGCGGCTTGACTCCTTCAGGGAGATGAGAAGCCAGCTCACGTCTCTTCCTTGGGAAATCGGGACCACCAAAAAACCAGGAGAGGGTTGTAGGGCACTTCCACAGCTACTAAAAGGGCCTTGCTTGGCCCCCATGAATGGAGGATTTTGGAAATTCCATTCACGGACAGTTAGCTCCAGAAGGGCCTTGCATTGCCGTCTTCTCGCTCTGCAGACAGTGAAGCTGAGGCAAAGCCCCATCTTCTGCTGGTTGCTGGCAGAAACGAGAGCTCTTCTGCAGACCTCTGCAGTTATGAGAAAGAGGGGCTTGAAGACCTGCCTTAGACTGAGCGGAGCTGGGTCCTCGCCCACCTTCCTGCCCACCGGGAGGGGCAGCCCCGCCTGCCTTTGGGGAGATTCAGCAGCTGGGTGGCCTAGTGAATCAACATAACTTCACAGGGTGGTCACCTCCCTGCCTGGGGGAGCCAGAAGAGGCCAAGGGGCTGGGATCAGAAGAAGGGGCACTTCCCCCTGCCCCCCTCTCCCTTCCAGCCCCTGCCAGGCTGTGGCATGTGGCATGTGGCATCCAGCCAGGGCTGCCAACCTCCTGGCCCAGAAGGAGAGCCTTTCCTCTCTTCCTCCCATGTCCCTGGGGGAACTGGGAAGGCTGAAGCCAGGGTGGAAGAGGTGGAAGGGGGGATTTATCCAGTCTGGTACAGGGAGTGAAAGCTCCTTTGGGGCCCTCTTCCCCTCCAGGGGTGAGGTCAGAAGAATAAAGGTCACAGATGGACCTGCCTTTGGACAAGAGAGGCACATGTGTTCCTGTGTGCCTGGGAAGGAGTGGGGGGAGGTTGGGGTCACCAGGGTCTGACGACTCAGACAGGGGAGACGTCACTCATGGCTTATGAAGCAGACAAGGTTCATCCTGAATCCGGAGAGAGGGCAGTAGAGCCCTATGAAGTCACTTTCTTGAATGTCACTCACATTTCATTTCACCCTCCCTCCTGCCTTCCTGTCTCTTTCTTCCTCTTTCCCCCCTAACCTCCCTGCAGCAGGGGATAGGGAGCAGAGGGAGCCAGAAGAGAGGTCTGCAGGGCCTCTTGGACTCTGCTGACCATCAGCGGCCCCGAGCTGCTGCCGACAGGAGAGAAATGAAGTGGCAGAGACGGAGGGAGGGCAGCTGTCTGCAGCTGCAGCACCGGCCCAGGCCCTGCACGGTGCACCCCGCCCCCCTGCCCGCTGCCTCCTGGTCCCAGGCTGCTGTGGGGAGCCGGGCCAGGTGGGGTGGGCGGAGGTGGGAGGAGGGAGGGGAGGTGTAAGAATGTCACAACTCTTCTGTTCATTTTGCCAACCTGTATGCTTTCTTTAGGCCTTGAGTGTCTCTCAAGTAGTAGGAAGCTAGTCGATTTGCCTGGGGAGGAGGGGGCGGCTGTCTGCAGCAGAGGAGGCAGTCAGGTGGCAGCTACAGCCAAAAAGGTTTTGCAATAATGCCCTGCCTCCCATCCCCACCTCCCGCTTCAGAAACTGGGAAGGTACACCGAGGGCAATCCTAGATAAGGTGGGTGTAGTGTCATTAGCCTGACTTACTCATCACACCCCGGGCCTCCACTGGGGCGGGCGTGGGCAGGGATGGGGACGCGGGACACGGACCGGGGATGAGGCAAGTGGTTACGCTTCAGTCAATTTGGAAAGTTGTTGACATGATAGAGATGGAATGAGAGATGCAGAGCCAGATACTGGGTGCGCCCAGCGAAAGTTGCCGCCCGACTCCCTCATGGGCCCGGCTGCTTTCCCCACTTCAAGAGGTCTGGTGGTGCGGAGACGTCAGGAAGAGCACGTGCACACGTGTGCACACATATACCCATGGCGCAGAGCCCCCCCGCACATGTGTGTGCACACATGCCTCACACACAGCTCACACACACACCGAGGTGGATGCACACACACGCACACCACGTAGCTCCAGGGAGATTCTGGAAAGGATCTTTGGGCCATTCTCAGTAAGCCTCAGCTGCTCCTCCAGCCTCTGGTGGTGGTGGTGGTGGAGGGGGGCGGGGAGCAGCAGATGGTCCCAGCTAAGCAGGCAAGTCTCCCAGTGCCTCTAAAATCAGGGTCTGGGCCCCTCCAAGGCCAACAGTCCAATTAAAGCTTTGTTCCCACAGGTGGAAAGCAAATGAATTCGGGGCCATTCCTTCCCTTCTTTCGGGTATCAAGCCCTCAGCCCTCACCCCCTCCCCCTCGGCATCCTTGCAATTTCCCATATGGACTCCTTGCCGCCCACACTGGGCTCTGAAGATTAGGTTCCTCAGGGGTCACAGACCCCCAGAAAGACCTCCTTCCAAGATGTCCTCTGGACCGTAGGGACCTGCCTGAATGGTTCAAAGGAAAAGTTGGGGCTTATAGGCTCAGCCTCCATTAGGGAGCTTCTCTGGGTCCCGGAAGGGGCCCCTGGATATGAAAGCCAAAGATCCCTGGACCTTCCATGGTGTTCTCGTTCCCTTCTCCCAAGAGCCTGAAGAGCTGCAGGGAGATCCTGGTGTCGTACTCTCCCTCCGGAGGCACCTCCTCCTCCCTGCAGAGCTAATGGGCATGACTGGCATAAATATATCCATACATCTCTCTATAAATATATACATCTTTAGCTATATATATCTTTTCTTCTAAAGACTTGGCAAGAATTCCCTAGAAGCCTTTTCCATGACACAATAGAAAACCAGCAGAGTCATCGCTTTGATGGTTCCCACAAATACGGCTTCGGGTTGACCTTCGCAAAGTTCCTTTGAACCCGGCTTCCAGTAACTGAACCCCTCCAGCCCGTACCGGCCTCCCAGCCCCTGGCAACCACAAAATAAAGCTCAGTTTCCTGAAGCTGCCACTTCATTCCTTGTTGGCCTCTGTAGGAAAAAAAAAAAAAAAAAGTCCATTGCTTTTGACCTATCATCTTTAAAAAAAATCATAGGCTTAGGATCTGAGCTCCAGCTGGCAGTGGGAGGACATTAGCTGGGCAGTAGGCTCCCACGGCACTGAGGGACGGCGTGGGTACAAATGTGGAGCTGGCAGTTTCCAAGTGGGCTAGCCCTTTGTGGGCAGCATGGGGGGGGGTCCACTGAGTAGTCCTCTATCAAGGCTTAGTGACCATTGGGGCTATGAACCAAGATATGATGGGTCTCCCCTATGATGCCTTCTGGAATAAACAGGAGAGACTCCAGGGCTGGAAAAGCCACTCAAGTAATGACTTTCTGGGAGTTATCATTAGGCACAGGTTCTGAGAACCCTATCTTCATCAGCCTGCATCAGCATTTGTTGGAAGGTGGCCCAGGAAGGGAGGAGGGGAAAGACTGGCTCTTCCATATCTCTCTCTCTCTCTCTCTCTCTTTCCTCCACTATTAAAGGCTTGGGTGGGTGGAAACAGCTCCTGTGACTTTTCTTTGAGGCATGAAGATCCCAGCCACAGGTTGACACCATAGTTAATTCTAAAACTTTTTTTTTTTTTTTAATTTTCAAAGTAGGGGTTGGAAGGGGGGATTCATAAGTAGAAAGCAGAAAGTGCAAAGGAGAATCAACAGAGAAATGCAGAGAAAACGTAATTTGGCAAAAACCAAAAAATACTTCAAACCCTCAACTACACCTCCCGTAGCCTTTCTTGCTCAGTATTCTTTTTTTTTTTTTTTTTTAAGTTGGGTTGTTATCCTTGCAAGGGAGAATGCCAGCAGGTGTTGCTGGCAGCTGTTTAATGACAGTGTCAAGAACGTCTTTCAGGAAGGTAGGCTTGGAGGCAGGGGGCGGTGATGGAGAAAATGGGGTGGGGGGGAGGGGTGGCCCCACATGTGCAGAGAGGCAGCTCAGGAATGGAGCGCTGCTCTGAGAATTGCAATGTGATTTCGTACAAAATTCTTCCTGTAGGAAGTAAGTGCGGCGGGGAGGGACAAGAGACATAGTTCAACGTTTGGCAGACCTAAGAGTTTTGAGCTGGAATTATGGGCAGCTTGCTGTGTCTTTGGGCTGATATCTTCGCTCCTCCACTCAGCATCTCCCACTTTCTTCTTTATTGTTAGTGACTGTCATGAGGATTAAATAAAAGGACCTGGAGTCCCTTGGAGATGGGTCCCAGTAGACCCCAGGGGTGATTAGCCCTGCAATTATTCCACATCTGGAAAAGGTAATGGCTCCCAGACTGGCAGGGGCGTGCCGGAGACCAGCAAGAGGAGGATGTTTTCTGTTACCTAGCCGATCTCTGTTCCATGCTGTGTGAGGGGCTGGACTGGGAAGGCAGTGGGGCAGCAGCCACAGAACCTTAACAACTAACGCATTCCTCAGAAACACCCAAAGTCTGACATCCTTTCCTGCTCTGGGCTTACACCTTCATTCCCCTCAACTGACCTCACAGAGGCAAACCTGGAAATCTCACCCATCAAAAACCTTTCTTAGCAGCTGGAACTGCGGGAAGAGGTCCTGGGGGTATCCTGCCCTCCCTGAACTCTTGCGACCCTTCCTGTTGGGACAATGACCAACATTTTGTGCAAGTTCCTCACGTTGTTTTCTTTTCCCCCCTCCACCTGCAGGGCATTACCAGGCCATGTATTCTTGGCAAATAACCTGCAGGTGTCAGGTTCTCTCTCTAGGGCCTTGCTCATTCTATGTTTTTGTTTTTAACGGGGGTGGCATTTTAACCTACCATCACCAAGGTAAGCTAAGAAATTGATGGGGAGAAGGGGATAGGCTTTGGGACAGCAGATAAAGCATGTAATCCTTTGCATCTCCTATGGCCCATAAGTCACAGTCTTCCAAAGAAGTTGTCTGAATGGCTACTTTGGGTTAGGATATAAGGAAGGGCATAAGGGAACTAAGGTATTGTGGGGGGTTGTGAACTTTGAACCACAGAACGAGGGTTTAGGTCAAGGCTACAAGATTTACTGACTGAATAATCTACCGGGAATTTTGTTTACTGCATCTTCAAAATGGAGGTAAGAATACCTGCCTCTAGAGCTACTATTAGAACAGACTGAGATGACAGATGGAAGAGCATGCTGCTTACTGTGATGCACCCAGTGAGATCTTCCTGACCCTGAGGTTCAGGGGAGTCACAGGTAAGATAGCAGAAAGATAAGGAAGCTCCATCTCTGAAGGTCCTCAGAAGATGGCTCATGCCCTCCTGCCTCAGGTGGGTTGAGTGTTGTGTGCGTGGAACGGGAGGAGGGGCTACGGTAGGCGATGCAAAGGGTCTAGTGCATGGTAGGCTTTCAATGAATGGGCATCCATTCTACAAAATCCTCTATTGTGAGAACATGAGGAGAAGAGCAAAGGGATAGTGGTGAGGACAATAATTGAGGATCTTGAGGATCCCTACCAGCCTTGGGATTGTTTTTTTTTTTTTTTTTTTTTTTTTTTTTTGTCATAGGCTCTGCACCAAGCATGGAACCCAATGTGGGGCTTGAAATCATGACTCTGAGATCAAGACCTGAGCTGAAATCAAGAGTTAGATCTTAACCAACTGAACCATCCAGGCACCCCAGCCTCAGGATCTTAAATGATTTCTTCTTTAGGATGATATATGTCTTCTGAAATGGTCAACTGCTGCCACTGCTTAATGCTTCCGCGCCACTCTCTGGGTCCCTGCCAAGTTGACTGGTAAATATGGATGACTGTGATTCACATGATCATGCCAGGGGAGGCGGTGGTGCCTGTGGTCTAGGTCAGCTGACTCACCGCAGAGACAGGGCAAGATGTCAGTCTCGTGGTTGACTCAGACACCTGGGCTGACCTACACACAGGGCCCCTAAGGAGATGCAGGGTAGAAAGGGAGGCCCCCTGGGAGGGTGCATTGACTATCCCTTCCCATCCCTTTGAGCCACTGGAGAGAGCCAACCTCAGGCTGAGGCAGGAGGAGGTGCATACTGGTGAGCGTTTCTCCAGTACTCAACTCTTGGCCAAGCACCGTGCGAAAAGAAGAACAAACCTGACCTCATCTAACGTTCAAAGCACCCTTCAAGGTAAATATCCTCGTTCTCATTTTGCAGATGAAAAAACCAAAGCTCAGTAAGGCTAACCGATTTCTCCAATATCATCTCCCTAGTGGATGGCAAAGATAGGAGTTGAAACACGGTGGTCTGATTTCAGAGTCCACGTTCTTCCCATTACACACACTGCCCCTGTCCAAACAGCTCACCAGTCAGGAGGTACCAGTACAATACCACACGTCCTACAGCACACACTAAATCAGCACAAGGAGGAGGTGGAGGCTGGCAGAGAGCAGATCTTTATCAAGGCACTTTGGGAGTAGGAGAAATATTTCCACCCTCCTCCCGGCTAAAGGGTTGGCTGTGTTTGTGAGATGAGAACCATTTGGCGGGGAGGGGAAGGAGGGTGTAATCTCAAGATCCAATCACCACCCACACCAAAATAAACCTGAAGATGAACTGGGGCCTCAAGGACTTTCTTCAATTGCTCCTGTGCACTCCTCCGTGAGTATACGTGGGGGAGAGGGAAAGGAGGAGGCGGGAAAGGGAAAGGAATATCTTTTTTCAAACCCAATGGCATTTATCAACTACACTCTCCTCCCCAAACTTAGGCTTCTTGATCACTCGCTCATTTCACGTTTCCCCCTTCCTGACCTTGTGCAGAGAGTTAGCATGGTTTTGAATGAGCACACACTCTGGGGTCAGCCCGCCGGGGCCTGGTCTCCAAGTGTACCACCTGCTGAGTCATCCCAATACATACATACTACGTGAACTAATGGGGAAATAATTTAACCTCCCTGAGACTTAGGTTTTCTCACCTGGAAAGATTCACAGTCAGCACTACCCCTGTGTTGCAGGGCTGCTAGGAGGAGGGAGGGAGGCGAAGTGCTTAGCACAGTGGTGGGCACATAATTGATATTCAATGAATGTCTGGTGCTCTGATGAGAATTCCTCAACCTCAAGACTTGCTGCCATTTTGGACAGGATAACTCTTTGTTGTGTGCGCTGTTCTGCGCGTGCACGTGTAAGATGTTAA
Source organism: Canis aureus (assembly GCF_053574225.1). NCBI lineage: Eukaryota > Metazoa > Chordata > Mammalia > Carnivora > Canidae > Canis > Canis aureus. The sequence continues at coordinate 74,123,733 of NC_135616.1, read as the reverse complement.
GCAGCATCCCTGGTCTCTATCCACCAGATGCCAGCATCACCCCCTGCCCCACACATGGCGATCAAAAATGTCTCTTGGACACTGCCAAGTGTCCACAGAACGGCCCCAGCTGAGAAATACTGGCTTCTTGTAATTACCGGTGCTATTACCAACAAGTAACACATTTGAAGGCACAGAGTAGGCCCCGACGGTAACCATCACTTTTCTGAATGGGTGAGTCAGTGTATGAATGAACACACTACACAGTAACGGGTGTCGTTCTGAATCTTCAAACCTTCGGCAGGAGTACAGTCTACTAAGTTCCGTGCTCTAGAAGGTTGATGGAATCACAGGGAGGTATGGGAGGGCACCCCCCCGCCCCCCCCACCTCCTTGGTGTCTCCATTGCCAGCTGTCTTTTGGTGCAGACCTGGCACCTGCTGGGATTTGCAGGTGGAGCAGGACAGAAGGGAGGCTGTAAGTGAGGCTGAAGGAACGGTCGCCTCTGGGAAAGGCCAGTCCCAAAGGGATTTGTCTGCAGCAATGATGGCTTGAATATCTGTGTATCTGTGTATGAGATGTGGCTGCTGGAATCATACACACGTCCCCGAGAACCTCATCCCTTGCCATAGCCAGCCACAGACATCTGTGGGAAGCCCTAAGTCCCATCGTACTTGGAGGTACATCACACTCCTTCCAGCCTCTTTGAGTCACTTTGAGGAGATGCCTTCCCACTGGAGCAGAGAGATGATCTGGGTCCTAGGATTTCTTCCTTCCTTCCCCCTCTCCCTTTTTCCCTTTTTAAACATATACTGAGTGTCTGCTCCATTAGCTGGCATGGTAGACACAGAGATGACAAATGCAGTCCCTGTCCTAAAGTTGCCAAGGGACAGGGAAAGGAAAAAAGGCAATGACAATACACACAATAATAATAGGTAACATCTCCTGAGCTCTATTCTCTCATGGACACTGCTCTGCCTGCTCCAAGGTAGACGTACTTGACATGTGCCTCACAACAAGCCTGCAAGGCAGAAACCACAACCATTTGTAGCCTGCAGATGGGGAAGCAGGCGCAGAGAAGGGAAGTGATTCTTGAAAAGGCCCCATCAGGAGTGCGGCCCAGGATACCTTGGCTCTTGGACCTGGGCTCTTCTTAACTACCATGCTTTTCTGCTGACAGCCATGGGATGGGGGGATGACGAGGCCCAGAAAGGGGAGGCTTCCTGGAGGTGGTGATGCCACAGCATCTTGAAGATGAGAAGCTGTCAGCGGGGTGAGGAGAAGGGAGAGGTGGCCCCATTCTGGGAGAATAATGGCCATCAAGCTTCCATGGGGCAATTCCTCCCCTCCCTGTGGGGACTCCACTCCCTCAGCCTCAAGGCTGTGTTAGGGTCCAGCCAGGTGACAGGACTCTTATCTTCTGGCCTGGCCTGGTCCTGGGCATACCCTCTGGGAGCCACCTGGTTGGCCTCCTCTGCCAGCCTGTGCTGTCTGATTGGGCTTCGCAGTCAAGCTGAGGACCTACTCTCCCTGCCTCAGCCTACTGGCTCAGCTCTTTGCCCTGATCTGGGTTCTTGCAGCCTCGCCTTGTTCTGCTCCCACTGACACCAGATGTATGTGTGTGTGTGTGTGTGTGTGTGTGTACACATGTGGGGGGGGGCAGGGGGTGACAATGGTGTGTGCATGCCTGCCACAGGGGGTACATACCATGTGATGGGCAGGCGACCCCAACAGGTGACCCCAACATTTCATCATCTGTCATTTTAACCTGTTTTTTTTAAAGCAACAATAAAAAAAATCATACTCATAACCCTGATATATGTAAAAATAGATGAGAACAAGATGCTTTGATTACAAAAGGGTGGAACTGGGGAACTGGAGTGGTCACTCTAGGGCACAAAGGCCCATGGTTTAAAAGCCATCAGACAAGGAGTCTTAACATTTTAGGATCATAGACAGCTTTGAGACCCCAATGGAAGCAACGGGCTGTCTACCTAAATATAATAGACAGGCAAATGTTTGCAGAACAGGTTTTGTTTTCAGTAGATCTTGGTCCCCCAGAATCCTGGAAGGGAGGTTCAAAATGCCCTGCATTCAATTCCTGCCATATCTTCCTATCAGGTCTCCCTGTCTCTGTGCCTTGTAAAGGAGCGTTCTGAGATGGGGGTGGGCGGCTGCACTACCAGGGAATGGTGACCCCACACAGCCCGGCTTTCCTTCATTTGCTTGGAAAGAGCAGAAGCCCTGGGTTTGAGTACAGTAAACACTGCCTCCACACTAGCCCTAGGGGCCTGGCTGTCAGAAATGATCTCTGCCTCAGTGTCCACACTACACTCATGCCAGTGAGCTCACATACCTCGGCAAGACTAGAACAGACAAAGGATGGGCATCCAGGTTCCGATGTGAACGTCATTGCTGGGTGAAGCTGGGCAAATCACTTGACCCCTCTGGGCCTGTTTCCTCATCCCTCAGATGAGCGGCCCATGGGCTTGTTAAACAGGAGGACTAGATGAGCTCAGCATGGGTGAATATACATGGATGTTCTTTATATTCCTCAAACCACCGAACAGGTTTAAGGGTGCTCTTATTATCTTGGCATGCAGAGACGATGAGTAGATTCATACCAAAAGAGTTACTCTCTGGACTGGGAACCAGAGAGGATAATGGAGATCACTTTTACTTAAAAGGGACAAATTCAGGCCCCAGATAATCAATGATTTGTGCGGTCATCCGTTGATGAGTCCCGGGAGGGTGAGGGGAACTCATAGTCTAAGGCACTTAGCTGGACAATCCTCGAAATGTCCAGTGGCCCTGAAGTCATCTGCTCCCTCATCTATGGCTCCCATCCATCAGCTAAGGACAGATTCTGGGAGCAGCCTCTTGCTACGGCTTTCCCCATCCTCACCCTTATCTACTACGAGGTGCAAATCAACCTCCAAGTTCTCAGTGATGGGGAAACGAGAAGGTTCTTCATTGGGCCTGCCTGCTGTTAATGAGCTGATCTGGGGGGAGGAAAGAACAAGTGAAAATGAACAATCACTACCCAGAGTCACCAGAGTGTTCTGTGCAGCCCGTCCGACGTCTGTGTTTTATGCAGCGCTCAGCCTGCTGGTGCCTGGGGCCCGCAGGCAGGTTTATGAGATTAAAGCCCAGGCCCAATAAATAATTTAGCAGCTTACTGCAAAAAAACATACACGCAGTATAATAGCTACTATCTCCAGCAGTCTGATGTGTACATACATTTTAAATGCACATCACTTTCATCTACATGTTTCCATTTGATGTGGAGTCCAAAACCAAATAAGGAGGAGAGAAAGAACGTCACCTCCACCCTCTGTCTACGTCCTGCCCCTAAGATGGGGCTGATGAGAAGGAAAACTATTCGATGCACTAATAATTCAGGGCTTTGCTGGCTTTTCTTCTCCACATCCCACCCCCCTCTTATCTTCCCTCTATTCTTCGCTTTTGGTTGCTATTTGTGTGTGTAGGAAGAATCTGAAATCTCTACTAGACCAGATTATTCATTCAGAATTTGGTTTTCTTCTCCCAGGGGTGCCTTTTATGGAGCAAAGCTGGCTCCAGGTGCTGTCTCCTGCGGCGTCACAAGTGACTCGCTTGTGGGTGCAGCTCAAAAGCTGAAATAAATAAATATCAGCGCCATGGCTACTGGAGTCCCAGCTGAAGTTTTAATGAGCCAGAAGTAGTGGTGACTGATTGATAAGAGCTGGTCTTGGGCATGAGGAAGGGGATGAGTATTGGAGGCGGAGGGGGGGGCGGTGGGGGTGAGTGTCACGGGGAGAGAGGGTGGGAGAAGGCGGAGAAGCTCCCAGGGAGCGGCTCCAAGATCTAGAAGCATCAATGGGAGACGAGTGAGTGGTACATAGTAATCTGTGTAGCAACATGAACAGGCAGGAGAAGGAGGACACCGGAGGGGAAGCGTGTTCTTCTCATTGGAAAGTTTACTGCTTCTGATTGCAGTTAAGGGGCAAGTGGCCTCAGTGGTGGAGACAGGCATGAGGGAGAGTGGCAGGATGGCCCTCGAGCTTCTTGGAAATCTGGAAGGCATCCATTTCCGCACCAGCCCCTTGACTCTCCTTCTGTGGGGAGCATCTAGCCCGGACCTATTGGCCGCTGGCCTTGTACAGACCACACCAAGCTTACCCCGGCCCCCCTACTTTTTGCACCTCCTTGGCCTTGGATGCATTTACTGCCAGTGGCTGTGGTTTATCTCCCGTTGTTTATGGCCTGGGACAGGCTGCCTACAAATAGCTCCCCAAAGAGTGGGAAATGCAGGCATCTGCCATTCTGTGAAGCTCTTTCCAGAAATGAAAAGGACAGTCATAAAATGTTGTACGGGGGGTGGGGGTGGGTAACATGCATCATAAAAAGCGTAATGGACTAATGCTAATACACAGACTGGCTGCAGCCCAGGGGTGTCTGCTGAGCTCAGACATAAATATTGGGGAGGCACCAAGGAGACAGATTTTTTATTTCTTTGATTTGATGGTAGGGGGAGGTTGGGCATATTTTTTCCTCTGTTTCTCTGACTGTGGCCATTCCACAGGGAACACCACCAGTCTGTCTGAGACTGTGGCTACTTAATGTTTTATGGCTTCCAGAGCAGTTAGACTCCTGGAAAGATGAGGTGCAGGGAGGATCTGTGGGTGTGTGACATTGCCTCATAGGGTGAGTCAATTTGGGGTTCTGTTGTATCATCCCAGATCTTGCAAGTGACAGGAGAACCGAATGGGGTGAGTACAATTATGTTGACTGTGTGCTTGAATGCGTATACAGGTAACTATGTGCTTGTCCAACATCAGGCTAATCTCCAATGTTACAGGACTAACATTTTCTGATTAATGTTCTCTACTTAGTGGGAACAAAAACAGCAGCAACCCCGACAGTAACCCAACAAGAATCTCCATCCCCTCTCAACTTCAGGTATGATGAGTAGAACACTTGTTTGTTAATTAATGAAAAATTCAGGTGCTTGTGGATTCAACCATCCACACACACTGTTTTCTAGAGTTTCATGTCGAAAAGTACCTCATCTCTCACTGATGTCGGCCATCGGCCAATTGCTATCTGCACATTTGTCTTTCCATATGCGTTTGCACAGAATGGTCAATGTACAGCGTTATGTGCGGGACAGAAGGCAGAAATGAGTACAAATCCTGTGTAAAAAGAGCCTCTATTCTAGGTGAGCTTAAGATGGTCTTGCCCCTTTCTCCACAGCCTTGACGTCCTCACCGCCTATGACTAGTGCTAGGGCTGTGGGGCCATGCTCCAACACTAGGATGGATTGAGTCCACCCAACAACCTGGACTACTGGAGAGTAAGAGAAACAGTAGAAGCTAGGGTGCCTACAGTGGGGCAAAAAAGAAACCCCTATTGAGTCTTTTCAGTGTGAGGTGAGAAGACTGGGGACATCTGGAAGTCATGTTCCAGTACACCATCTGTTTTGAAGGAATTAATTTTCCATGAGTTGTCCCTGGGCATGGGTGGAAGAGGAAGCAGCATTCTTCTGAAGCCTTGGGTACCGAGAGCTTTGTCTTCTGTACCTGGGTCTCTGTGACAGGAGGAGTGGGGAATGTTCTTAGGCACAGAAGACCTGTGATAAGCAATTTAGATACTTCTTGAACCTTCTGCTCATCTTTACGAAGTAGACATTACTATCATCACCTATCATCACTCCATTCCGAGTGGTCAGAAGATTAAGTAACTTAGCCAGGGTCATGGGTTTTATAAATAGGAAGGTTAGGACTTGAACTCAAACCATTGTCCTCTCACAATGACTTAAAAATATAAAAGGAAAAAAAATCAATAAATGATGATTTGGAGGAAAAGTTATTTTCAGTCTGAAGGTGAAAAGAGCAGGGACTCAAGCATCCCTATGTCAACTGGTACATATTATTATTCCAAGTGATAAGATGGTGTGTGTGGGGGGGTGGTCACCACATATGCTATCGTTAGCAGAGGTTTAGAGAAGCCTTGTGTGTGTGATGAATTCCCCAGACTGAGGGTGAGTGGGGTATTGCAGAGCTGGGGGCCTGGTAATGATCACAGACAGGGCTCCCTAGTAAATAAATATGCTACAATTTACCCAGAAAAGCGTCTCATCATGACAGACGGGTCATTCTTTCCCACCACGTGCGTGAAGCAGCAGGTTCTTTTAGGTGTGAGGTTAACTGCTGCTCTGTGGTCCAGGGAGCTCTCAGGGCCAGGGACCTTGAGATCAGTTGTGAGTGGGAGTCTTGCCCAATCATCTACCCAGAGATGAGGCCCAGCTGGGCCTCTCAATAGGGGTTTGGCTCAGCCTCTTTCAACTATGCTTAGAGCATAAAGAAACATTCCTCTTCCCTCAGTTGACTCATAGCCACCTTAAAGTCTGACAAAGAAGACACCACAATATCCAGTCTCTTAGCCTAAACCGGTTGGTATTAGGTTAGACTTAGGGAAGACCTTCCTGACTATGAACTTGACCATGAGCAACCACCATTGGCTCTGGCATATCCATTCCTACCGACTTCAAGGAGCTGGAGACACATCTCGGGGCTGCCCACACCAGTGGGCAGGAGAGAACCTTTCCTCCGTCTTCACCTTGGCTTGTTGGTATTTCAGTAAAGGCCCAATACAAATATAGAATGTATAATTTTCACATCATTCTTGGCAAATCCCAGGTGCGCCCCATTAGCAGAGTTCCAAGGATGCCATTCTCTATCAAGAAAAAGACACGCGGCATCGTAGTGCTTAGCTCAGGGCCCTATTAATAGCAATCCTAATTATATGGCTGCAAATTTAATTCATAGCAATGATTAGTGTCAGAATCAAAGGCATCAGGCATCAATATTGATGGAACTGCATAAGCCCCATAAACAGAGAACAAGCATTCGGGCCCATCCCCCTAGCGGAGGTCTGCTGTTAACTATTGCATTAATGTCTCTTCCAATTTTGCCAGATCAAAATGACTCCATTTTTCAGTGTCCTCCTACCACCCCCCTGGAACCTTTGCCCTGCCAGTTCTGAATGGGTATGACTGGCACACAAAAGATCCCAGACAGCATCTTTGAAGAAGAGCCCGGGGGCTCCAAGGGATGCACGGGTGATGGGCCGAGGCCCCTACGCTTTGCACAGCAGCTCTTGGCCTTGTCAGCAACACTCCTTTGTCTTCCCTTCAGAAAGCTCCCGGCAAACAATGCTGCCTGGAGAAAGGGGAGTCAGCTGGGGGCTGTGTGTGGCACAAAGGGCTGCCACCCCATCCATTGTGGCCTGGGCTGAGATGGGTGGGGAGGGGGAGGAGGCGGCCTGAGGGGGTGACACCAGGCAGCGTGTGCCGAGGTGACAGCTGCCATGTCCCGGGTTCCCAGGGCACTTTCGCTTGAAAGGGTGCAAAGCATCAGCCCTTCCACTCTTCTCTTGTGGGCAGGTGGTGGGTTACAGATGGACCCATGGGACTGAGGAGAAGGCCAACCGAGTGCTCAAAGCCAGGGCTTAACAAAACAGGTCTGGACTAAGGGACAATGTGACTCTTCAAGTTACCTCACTTTGTTGAGCGTCAGTTTACCCATATGGAAAACAGGCCGAATGTTGATCCTTATCTTACAAGGGTATTAAGAGGGCTCACCTGAAAAAACATCTAGCTCAGTGTTTAGCACATAGTAAGTGCTTAATTGATAATACAACGTCCCTGCCTCCAAAGTGGCCCAAAGTGGCCCATAGAGAGGAGAATGACAGGTAAGACCTGAGATTCCCAATTCAGTGTTCTGATAGATCAGAACCTCTTAGCCCCAAGCATGCATTCTGTGGTCAACAGGCCTCTTTGCTGGCCAGGCTCTGCTAAGATCCCCAAAGCATGTGCAGAGCGGTCGGGGATACTGGTCACCCCAGAGCAAGGCTGTATGGTCAGGTCCTTGACAGAAGGCCTGAAAAGTTCAACTGGACTTTCAGCCCCGGGACAATGATCCCTTGGTTCTGATTAGGGAATGCTTGTACGCCAGGGAAAGGCAGACATGAATCTGACGTTTGTGCAGAGGGAATTTCCTTCCATAGGATATAAAGAAAAGGGATAAAAACTTGGAATTGAAACACCTGGGTTTGAGTCTTGCCTCTGATGCTAAGAGCCTGAGTGATTTTGAGCGGATCATGTCACATTTCTAGGTATCAGCTGTCATAGCTATAAATGTTCACAATAAATATCTCACCTGCCCAAAGCCTGTAGGCTGGGCCAGTTTTCTGAGGTCCTTTCTAGTTAGAAAATCAGGGCCAGATTCTTGCACGAGGGAGTACACTTTCTCCCCGGGGCGGGGTGTGGGGGACGGGCCCAACTCCACGGTCCCTCCCCATCCTGGGCTGTGCTCTCACCCACCCTGAGCCGTGAAGGTGAGGCTCCCTGATTTGTTACTAAAGTCTGTTTGTGTCTTGCTCTTTCTGGGTTATGTGAGGACACCTAACCGGTGGCATCAGTTTTCGATTCAGAGAACCAGAACATGGTAGAGAAGTGGTGGCTGATTGGGACAACACAGAGGCACCAGCTCCTAAACTGCTGCCCCACCTTGGAGCCTAGAAACCTTTCTGGAGGCTGTGACCAGAGAGGGAAGGAATCCTAGGAAGCGCTCCAAAGGACAGAAACTCGGGTTGACCACCTTGCGTCTCCATGGAGTTCCCATTTCCCTGAACACATGACAGAAGGACATGTGGTAAGAGGCAAACAGAAGTTCAAGTAGCTGCGAGCTTTCAGCTCCATCGTCTTGAATAGAAGGGACCTAGGTATCTGCTGGGCCCATCTCCACCTGAGATGTTTGTAGCTCTGGTCCCAATTCCCACATCTTCCTTTGCTTGATCCTATGAGCCTGAGCAAGTCCTTAACCTCTCTGAATTTCTGTATCACCATCTGCAACAGGGCAGAGAAATATCCCAACCCTTCCCACTCACCCAAAAAGTTTATGGGATTAATGAGCTGATAGAAACCAAGAGGCCCTGGGCCCTGGAGGAAAAGCACGGTAGGAGCAGGGACAGGCAGCAGTAAGACGTGCATGAGTCACATTGGTAGGGACAGCAGCAACGGCTGCCATCTATTAAGCGCCTACTATGCATCAGGCTCTGTATGAGGTACCTTACGTCGGCGATGTCTGGCATGCAGAACAGTCCTGCGAGGCAGCATTAGTGGACCCGTTGAGGAACCCAAGGGCCCCTGTCCCGCCCCAAGCTCCACAGCTGATCCGAGGCAGAGCGTGCAGCACTAGGACATTGTGGCCAGCTTGGAGCATGCACAGGATGGGGAATGGCTCTGTTCTAGTTAATTCTGCAAAGCTGCAAGAGCCACCGGCCACTTCCCCCAGCCCCGCCCTGGGGAGGGGTCAGTTCATATTGTTTGGTGGAACTCGGAAAGCTCTCTCTGGTGACTAATGTAGCTGGATGCCAATGTCCAGCAGGATTAGATTAGTTCGGCTCAGCTGGTCTAGTCTTCTAAAGTATTTTTTCCCATGACTCAGGGCTGGAGGGGGTGGGGGGGTGGGGGGAGGAAGGGGGCAGGATTCTCTTCCTCCATCTGACCTTGCAAACATGTCACTAAAAAAGGAGGCTGATCAGACCGCTCCACTCCCCCCATCCCCCAGGGAGCCAGAGAAGAAGTGGGATTTGGGGAAAGCCTCAAAGATGTTAGTAATAATAATGCAAAGCACTTTTGTGCCAAGCACTATAGTAAGTGATTTCCATACACGATTTCACTCAGCCCTTCCAGCAGCAACTATGCAAAGTGTTTATTGCTACCCCACTCCACAGAAGGGAAAAAAATCGAGGCTCCCAGGTTAAGTAACATTAGTAGTGATATTTAAGAGCAAATGTGCTCAAATGTGGCATCATGCGCTCAGAAATTATTTCATCATGCTCTGTTTTCTCTACTAGCACTTATTCTCTTCCAAACACACACTATATTTTTCCTGACTTTCTTTTTCTTTCTTTTATTCATTGTTTTGTTTGTTTGTTTGTTTTTGGTCTTTTGACAGTAAGATCTAATCTTCCTGAGGGCAGGTATTTTTGACAGCTTTGTTCATAGCCGTATACTCAGAAAATGGCACATGGTAGGTACTCAATCATTTTTAGTTCAATAATGAATCATCTCATTTAATCCTCAGCAGAGGACAGCCCGGGTGGCTCAGCATTTTAGCGCCGCCTTCGGCCCAAGGTGTGATCCTGGAGACCTGGGATCAAGTCCCACGTCCGGCTCCCTGCATGGAGCCTGCTTCTCCCTCTGCCTGTGTCTCTGCCTCTCTGTCTCTCTCTCTCCTCTCTGCGTCTCTCATGAATAAATAAATAAAATCTTAAAAAAAAAAAAAAAACTCTCAGACTCTCACGAGGCCAGGACTGTCATCGCTCACATTTTACAGACGAAGAAACGGATGTGGGGCTCAGGATTATATCCCGTAAACTCATATACTCTTCCTTATGCAAATCAGTTTCTACCTGAAGGCAGAGGACCAGACTTTGGAAGGTGGCCTTTGAAAGTCCCTTCCAACCCTGACATACATGTCCACATCCTGTATCCACGGGCAGGCAAGGCTCAACGGCCTGCAAGGATGTGCTTTGTATTTTCCTAAAGATGAGAGCTCCGTAAATATTAGCATCTTGGTCCCTGAAAAATTCTACATGGCCTATGTGGGTCACCTGGATTCTGTGAGCTAGAAGCATTACCCCTCCTCCAGCCCGTCCCTGAAACACAGTTCCCTGTGTTTCACCTGTCCTGAGATAAAGCCTCGGGCCCCAGGGGTTCACTCTTGGATGGCAAAGCAGCCTGCTCAACACACAGCCTGATGCCTCCTACAGGGACTGTCCAAGACTGAAGCTTATATGGAGCTGCACAAAAGGCGCAAAAAATAAGTGAATCTTTAGTTTCTCCCCTTTCAGAATGGCTCTGGGAGATCAGGGCCTCCTCCCCAGTTGGTGGGGGGGGGGGCGTGGGGAGGAGGCATGAACAGCTGGGGCCTGGATAGAAACCCACACCCCCTCTCTACACCTGTCGTGGTCAAGCAGAGGGATGTGGTGGCCAGGGGTGGGAGTGGGGGGGGGGGGTTCCTGTAAAAATATGCCTCCTTCCGGGTGCCAACCAAGTGCTGCGGTTCCCAGCTTTCAGAAGACCAGTTCTTGGGACCCAAGAGGCCTATAAAACAACAAAACAAACAGCGCGTTTGGCGGCAGGAGCCTGGGCAGGGAGCCAAACTCATTACCGGGGATGTGATGGTGAGCTTGGAGCCACCACCCCAGCCCTGCTCTGCAGGCTCTGGGGAAGGGGGAGAGGGTGCTTGTTCCCCACGACCCCAGCCCCCAGCGCTGCTGAGATGCCCGAGGGGTTGGGGCTTCGGGTCAGCCGTCACAGGTGCCAGGAGAGCCACCAGGTCACCTAGAAATGGACCCTGGTTGTTTACTCAATCCAGGGTTCACACTGAGAAATGAGTGAATCATTTCCACTGAGAGGAATGAGTGGCTATTGTTTGGTGGCGTTGGCACAGACAGACAAGCATGTTTCTCAGCTTTTCATCCAATTTGGCCTTCTGTCTGCCAAGACAACTCCACCCCATGAGGAAGTCAAGTAACAGGTTAGGAACTTCTGTGCGTTGGGGGAGGAAAGTATAAATGCCAATGTCAATACTGCCAATGGGGGGGGGGCACATAATCTTAGGTAGGATACTTCATATCTCTGTGGCTCAGTGTTCCAGATCTGTAAAATGGGGCGGAGAAGCAGGGGGCAATCACCCTATCTACTAGAAGTAGTCTCCGCCGATGAAGAGGGCTGGGCCGTAGAAAAGTGTCTTGTAAGTAATCGATGTTATCAAAAAACTGAGCAATAACCCTGGGGCTTAGGAGAGTTATTACTTGGGTGTTCTTGATGGATTTTTTCCAGCACCTAAGCTGCTACTGCAAAGAGCTCCAGTTTTCCCGGCTTTGCTTAGTAAACCGTTTGTGAAATTAGAAAAAGGAGAATGGGCTTGGGATGGCGGGGCTTCCTGTGGGCTGAGGATGGGAGACCTTGGGTTGGTTGGTATGTCCCTTAGGGAAAGACAGAATTTTCCTCAAGAATTTCACAGGCATTTCCGTGGCCATGCTGGTTAGCTAATGGGAAGGGACACGGTGCCAAAAGAGGCCAGGGCTCTCCCCAGAACTGGAAAAGGGCTACGTCTCTGCGGATTTCTAAAACTGACCAAGAGTCCTATAAACAGAGGGCTGGCAGGGTGGGGGCAGGGTGGGGGCTACCTGGGTCCTTGCACCTGCTCCCTGCTGTCAGCAAGCTTGCATCTGATCCAAGGGAGGCAGATGGCTGGCCATGCTATTCTGGGGATCTCCAGGCAACAGGGTAAACACTGTCCCCTCCTTCCACCCTGGCCGCTGCATCTGAGAGTACCGCCCACCCTCTTCTAAACGTCCACAAACTCTTTTCCTGTTACCCACCAAGCTGTCCCGTTTTCTTGACTCCTCATCCCATCGTCACCCCTGATGTATCCACCACAGCGTAACTTCCTTCCCTTGCAAACCAGCCACGTCAACAGCAGTCACTCTTGGCGTCCGGTTCTCTTCCAATCAGTGCAAATAGGTGTCTGGCCTGAAGGCGGCACCCAATACATTGGAGAAAAATTTAACGAGCCCCTAATAATGGGTGAGAGATGTTGGATCTGGCTGTGGGGAAGGGGGATCTGAATATGAAAAAGGTGGTCCCTGTCCTTCAGAATCTGTGAACTTCAAGCGGACACGAGTAGCTGCTCCCACGTCGGATGCCATCAGAGCAAAATGACATGCGGTGAGGGGTCTGAGGAGGGTGCTACTCACAGTGCTTGGAGGATGGGGGAAGGGACACGTCACCAGCCCCTGAGCAGCAGGTGGGGTTTCCGGGGGGGCTAGAGAACTCGTTGGCTAGAGTCAACAACTCGTACTGCTGGGTGAGGCCCCAGGGCCGAGGGGTCTGGGGAGGCCCATGGGGACACAAAGCTGAGGCTGAAGCAGAAGCTTCAGCAGCCGTAAAGGGAGAGAAGGAACCAGAAAGACTCTGCCTTGAACCCGGAGACAATCCTCCATCCCGTGTCCTGGCAGCTTCAGCCCACCTCCTTCCCTCCCTCCTGTGCCCCAGGACCTGTGCTCGAATTGCCTCTTAGGCTCCTCCCAGGGTCCTCCCCTGGAGCTGGGAAGTCTTACTCAGTGAGTTTGTGGCATCCCTGCTCCGTGACTATCCAGTCTCTGCTTCGATATTTCCACTGACTGGGAGCGCATTCCCTCGAGTCAGTTCTTTCCATGTTGGGATAGTTTGGCTACCAGAAACTTCCTCCGTATAGTAAGTGGAAAATGTGCTTTACTGTAAAGCCTGCTCCCTGGTTCTTTTATGCCCTCTGGAGCCACAGCAAGTAAGTCTAGTTCAGCTTCCACAGCTTGATGGCTAAGCGTGCAAACGGTGAAACTAGATGATAAGGGTTCAAATCTTGGCTCTGCCATTGATTAGCTCTGTGGCCTCAGAGGAATGCCTTTGCCTTCTGTGGCCTCTATTCCTTCACCTGTAAGGTGGGGGTGATAACAGCACCTACCTCATGGAGTTATGTCAAGATTAAATGCATTACTAGATATCGAGCTCATGAGCATAGTAAGCGCTTGGTAAATTATATTACGTGAAGAAAGCTGTTTTGTTTCCTCCTATACTCTTCTTTCCCTGAGTTGTTATCCTTTCAAAAACATTCTTCACATAGCATAGCTCCACCATCTCACGACCTGGAAATTATTCTATCAGTGCAGTAAAGACTAATTCAGTTTAGGAAAGCGGTATCACACGGTTGGCTCCTGTTGACCCTGTGGTCAGCAAAATCCCAAGATCCTTTTTGCTTAGTCCTCCCAGGGCTGGTGAGAGGTGCTCACCTTGACTTTCCCCTCACCCATCCTCCAAACCCCTCTGTGCACTCTAGACCTTTCCAGGTGCATGCTTTGTGCCCCCTCCGTGTGGCACCCAAGGCCTAGAATGCCCTTCTCTCTTTCTCCCACTAGTCAATTCATTATAAGAGCACCCACCCTTTCCCAGGCACCTGCTAGGACCTCACCGATTTTACTTCTCCTAAGACAAGAGTGGTCAATTGTGGTCAGATCAGTTGAGTGAGTCATGGGGAAGCTTCTAGAACAGTGATGGCATACAAGAGTGCTCAGTGGGAGTTTCTCTGTCCCAAATCTTGGCACCCTTGCTCCTCAATAAAGCCTCCAAGGTTGATCACACCACAGGGCTGGTTTCTCCGCAATTGTTCCATTCCTGTGGTGAGCCGCGGCCTGTCTCCTGGCCACCTGTCATGCACTGACCCTGAGCCTATGCAGGTATTGCACACCTTGGCTTTCAGGTCTCATCCTCATTGTGCCTCTTCCTTCCACACACTCGTGGCTCAGAAGGCAGTGGCCTCGTCTGTGATGTTCCCCCAGAGTCTAGCAGAAACAGAGTCTGTCACAGCACAGAAGAGCACCTCATGGTCATGCCATGGTCTCCTGCTTCCTCTACACTTCCCTGCACAGGGACATCCTGTTCTGATGACTGCAGTGGATGGGGACTGGACAGTCTGACAGATGCCTGGTCAGGCAGGGAAGAAGTGAGCAGTTCTGACGCACCCTGCTTCCCTCTCCTCTCCAAACTCTTAGCTGTTTTTTGTTTTGTTTTTTTTTCTTCTTCTTCTTCTTTATTTTCCTTCCTGTGTTGAAAGAGCTATGGGGCCTGGACCATGGTAGAGTTTCCTGGGGACATTCCAGAAATTCCTCATGGGCTGTTGCTCTGGAGAGGGTGGGGGCAAGCGGGTGGGTAAATGGGAGGCCAGTGGGAGCCAGGGTGGAAGTATCAGGTGCCTCAAAAGAGTGTGGGTGGAAAGGAAGGGCGGGCTGTGCAGAAGAAGGAGGGATACCATGAGCTCATAGAAACAGCTGAAGAAAGGCCAAGTGAAGACTGAGAAGGAGCGGCCACCTTGCAGGTTGGAACAAGTCATGGGCGGCCACACCCCTAGCCTTGCCCTTGAACCCGCTGACATGCCTCTTAGCGACTTGTCCACCAGGATTCCAGCAAGGCCAAGAGAACTTGGCTCACTTGGGTGTGTGGCTTGGAAAGACGCCTCAAGCAGCCCCCTGTGTGTGCTGCACAAGAAGTCTAGAGCTATGAGAAGGTCAGCACCAGGGTTCCTTTGCATCTGGCTGGATCATTCTTCCTTTACTCAGGCCTCCTCCACCCTTTCGGCAACTGTTCATTCCTTAGCGCAGACCCAGGGCTGACGAGAATGGACGCACTAGTCCCTGGCTGAACTCCTTAGCAAGCCTAGACCTGAAGATTGTTCTCAGCCTCTATCCCCTGTGCTCCGTGACTGCCTCTTTAAATAAAAAAAGGGTGCCAAATTGAGTGTCAGGGCAAGAAACAACTTGTCCCAGTCTCTATGCCTGGACAAGTCACTGGTTTTCTCTGGGTCTCAGTTTCCCTGCCGAGCAATGAGCGTCTTGGGCCAGACGATCTCTAGGATTTCTTAGAGAGGTTCTAGTTTTCAAAAGCAGTTTTGGGACATATCCCATCTGTGAACACTTGGTGAAAGAATGAGGCAGAAGGAGGTACATAAATATGAACAGAGCATGACCCCTGTCTTTACTAGAACTTTCAAGAGAATACAGGAGACAGTCACACAAATGATCCAGAATAGTGGGTGAAGGCGCCAGAAGAAAAGGGGAAGGTGCTGAGCACCAGCCTGGCTGTCGGTACAGCTGGGCCCTCGAAAGCCTCTGTGCATTATAGAAAAAGGTGGTCTCTGTGGGCAGATGACTACTAAGTTTATGGATGTTTCTACCCTAGAGTGCATGGCCTGACAGAGAGAGCTCAGGCTGGACTTCAAACCCGAAGGCTCCTTGGCCCAACGCTCCTATGCAAGGCCCTATCTACCTGACTACACAGAGAGCTAACCCTGCAGGGAAGCAGCCAGCCTCAGGGGTCCACGCTCAACACCAGCCCAGTGGAACATGCCACTTTTAAATCTTGGTAGGATCTCTTAAGGCAACTCCTTCCACCACCACCTCCCTCCCCGTCCTGGGGAAGCACACGTAGGAACCACACCCATACTCTCTTCTGTGGGCCTCAAGGCCAAGCGAAGGTCCACAGTCCCAGGTAGAGTAGGGGCGCAGGACAGGAGCAAGTAGCAACCTCCTCGCAGAGCGAGAAAAGGCTTAAAGGGCCTCAGCATCATGAGAACCAGAAGGGGTCTGGACAGTTCAGCAGCCCCACACAAACCTAGACCAGTTTTTCTCACCTCCTCTGGCAGCGACTCAGAACAAGCAGAACATGCAAATGCTCCCTCAGGCTCCCTTCCTGTCACCCTCCTTCCACATTCCCTAAAGACACCTCTCCCCCAGTCCTAAATGGATTTGGGGGAAGGAGCTGCAGGGGTGATGTCAACATCAAGGGGCGAGATGCGGCAAGGTCTGGCATGTGCCTTAATCCACAGGTGGCAGGACTGGGGAAAGGTAGCAGAAGGGTAAGCCTGGGAAAAAGGGATTAGCTGGGACCGGAAAGAATGTGGCTGCTGTAATCCCACGTAATGAACCAGACGGCGCTCGTCTCTGCCCCCCGAGCACTAGACAAGCAGGTACAAGCGGCTGGCTTCAGCCCGGCGCGCCGAGGCCTTCCGTGCTGCCAGCCCCAGCCAGCCAGTGCCCTCCAGCTGGCAGAGGTGCCCGGGGCAGGCAAGATAAGATATCTACTTCCTCCTGGCAGCCCAGGCAGGTCTTGAGCGGGGAATGGAAGGGCGAGAAAGAGTCTGTGATTGCAGGAGGCGGAAAGGCAGGGGCGCGGTTTCTCACCCAGGCACCATATGCCGCCAGAGCAGCACGACCATTTGCCTGGATTCTTAGAACCGGGCCCCGTCACCTGCTGCCACCAGCTGCTTCGGATGCAACAAAGACTTCTGACCAGTACAATCAACTCTATGCACCGTGGCGAAGGATTTGCGACGAGGGTGACTCATAACACGGTTGGTCAAAGCATCGGTTCTACTTGATTTGGAGATAAAGGCTGATTCCTTTCTCCCCCACCCTCAGGGTAAGATACCTTCCTAATTCTGTGAAGTTTGGCCGATACTGAAACATGCTTGCATTCCTAGACACTCTCCGACTAATGACCGGAGGAAGCAGCTAGAAGATAAGCTACAACATTAACCCCTACCTCCTACTCGCCCATTCAACTCCCTTCAAGATAAGGAAGAGTTGCCTGTCTTAAATCTCCACCAACAGCTGAACAGCACTGGGGCGTCTGGGCTCATGGACTCTTACCTTTTTCAGCTTGCCGCTCTTGGTCCCCACAAAAACCACGCTGTAACCATTGTAAACGTAGGAGGCCACTGAGGTCATGCGGTCCCGGCTGGTGGTGTACAGGGTCAGGCCCTCCACTGGAGTGGAGCCTCCAAGCGGCTGGTTGATGTCCAGCCCGCAGAAGTTGTCATCGATGGGGACCGGCTGGAGGGAAAGGAGGGCATGAGGGTAAATCACCGCGGAAGTGTGGCCGAGTCTCTTCACCCTAGCCCATACCCAACCGCCAGCCCAAGGCTTCCAGGCCTTGGCACAGACATGGGGTTCGGGACCCTAACACATGACTCAAACAAAAATATCTCACGAGCTGACTCACAGATCCCACACCCAGCTCCTGTGAAACCAGCTAGAGGGGTCTGCAGCCTTCCTCACACTAACCCGCAGCCACGCATCCACTCTTCTGCCAAGAGATCTGAGCTAATTTGCAAAGCTGAGGGCTTGAACTCATCTTCTGATCATTTTAATGTCCCTTCGGACCATAGCATTCTGTAGATGCTTCTATTTAGATAGCGGAGATTCCGTCCGGAGGCAACACCACAGGATTTCTATCAGCTGGAGAGGGTTTCTGGTTCGTGTCTTGCGCTGCAATGTCTCCCTTTGGGCCTAAGGAATTGTAAACCACTCAATTATTCACCAGATCCTGTACTGGCAATAGATTGAAAAGGATCATTGTAATATGGGGCAGGCCCTCACACGTTGGAAAAGTTACTTACTCTGCATAAACCTCAGTTTCTTCATTTGTCATACTACCTGACCATTTTTCTGAGAAAATTATTGAGGAGCAAATGGAATAATCCATTCCTCAGAGTTTTGTTAAGATGTACAGCAATTGCCACTGCTGGTCTCCCACAATGTTCGTGGAAATATAAATAAAAGAGAGTGCTGGAGGTGATATCCTTCCCATTACCAGGCTTTTGAAGGGACTGGTGCTGTGCCTAGAGAAAGAGTATCTTTCAGAAGACGCTGGGGCGCCTCTGAAACAAGAATTACCCTGAGCAAATGGAAAAGTAGCTTACCCAAAAGTACGAAGACCTGAATTCTGGCCTCTGCTCTAGTACTAAGTGGCTGTGCAAACTTGGAAGAGTAATATCCTCTTTCGGGGCTGTTAAAAGGGATAGTAAATGGATTGTTTCTGAGTTCTCACTCACTCAAAAGAAGAAAAAGGAAGAAGACTGTATGCTTCCTGAGGACAGGGGCTACTGAAAGGCTTAGCCTGCCTACACGATGCCTGACCTGGGGCTGGGCCATGGTGGCTCCTCTGATGAAGCTCCGCTTGACTCTACCGCCAGGAATCCTGTGGGCAGAGGCTACAGGCTCTGGGCAAGCAAGAACCCAGAGTCCCGTGGCAGCTGTTCCTTCTGGGGCTGACAAGGCATCTCAGAGGAGGAAGGAAATGACTATCGTGGGAATCATAGAAAGCGTTAGGGAGAAACATGCAGACCGTTCCCTTCAGCTTCCTCCTCTCACCCTTACCAGGGAAGAACGGGCTGGTGCATCACTCACTGATAGCCTATTTCCTTGGAATAATTGGCTTATGAGCTAGGGCATGTGATGGCTAAACCAGGGACTTCCCTTCTGTTCCCTTCTCAGATCCAAAGGGAATAGACTCCTACCTTGTGATTCCTTGGTGTCTTGCAGAGAGCTGCTGCCCCCGATACTGGTAGGGAAGGTGGAGCTGCCCTTGTCTGTGTGTGAGTGTATGCAGTGCTGGTGTGGGGGGTGTGTGTATGTGGGTGAGCGTGTGCATGTATTCTTTGTAAAGGGACTGACATTCAAGTTAAGGATGCCCTTGAACAACTAGATATCAGGAAGACCCACACAGCAGAAGGGATAAGCTCCTCAAGAAGGGAGTAAAGCTAAAGCAGTGGCATACTGGACAGCTCATGAGGGATGACTGCGTATGTGTCTGCATTTGGTGGCATCACAGTGGTGGCTTGAAGTTGGCCAGGGTTGGAGTATTGACACCACGGAAATTAGCAGGTGCTTCTAATCAAGTGTCCCCACCCCATCTTCACTCCCTGCATAGAACCAGCTATTTGATATTTACTAGCACATCACTAGATCAAATGATGGAAATTTCTAGCTCCTTAGAGAGGCAGATCAGAGCTACCCGCCTTTTTATGTAACCACTTTTTTTTTAAAGATTCTATTTATTTATTTATGAGAGACACAGAGAGAGGCAGAGACACAGGCAGAGGGAGAAGCAGGCTCCATGCAGGGAGCCCGACGTGGGACTCGATCCCGGGTCTCCAGGATCAGGCCCTGGGCCGAAGGTGGTGCTAAACCACTGGGCCACCCAGGCTGCCCCTATAACCACTTTTATGTTTTCTACTTTTCTTTTTCATCCCTACACCATAGGCAGCAGGGACCCTGGTATGACTCAAGAAATCTAAATTGTAGTCCTGTTGCTACCACTATCCAGCCATGTGACCTTGGTATGTCATGGACTCTCTCTGAGTCTCGGTTTTCTTATCTGTAAAGGGAAAGGAATGGATCGGGTGATGGTCAAGCTTTCTTTAGCTCTGAAAGTCCTCGATTCAAGGCTTTAGCTTCTTTCCCATTTTCTCCAGGGGCTGATAAGGCTGCAGAGTCTGGGCATAGGCATATCCAAGCCAATTTCTGAGAAATGAGGACAGAAGCAAAAAAACAAAAAACAAAAAATACCAAAAAAACCCAACTTGCCAGTGGTTGTGGATTTCTCTACATCCCTCCTGATTCTAGAATCTCCAGAGCTGTAAGATA
The DNA here is from genome assembly GCF_053574225.1 of Canis aureus. NCBI lineage: Eukaryota > Metazoa > Chordata > Mammalia > Carnivora > Canidae > Canis > Canis aureus. Next base: position 74,103,679 of record NC_135616.1, on the reverse strand, counting down.
ATTTTTTGTTTGTTTTTTGGTTTTGTTTTGTTTTTTAGCGTAAGCCCCTGGAGTTGGCTGGTGTTTCTTTCTCTCTCCTCTAAATTGTCGAGTGTTTCCAAACATCTGATGCCCCTTTATTTTTGCTCAGATGGTGAGAGCTTCAAGTATGGCTTTCCTTAACTGCAGCATGGCTAAACAGAAAGAGCTTGGACTCAGAAGTCATATGGGCTGAGCTGAACTCAAATCCCTTCTTTGTCATTAGAGTAAATTAAGCAATTTACTCAGTCTTTGTCTTTGTTTTTCCATCTGCCAAATGGGGATGATCTGCTTTGCTTCATAAGGTTATACTGAGCATCGAATAAGATAGCACTTAAATTGCCCAGCTCGGTCTTCAGTACACAGTTTCCATTCAATGAGTGATAGTCCTCTTCCTCATCCCTTTTCTGGGCACAGAACTCAAGTCTTTCATCTGAGAGCTTCATGCTAGTTCAGATATTATGTTAAAATGAAGCCCCTGGGACCAGTTTCGCTCACCAACCCTTAACCCTCTCCAAGGCCACCAAATCATTCTGGATCCCCAGGTCTGAGACTCCTTGGATTATAAGGATTTTAAGCAGCTCCTCCTAGTCCAGCTTCCCTGCCTGCCCTGCTGTAAAGGTTGTACCAGAGGAGTGTGATTCTCAGGGGTGGGGCAGGAGGGCCGAGGAAGGGCTGTTCTCCGAGGTCCTGGTCCCACCTACTATCACCTCTTTCCCAGTGCCTTTGCTGCTCTTTGGTCACTAGCCCGGGCTTGTCTCTCTGCAAGCCACTGGAGCCAGAGAAGGGTGTCGGCTTCCTCTTCCCTCTGGCTCAGAAGCAGGCAGGAATCAGCAGTTTCCTCCTGACAAGGCCCTCTCTGGGTGATGGGAACCGGGCTTAACCCTTGCATTTCCTCTCTACCTCTCCAGATTGGCTGGGGACCATAAATTATAGAATCTCAGTGCTGTAAGGAACTTAGGAGAGGATCTAGTTCAGCCTCCTCATTTAATAAAAGTGAAATAACAGAGGCGCCTGGGTGGTGCAGTCAGTTAAGCACCTGACTCTTGGTTTTGGCTCAGGTTGCGTTCTCAGGGCCCTGACCTCAGGGTTGTGAGATCGAGCCCCACATAGGGCTCCATGCTCAGCTCGGAGTCTGCTTGAGGTTCTCCCTCCCTCTCCCTCTGCCCCTCCAGCCCGTGCTCTCTCTCTCTCTTTCTCTAAAATAAATGAGTAGCTCTTAAAGAAAAATAAAAGTGAAATAGAAGCAAACAACTGCTTCTTCGTTATTATAATAAACGCTAACCATTATAGCTTCCATATATCGAATGCTTATTATGTGTCAAGTATGGTGTTAAGCATTTTATATACATTTTCTATTTGATCTCCATAACAGTCATAAAAAGAGGGTATTATTATCTCTATTTTAAAGATGAAAAAAACTATAGCTCGAACCAAATACGTAGCTTGCCCAAAGTCACACAGTTTTAAGTGGTAGCACTGATTTTTAGGTACAAATCCACTGGACCTCAAAGTCCGTTGTCTTTACTGCTATCCTATCTACCAAGCAGATGATGGTGTGGACGGAAGAACGGATGAGGCATGACCTGTTTTCTTGCTTTAAGAAGTGGTTTTTGGTTCCAATAGCAGGCACTCTCAATTTAGGGTACTCAAAAGGCCATCTGGGTCCATCGTTCTCAGATTTTCCCCCAGGCTATATAGATCCAGAGTCCACAACACTTTGCACAGAAATCTATTTAGCACTTGTCACACATCCTAATTAGTTAACTAATAATGGTAAACCTAACACGGTGCTAATCTTTGTAGTATCTCATCTGATCATCCCACGAGGCGGGCATTATGATTCCCATTTCACAGACGATAATGTAGAGACGTTTAATTACTTCTGAAGCCAGCAAACAGCACGGATAGTATTTGAACTGCGATCTTGGTCTCCGAAGCCCAAGCTCCTCATCACTGTATTACACTGCCAGGATCTCCCTCTCTTTCCCACTCCCTTTCTCTCTCTCTCTCTCTCTCTCTCTCTCCCCCACAAGGTTATGAGGTATGTGAGAGTAGTTATCACATCTTTTTACGTATGCATCCCCAGTACCCGGCACAGTGCTGGGCACCTGGAACATCTTCAATACTCTCTTGTTAGATGGATGGATGGATGGGTGGATAGATAGGTGATGGATGGATGGGGAGGGAGGAATGGAAAAACAGAGAGAAGGATGAATGGATGGGTGGACAGACGGATGGGTGATGAATGGATGGAGAGAAGGATGGTGATGGATGGATAGATGCATGGGTAGATGGTGACCACTTAGATGGCAGCATCTTGACCCTCCGTCAGGACAGTGGTTGCCACTGATGTTCTCCTATCTGTTGTCCTCTGATCTGGATCCTGAGCTTCCCTTCCTCTCTTTTCCTTTTGCCCAGACTCTGAATTCTTCTTTCCTAGTTCTCAATCTGCCAGTCAAGCTTGACTACTCCTTTCCGTCTCCTCCTGCTTACCTATCCCCCTGCCTACTCCACTCCTGCACTTGACTTCCCAGTGGCCTACAAAGCCCCGCATGTGCACGATCTGGTCCCCGACACCGCTGATCGGCCTCATGCCTTACCACCCTTTCTCCCCATGCTCTGATCCAGCTGCAGTGGCCTCCCCCACTGCTCTTCACACTCCAGGCATGCCCTGAATTCTTTGCACTTGCTGCTCCCTCTCCAGAATGTTTTCCCCAGATATCAACATGACTCACTTCCTTACCTTCCTCAGCCTTTGCTCAAATGCCACTTTTTCAATGACTCAATCTTCTTGGGTACTGCCCCTCCCTCTTCCCTGCTTTATTTTTCTCTACAGCAATTATTGCCATCTGACAGAGGACACCTTTTATGTATTTATTTGTGTCCCTTCACTCATGAAAGCTCCACGAAGGCAGCGCACTTTGCTGGCTCGCTCACTGCGGAAGCCGGCAGTGCCTACAACGGTGCCCGGTATGGTTGCAGGCACTCCATGGGTATTTTTGGAATGACTCTGTGAGATCAACACACACACACTCCAAGTGTCCGGTATAGGTCAGGCTCTGTGTTTCTGGTTATAGCCAGATAACGTGAACCTGAAAATCCCTCTCATCTCAGGCTGTTGGTGGTTGGGGAACAGGGTGAGCAATGGGCCACCCACAGGAGAGCCGCAGCCCGCATCACGGATCAGGAGTAGGGTGAGGGGAGTGCGCCCTTACCGCCTTGGTGCACTGGACGTCCTTCCCCAGCAGCCAGTTGAGCTCCAGGTTGCCCTCGCCCTGGTAGCAGGACTGCAGGCGCTCCTTGATCTGCAGGTTGATGGCCCGGATGGGGAAGGCACAGAGGGCAGAGTCGTCGGGAGGGTGGTGATACTGCTTCTGCCCTTTGGAGAAGATGGCAAAGAGCACGTCATCCCGGCTGCTGATATTGAAGGCCTGGGCCAGGGAGTCCCCGGGCTTGGCCAGGTAAGCGGCCTGCAGGAGGCGGTACTCCACACCCGCCCGGGTGCAGCCGAAGGGCAGGGACACGTATGAGTGGAACTTGGGGTCGTCCTTGCAGAGGCGCACGATGCGGGAGGTGTAGAACAGGTCCCCCGCCGAGTTGATGGCCACACCCTCGGGGGTCTCGGGCTGCACCGTCAGGAAGTAGACGAAGCCCCCGCTGGCGAAGCCGTAGATGTAGAAGATGTCGAAGTGGGAGACCAGGGCCAGGGTGTCGGAGGGGATCTTGATGAGGGAGGAGACGAAGTCGCTGTGCAGCTCGTAGTCGAGCATGGCAGAGGACTCGGGGTCGCGGGGCAGCTTCCTGCTGGACAGGGTGGGGAAGTAATCCTGCTTGCCGTCCACGGCGGTGCCGATGAACAGCTTGCCGTCCTCGCCGTCGGAGCGCACGATCACGCCGTACATTGTGCCCGTCTTGTTGACGCTGGACAGGTAGTGCTCCTTCTTGTGCGACGGCTCCACCAGGATGAAGAGGTCGTCGAGCCGCAGCAGCTTGCACACCCCCTGGTAGAGGCTGCCGCACGCCAGCAGGCGGTTCTCCGAGTAGTCGATGATGAGCAGCTTGTTGACGTTGTTGGTGAGGGTCAGCACCTCGCTGCAGGGCTGCACGATGAGCGGCGGGTAGCAGGACTTGTTGTCCTCCTCCGGCCCCGTCTTGTGAGCCACCTGGATGGTCAGGTTGCCCGTCAGCTTGTACACCCGGTTGATGGCCCCCACGTACACCGCCCCCGTGCCTCGGTGGACGGTCAGGTGGTTGAAGGTCCAGTCCCGGTTCTCGGAGTGGAAGGTGCTGAACTGGGGCATGCCGGCGGCCCCGGGGGCCAGCAGCACCCAGACCACAGAGAGCAGGACCACAGACCAGCTGTCAACCTCTGCAGCCCGTGGCCAGGGCCTCCTCTGTTCCATCCTGAGTGGGGCGGGGACGAGGACACAGATCCTCCGGGTTCTCATCTACTCCACCGTCCTGGGCTGGCCCTCACATGGTTCTGGAAAACACAAGGCAGAGTGGTCAGACTGAAAAATAAATCCTGGGAAGATAGAATAGGATGGCTTGACCCAGGGTCCCAATCCCGGCTAGCTCTGAGTCTCTTCCTTCTGTAATTTTGGTTTTTCTATTTTTAACATACTTTCCCCCTCCTTGGGATGTTCAGGGAATCCTGTTATCTATTTTGGTCTCCAGCCTTTACGCTGTAAAATACTTCTTCTTCTTCTTCTTTTTTTTTTTTTTAACTTTACAAAGCATCTCTATTTCTGTCTTCTTAAGACATCATTTTTATCTCTCAGAGAGGTTAAATGACTGTTTAAGTTCACCCAGCCAGTCGATCTGAGCGTCGGCACGGAAGCCTGTCCTCCCTACCCAGGTGTCACGTCTGTCCTCTCCCGGTCGAGTGGAAATCTCTCCTGTTTTTGAAAAGCTTGTTTAGAAGGCCCTCTTTCAGGCTCTCCAGGTCAACTACTCCCAGAGCCTGATCTTGCAAATAAAATTCCTTCTTATTTCAGACTTCCAGCCCCAGCCTCCACCAGCTCCCCCTCCACTGCTGCATTTCAGTACTTTCTCCTCCTCTGTCCTCCATGGGGAAGGGGAAGGGCTGTTCATCCTGAAACACAGTGCCCCCCACTGCCCCTCGGCCCCGTCCTCTCCAGAAAGAATCCCTGAGCGTTAGCTACTGAAATGGGTCAGAAAAGTGAGACATGGGGAGACTGTTGAGACTGGGGTCCTCACGTGCTCCATTCAGGGGCCCGAACAGCCCCAGGGAGAAGGGTGGGTACCCCCCCACCTTGCTTTGGGACAAGCAGGTGGCAGTCACTGCCTCTCCAGTGGGCAGGCCGTCGGGTCTGGCGGAAGTTGCTTCCACTTGGGCTTCTCCACAGGTCCTTGCGGAGGGAGACTGGCTACCTTTTTTTTTTTTTTTTTTTTTGCTGCGCAGGGGCGTGGAGGCCATTCCCCCCTGTGCAAAGGGGGCTCCACGGCACTGAAGCACCTGGATGAATCGCAGGAGGACCCACCTGGGAATCTCTGCCTTCACCTCCTCTCCTGTGCCTTCTCCCCAAGAAGCTCAAAGAGCAGAGTTGTACAAATTTTGCTTCACGGGCCCCTTCCATCAAAATCCTCTTTCAATTCCAGCTTCTAGCTCCCCACCTGAGTCCAGCTCGAGCCACCTGGGCAAGACTTCTGGGTTTGGAAATGTGGGGAGGAGCAGAGGGGGGTGAGCTGAGGGTTAGCCCATTCCAGCCACTGTGGGGAGGGGCTGGGGGGGCACGACCGTGGAAGGGTGCGTGAGCTCAATGCCAGGCCTCAGCCTGTCCTGCCTGAAGTCCAGTCACTCTCCTGTCCTGACTCCTTTGCTCTTTCCCCTCCGACCCTCAGGCTCTGAGGCTTTTCTGTACTCTAGGAAGCTGCCCAGAAGGGCAAGGTGGGGCTCCTGTGGAGAGCTCCTAGATTCCCGGGCAGAGGATGGGCCTGTCCACGTCTGCGAGCGCTGCCTCTGACCTTCAGGGACAACCCTCCCAGGCAAGTCCGGACAGAACCGTGGGCGCGGGAGGCGGCAGGAATGGAAGCACCCAAACCAAGGATGGAGACTTGGCTCCAAGGCGCCCTAGGAGAGTCGTGTCTCCTTCAAACCACACCCCCCCCCCAAATCTGGCTGGAATGGGTTAGAATTAGAACAGGCGCCACCTTGGAAATCCGCCCTTTGGGCTCAGTATCTTTATCCTCCTCCAGGCCCCACAGCCACCGTGGTGCCAGAGGGAGGCCCCACCTGACCACCCGCCTCCAACCAGGCTCCACTGGGGTGTTCTGGGGTGACTCATGGGCCCCAGGCTTCCTTGGAAAGAGGAAGGCAACAGCGGCATGAGGCCCGGGCTGACCTCAGCGACTCCGACACAGCCCTTCCGGCCCCACGCGCGCACCAGCAAAGCCTCCCGACAGACAGAGCTTTCGGTTTGAAAACCAGAGGTTATTTTTAGTGACGTCCTGGGGCCGGTAGCAGGACGTGAATTCCTCAAGAGGAGCTGTGGAAAGGAAATAACAGAATCCTCGCATTCCCCAGCTGGACGGGGAATGACAAGAGGCCACTCGGGCTGCCCCTGTCCCCGGGTAGGAAAGCTCCTTCGGCCTCAGGCAGAGGGCAGAGGGTCCCACGAGGAGCTGTGAGGAAGGCTGTGCCACCACCCTGCACTCAGGTTCGGTCTCTCAGCAGGTGCGTTCTGAGACCCCCTGGCCCTGAGTTGGTGGACGTGACGCTCCTGCCTTCTCCACCACACGCACGCACACACGATTAGTCCGTGGCTGGAGGAAGAAGGTGCTGGTGGCAGAGATAACGCCAAAGCACACGGTTGAGGGTAAGATCAACCATCTCGCCTCCCTGCCCACTCTCCTGAGGCACAGTTTGAATAGGGCGGAATCTGGGGACGGTCTGGGCTCTGGGACTAGTCAGTCTCACCCCCCTTTCTGGCAAGATGGGGGCAGTTACAGAAGGTACCTGTCAGGTGGTCACAAGAGCAAATGAGATGACGTGGGGAACCTCTTAGCACGGCGCTGGGGACACAGCGAGTACTCAACTTGTGCCGGAGGTTATTATTATCCCTGAAGCCTCCCCAGGAGACTGCACTTCAGGAATCCTGCCAGAGCTCCCGAGCTCCCTTTTTGTTCATATTCTTCCTTTCTGTGGGAATAAACATTGTGGGTAGACCTTTGAGGCCCAGATCTCCCTGACCCGGTAAAGGGGCTTGATCTGGAAAGCCTGTATCAGGGGAAACGGAATAGATCCAAGGGGATCTCCTCGGTCATACTACTGCACAAGTCCCAGCACGGTTTGTCGGCAGCCAGTGGAGGCACAGAATGCTGGGGGGTGAACTCTGGATGGGAAAGTGGCCTGGTGGCTAGAAGGTACGAAGTCAGGGGGCAGGAGGAAGAGTGGGGGACTTGGGAACCCAGGATTCAAATCCTGCCTGTGTCCCCCGTGAGTACTATGGCTTTAAACAGTCTAGCATCTCCCCGAGTCTATTTCTTGATCTTAAAAATAAAGGGGCCTGAATGAACCACTTTGTAAGATTTCTCCTTTCAGATGAAGTGATACCCTTGAGCCTCTAGAATCTGTAATTGAGACCTGAGGTCCTTCCGTGCTAGCTGGTAAGGCTGTCTGGGCTAGGAGTTCTCAACCACTCTAAGGGACTGTTTTCCACTCTTTAATCAGCATCTGCTCCAGGACAGGAGGCTCCTGGGACCTTCGGAAATGGCAGCAGCAGGCACTGGAGTCCAGAGGAGGTGTGGTCTGCAGGGCAGGGCTGGCAGAGGAGGCCCAGAGTCCACTTTGGGAATGTGGCTTTCACAAGGACAATGGCCTCGACGGCCAAGTTGGCCTCCGTCTCTCCAGGCTAAGGCTGAAATTACCAAGCAGCCATTCCAGAGCAGGGCCCGGCTGGCAAGGATCAAGTCTCCGATCTGCGTTCAGAGGACAGCAGAACCTTTGTGCCTCTGATGAGAGGCAGTGTGCTCTAATGGTTAAATGCATGAGCTCTGAACTTAGATGCTTGGATTCAAACAGAGCCGACAGCTGCGTAAACGTGGTCAAGGTACTTAGCCGTCCTGTGATGCTATGTCCCTACCTATATAACATGGGATTGGTCATAGCATCTGTCTCACGGGATCATGACGATGAAGTCAGCTGATACATATAAAGCACTTAGGATGATGTCCAGTCCATTTGAGAAGTTCCAGATACATTAGCCCTTATTATTAATAATTTATTTGTCAATATTTCCAGCTCCTCATGAACTCCATCATCCCATGCTCTGTCTTAGAATGAATTTTCCAGCCTCGGTTTGGGAGAAGCCCGTGAACATGTGCCTATGACTTAGTATCCCTAAGCATTTCTTCCTAACCCCCAATGTGAAATGTCAACCCCGGGAGGGTTCCCTTAATTACGCGTCCTCCTTTCTGTCGTTTCTCCCTCTGCAGCTGTATGTGAAGTCAGTTTGTCACATGCTTTCTTAAGATCCAAAACTTGCCTGTCTTCTCTCCTCCCCAGCCCCGGTCCCAATCCAGGACACTTGCCCTCTCGGCTGTGCCGCCTCTGGAGACATCTTACCCAGAGCACTCCTGACGCCACGGACAGGCCACCCTTGCCTCTTTGGGAGGCAAGTATCACTAAATATTTTATTTAGAGTGCTTGATGACACCATCTCCCTGATCAGGATCCAGGAGGCAGGTGTCGGTGACAGCCAGTAGAAGCATCTACTACCTTCCAGATCAGCTGCTGGAGGTGTCGGTGGCGAAACAAGGAGGAAATGACAATCAGGCACTCCCAGTTCAGCTCAGGGCAGGATTCTCTCCTCCCTGCCTCCCCACTCTGCTGCTTTCCCCAGGAGATTGAGTGACGCGCCTCTACGCTTTCCCTTGGCCTCCCTCACAGCAAAAGGAGCCAATAGGAAGAGGGGTAAGAGTCGGGATACCATTTTTGCCAAACTGAGTCCAAGTTCATGATGGTAGGTGTCATACCCGTGGACCCATCTGCAGCAACACCATCACCGCTATCTCCACTGTCTTGTCACTGTCACCACCTTTGTCACCACCACTTGCACCCTCATCACCAGGATCCTCTTGCCTATAATATTTTTCATGACAATAATGGTAAAAGGTGCCTCATAGTCCTCCCCTGCACCGACGAGGTGGCTCACACAGCCAGGATCCTAAGGAGCCAGACAGTGATGGAGAAAAGGTGAGCGTGGCCACAAAGGCCGTGACGGGAGAGAAGGAGCTAGCAGCTGCTCTTGAGTTTTACCGCTACCTCCTTCCTCACCCACCGCAGAGGGAAGTCTGTCCTCTGTCTCAGCTCTCCTTTCTACTGAGTAGAGCCTGTAAAGCAGGAATTTGGAGCCAATACTAAAGGTGATTGTAAGATCAATGCACTTCTTTTCTTTCATTTCCCCTTCCCTCTCTCCCTGTGTCTCTCCTTCCTTCCTTCCTTCCTTCCTTCCTTCCTTCCTTCCTTCCTTCCTTCCTTCCTTCCTTCCTTCCTTTTCTCCCTTCCTTCCTTTCTCCCTCCCTCCCTTCCTTTTTTCTTTCTTTCTTATAAAGAAATCAAAGCCCATAGAAAGAAAACAAATTGTCTAACATGACCACAAATGAGTCAGGGACAGGCTAGACCTCGTGACAAAAAGTCTAGTGCTTCCTCTGCTGTAGGGGAAAGGGTCCTGAGGGTCAGTTACATTTTGCCTGAAGACTGCCCTGCTTGGGGGAAAGAAGGTGCCTTTGATGGTGGCAGTCCCGTGACGGGCAGAGGCGAGCCTGCCACCAGGCCCAGGCCAACTCAAGGAGGCGATGGATTAAGGGCCATGGGGGATGGGAAAGCCAGTCAATGGCACCTTTCTGTGTCGGGAGAATGACCTCCTCTGACCTCCTCTAAGCCACAGCCGTGCTCACATGCAGGAATGGCACCCCCGTCGTGACTCGGGGGTGCTGGTGTCCCATGCCACATGCCTCCGGGCTGCGGAAAACCTCACAGACAGGTCAGATGTAGTCTAAGAGACAAGAAGCCTCTTCTTCCCACAGAGAACTGCAGCAGGAGAGACTAAAGTTAGATGTTAAGGGGGACATTCTGTCTGGAGAGGATTCCTGGGCTTAATGCCAGGGAGACTACGGGCTTTTCTAACGGTGAGTTTTCCCCGACAGCTGTCTAGGAATACGTTCGTTTACCCAGAGGCGAGGGGTTGGTCCCAGTGACCTCAGAAGGCTCCTTCGGGTTTAAGATTCCGACGAGTTAAAGTCTATGAGGATAAAGTGTCTACATGTGGGATTCTGGGGCTCTGGCTTGCCCCCCGTGGGCGGCACGATCCTGAAGGACCTGTCATAATGTCATGTGCGCAGTCGTACATGCAAACATTCCGAGTGTCACTCTGTCTAACATGGACCTCGGAGGTAGTCCAGGCACGTTGGGTAGCACAAGGTGAGCGAGAGGGCGAACGCAGAGGCCCCGGGTAATGCCGACAGCTGAAAGGCCTCAATTAGAGTGAAAGGAGTTATCTGGTATTTAAATAATTATTAGATTGAAGGAATAATCATGGGTTTGAGCTGATTTTTTCCCCACTGTCACCCTGATGGCGTCTATAATATTATTATTCAAATGCCCATGATTCTCATTGAGGAGAGCCCAGGAGCAGGAGGAGAGAGTGGGGGAGGGGGCGGCGAGCACGGAGGGGGAGGGGCGGGCGGGAGGCTCATTTAATCTCCATGTGACAGGGCTGCAGGAGGTACGATTAGTCTTTTTCTTATTTCAGCTGTCACTCATGCACAGACACCGAAGATTGTTATTAGCGTATTTTATGCACGCGATTTAAAGGGAAAAGGGGGGGGGCGGTTGTGGAGAGAGGGAGAACTTCCTACAGAAAATAAAAGGACCAAAGGAACAATTTAGATGTCACTGCTATACCAGCTGCGTTTGCTTCATTAATCGAATGTCATTTTTTTTCTTCCCCCCAGACTCTGTGCTGTTATGTGAAGCTAAGTGACGACATCTCGCCCCGGAGCAAGAGGAGGACGGTGAGGGAAGCCGGAGGGGGAGATGGGGCCTCTGCCTCCGTGCCCCCTCGACAGCCATCCCGAGGAGGTGGAGTCCATGACGCTGGGGCCCTCCCATCCAGCCACGGTCTCCCACTGTGAGCAAAGGGATGTCCCCCCCAACCCCAGTCTATACCCGGGATTCCTGTCACAGGTGGGTAAGCCAGACCCAAAGGCCAAGCACTAGGGAGTAAAAGAAGGAAATGTGGGAGGCCCCAACGGTCCCCATCGGCGGTGAAGGGGAGCCCACATTCGAGGCGGTGAGGGTCTGGATGACCAGAGCTGCGTGTGGTCCTCTGCCCTGGATCCCCCACGCCGCAACATGCCAGCGATGGGCTCGACCTCTCAGATGGCACAGTGGACAGAGGCTGGGTCTTGGCAGGAAAGGCAGGGAGGCAGGCGGTAGGAGCTCCATCGTGAACCCCCAAAAGTCATGCGTTGAAGTACTAAAGCCCTAGTGCCTCCGAATGTGACTGTGTTTGGAGATGCTGGCTCCATAGAGGTAATTAAATTAAAATGAGGTCATTAGGGTGGGCCCTAATCCAAATGACAACGGGTGTCCTTATAGAAAGGAATGTGGACACAGAGGCAGACAGACACAGGGGGAAGATCAAGCAGAGAGATACAGGGGGAAGACAGCCATCGACAGGCCCAGGAGAAAGGCCTGGAACAGACCCTTCTTCCCTCACGGCCCTCGGAAGGAGCCAGCCTTACAGACCCCTTGGCTTGTAGCCTCCAGAACGGAGACAATACATTTTTGTCGTCGCAGTCACCCCGTTGGTGGCACTTTGTGACAGCAGCCCTAGTGAACTAACGTAGCGTTGGGGGGAGTACCGTACTGTACCATCTTGGCTCATGGACGCTGTTCTTTTAAAGGAAGTGGGTGTGTATGCATGCCCGCGCAAGCACGCATGTTTGCACACGCCAGCACAGGGCCGAGGCATCAGGGATGTCAATCTCTTCACGTCTCCGTGGGAGCTGAAGGCAGCCAGCACACATCCTCTTTCACCCAGAGCAAACCCGGGGCCCGGAGAACTCATCCGCGCTGCCTTTCACCGCTTTATCCCCAGTGGGATCAGAAATGGGATTTGCTATCAGTCCCAGGTGGGGCTTCTCCGGCAGGGCTTCCTATCGTCCTTGTCCTTGCTGCTCCTGCCCAGAGGGGTAGGTGTGCTACCAGCAGACCCCCGAGACCCCAAGGGATGGCCTGTGACTGCCTCCAACCCAGCCCAGCTCCTCTCCCGGCCCTGGTGCAGGACCACACTGCCTTGTTACACCGGGACGAGGGGTTTCTGCTGCCTTTTTTTTCCCCAGCTCTCCCAGTGGTGGCCCTGATGGGGCCCTGGAAACCACACCAGCTCTCCCAGGGCCTTAGCAAAACATGCAGTGTTTGTCCTCTCCTCTCACAGGCCATAAAAGCTTGGAGTTGTCTCCCTGAATTATGAAGGGCTCTGAAGACACACACTCGCTCGAGGGGTGCTGGAGGGGAGGGGGCCTGGCTCCTTTCTGGGGCAGGGCCGGGCTGGCTTTGCAAAGTCAAAACAAGATTCATTACCCTGGGGCCAGGAGCTGGGAGATACACCGCCTGACCCTGCAGACCTGCCCCATATGTCATGGGCCTGTCAGAAATCTCCCAGAATTCCCTTTATTATCTAAAGGTCGCCACCCGGGCAGCGCTGAGAGAGCCCACGGTCTAAACTCAACTACAAGAGCAATCAATTTCAAGCAGCTGCTCCCCCCCGCCCCGCCCCCTTCCCTGGGCTCTGCCCTCTTCAACCCCCTCTGGGGGATGGCCAGGGAGGAGCATGCCTGCCATGGGCACCTCACCCCTGGGGCAGAAGGAATTCCTGCGAGTTTGAGTTTGCGGGACCCTGAGCATTGGGCCCTGGGAGCAAGCCTGCCCCCTGCACGGCGTGGGGCCTGGAGCGGTCACCCTGCTTCTCCCCTGGCCCCGCTTACACCATCCTAGAAGTGGGGCTACTGCTCTGGGAGGCGTTCTGGGAGTAAAGGGCAGAAAGAGGAATTCTCAGGCTCCTGGCAAAGGCAGGCTAGGCATAAAAGTGGGGATACGGCTAAGCCGAGTCGGGGTCGTGCTCGGAGCCTTCATGCCCTGAGGGCCGTGAGCAGCATAAAATAGCAACTGCCATTTGCTTCCTGTTAACAGAAATGATAAAAAAAAAAAAAAGGAGCCACTGTTATGATAGTTATGATATTATTTTTAAAAAATATTTTATTTATTTATTCATGATAGAGAGAGGCAGAGACACAGACAGAGGGAGAAGCAGGCTCTATGCAGGGAGCCTAATGTGGGACTCGATCTCGGGACCCCAAGATCACGCCCTGGGCCGAAGGCAGATGCTTAACCACTGAGCCACCCAGGGATCCTAGTTACGATATTATTTATTAACCCCTTGCTCCGTGGCACACTGCGCTAGATCCTTTGCCGGTGCAACGGAGAATTTTATGATTCTCTTGCAAGATGGGCATTATTCTCCCCATTTCACAGATGAAAAACCCGAATCCTGGGAAGGCTGAATCACTGGACCGGCGTCATCCCACTCAGAAGCGGGACTTTCCGACGGACACGTCTCCCCCACTCTTCCACATTGCCTATACGTATTTAGATGTTATTTTTCCACCAAACCCTCTTATCGCTGGTCTGGGAAAACTCTGCAGAATGTTAAGTAAGATCTGGCAAGTACTGTAAAGGTCAAAACCTAAGGCTCCCATTTTATTTTGGTAATGAAGCAGGGCTGCGGGTGGGGGTGGGGGTGGGGGTGGGGGAGGTAGGGGTGGATTCTGGGGCAGTTTTGTGGCAAGAGGTCTGCTAGCTGGCAGTCACCTTTCAGAGACATTCCAAAAGACCTTTCCAAGGAGCCTGGAGACGTATCTCCTGCCTTCTCACCCCATCCTTACTGTACACGGGGGAGCCAAGGGCTCTGAGGTTGGAATGGGGCAGGAGAGCAGGACACGGGGTAGAAGGTGCCCGACTAAATTGTTTTTTTTTTTTTCTTTTGTTTTTTTTTCCGACTAAATTGTTAAATAAATTACGGTTACTCCACATAATGGCATATTATGCTGCCATTAACAGTAATGTTTTCAAGGAATAATGACACAGCTCCGATTCACAGCAGTGGGAGGCAAAGCGAGAGAAAAGCAGAGGAAGGAAAAAAAAATCCAAACAAAACACCAGGCGTTCCTCTCAGCTCTCAGGCAATGGCCTGGCCCTAAACCCCACTTCCTTTCCCTGCAAGCTGCCCCGTCTCTCTCCTCTTGAAGGAAAACCAGCATGGCCCTGGCCATTCCCTGGCACCTCCTGTTTCTCTTGGAGACCCTCCTGCCTCTCTACTCCCCGGTGGCCCCCAGAGCCAGCCACGGACGTGCTCCAGGGGCAAGGAGCCTTCCCCACCATTGCTGCTTCGTCCTCATGGCAGGGACGGGAGCCACTGGTGCCAGACCCAGGTGCGTCTTTCAAACCCCGTCCTTTCCCAAAGTCAGGCTTTCCAAAGCTCCAGAGAGGTCTCTTTACCAGCAAGCCTGGCATTGTCTCCCTGACAGTGGTGCACGTGAGACTGGCCCAGACACTATCAGCAGCGACGGGCCCTGGTGAAAGCCACTGGCAGCTGAGATTGGGCCACAGATCTCCTGTCCGGTTTGTCTACTTGCTGGGCACATGGCCAGAGTGCGATAGCCACCTAGGAAGCACCTTCTGTTGCCCAGGTAGGCTCAAGGCTGGACTGCCAAGTACCCAAGTTCAAGTTCTTCCCAAGCTGGCTCTTCTTTCTACAGCTTCCCTTCCACCCCTCCCAGAGTGGCTCTACTCCCAGCAAACCGGTTCGTGTGCAGAGTCCCCAGGACACTTTGCAGAGTTTCACCGCTTGCAGATGCTCTCCCTGGAACACCTGTCTCCACTTTCTTCTTGGCCCATTCCAAACCCTGTCCGTCCTTCAAAGCTTCAGGAAGCCTCTAGGACCTCCCCGCCCCCAATCACCTCTGTCCCTTTCAAAGTCAATCAGGAACTGTCATTTTTAGCGCCTGCTGCATTGCCTTGTCGGCTCTCTTATTATGTGACTGCGTCCTACCTCTGCATCGAATTAGAGGCTCTTAGACAGGAGTGCAGGAGCAATCCCTCCTCACGCTCTTCAGCATCCTGTGCAAGGATAGCGTGATGCCTTTCACCCCATTCTGTGCTCAGTCTGAATCAGGGAGAACAGGGGAGAGGGGAAGTAGCGAGGGTGCTGAGGTGCTTTTCTCAGCGACCAGTCTGCCCTTAAACATGGTTTGAACTAACAGGCGTGGCTCGAGGATTTGCCACAACTGACGGAGGGAGTGAAGAAGGGAGTGAACTGTTTGGGAAGGCCCCTGGCTGTTGTCCATCTTCAACCCACTGGGGAAAGAGAAAATGCCACTGGGAGGTGGATGAGATGGGGAGAAGGATGAAGAAGAATGGTGGTCGGGGGCGGGGGGGGGCGTTCTGTTGGCGAAGGATGCGCAACACAGACCGAGATCGTGCAGGAGGAGCCTTGGCAAGAGAGCTCCAAAGACACAAATTGCACAAGTTCACAGATCACACAAGATGCATATAGCAATAAGCAGCCAACTGACAGCAAGAGTGATCAAGAGCAGAGTGGGGTGGGGTGGCTTCAGAACAGGGCTCTTCTGTAAGGGGGTCAAAGTCACTGTGGGGCCTGTCTCTGGGCAGCAGGTGCAGCAAAGAGACTGTGGGCTTTGGGGACAGACCCCAAGTCTCAGGTCTAGCTCCACCACTTCCTAGTTCGGTGACCTTGAACCTGTTATTTAACCTTTCGAAGCCTCCGTGTCCTCAGCTGTGGAAGGACACCTCGTAGGCCTGTGGTGAGAATCAATGAGACAATGGGTACAGAAAGTGTCTGCAAACTCCACGGTGTTGAATAAACACCAGTGACTCTTGTTTCTGTGTTTGGAGAAACACCATACAAGGACATCACCTCCTTGGCAGCGCCGGCTGCCCTGTGTGTGCTGGTGACAAAGGCCGGAGGCTCTGCTTCAACCAGGTGACAGGTGATTCTTGTGCTCAGGGAAGCTCCTGAGGCCCTGGCCTCTCAGGAGAAACTGGGTGCTGCTGGTCCCTTATCGTCTTTCTCCCCAGTCCCCTGAGTCCCACGCTTTCCAACAAACCCCCTACTTGCTCTCACCTCGAGGGTGATTTAAGGGCTGCTTCTGCTGCTCTTGGTGATTCATCCATGTGCCCTTGGTGGGAAAGAGGGAGGGAAGGAGGAAAGAGGAAAGCCAGCCCTGGGGAGGAGGAGCGGGAGCCGAAGCCCAGGACAGTCCCTGGGCTGGAGCTCCGAGTTCTCTGGGCTCCTCCTGTTGCCGGGTCTGACCAGCATGTGGGGTGAAATCCCCCCCATGTGATCCTCGCCTGCATCTCCTCCTCTCCGGGGCTCTTCTGAACTGACAGCCCGCCTTCTAATAAAAAGTTGTAACTCCTTTTTAAGAGGAAGCTTCTTAAGCAGGCTGTGTCCCCACCCTGTACCTTCCCACCTTCAGGTTCTATTATTCTTCTCTCTTTGTCTGAGACTCTGAGCTCTTGCAGAAAAGATCCTGAGCTGCCAGGCAGCCTCTCTTAAGTAACAGGCACGTTCACAGGCATGTACACGAACAGGAGAAGTGCGCTGGAGCTCCATAAAAGGGACCCATGTGGCCTGGGAGGTGGCTGCCATTCCAGAAAGAGATCCTGTCCATTCAAGGGGCTTGCCTCTGCCCAGATGCACGAGCACTTGGTCTGCAGGAGTTTTAAACACCTGCAGTGGCATCAGGGCCTCTCTGAGAGCCTGGCAGTCCTCCCGACTGGCGATGTCTGTGACCCCAGCCCCGCTTGGAGGGAAAGTAAAGGCCCCTGTTATCAGACAGGCTGACACAGGGAGAGAAGAATGTGCTGGAGGGAGAGCAGGGGGGACGCAGGCTGGTGCAGCAGTGGGGGACCTGGGGCGGGAGATGAAAAGAACTTCCAGAGTGAGACAATCTGTCCCCCCACCTCCCCCACCCCCCTGATGATGAATGGGGTGTGAGAGAAGAGTCTGGAAAAGGATAAACAGCCAGGAGGGAAGCAGGAGGGAGGGAGGGGCAAGGAGAAAGAATGTTGAGGTCAAAGAGCAGAGAAAATGCTCTCGGGAGTGATTGATTCAAGATCCAACATGTTGCACACCCGCATGGGCGCACACGCGCACACAGATGTGCTCAGCCACAGCCTCCCCTCCCACGGCCCCGCCAAGGTGTGCGAGCAAGGCTGCTTCTCCGCCAGAGCCATCCCGTGTCCTCCGGAAAACCTCTCTTCTGCTGTTTTGTTCTCGAGGCCCAGGACACCCCCCCCCCCCCACCGCCCGTAACAGAAGCTGCCGTGTGCGCCGTGATTTCAGAGTTCACTAAGTCATCTCCTTAGCGTCCCCGTCCTGCAGCCTTGAGGGAGCGGCAGCAGTGCCGCTTCACAGGTGAGAAGGCAGGTGTATGCCAGGTGGACTATTGTGGCCAAGGTACTAGATGTGGAGGTGGGGCTTAGGGCTCCTGTGGCCTCGCTGCTCTGCCACCTGGGCTGGGGGGGGTGGGGGGGCACCACCTGAGATTGCCAAGGAGAGATCACGTGCTCCAATGGTCACGCCAGCCTCCAGGTGGGCATGACGCTGGTCATACTCGGGGACATGCTTTGGAATGGGGGTGGGGTATCGGGAGCTCCACTCAGAGTTGAGTTCTTCGGGACTGTGGAGGCCTGGTGGGGAGCTCAGGGCCACCTGCAGAAGGTCACCTGGCTCCTGCCCTGCCCTGGCTGGTGAGAAGGCTGAGGGTGGGGGGGCTAGAGGCCTGGTGGGGAGCTTGGGGCCACCTGCAGAAGGTCACCTGGCTCCCACCCTGCCCTGGCTGGTAGGAAGGCAGGGGCCAGTGGGTGGCCCCCAGGGCTGGCACAGGTGATGGCCATTGGAGAGATTCCAGAAGCACGACTTTGTCAGGAGAGGGGCTGGGGTGCTAAAGCCCCCCCCCCCCCCACACACACCTGCTGCTCTTCCCTGGGGGGCAGAGAATTAGCCGCCACCTGCCCCTCTGAACGCCTGCCGGCTTCCGCAGTCCCCGCAGCCAGCCCGGGGGAGCAGAGGCAGCTCCTACCTGCCCGGGGCCTTCTCTCCCCCACCTTCCCCGCTCTCCCCTGGCCCTGCTGCTCTTCACTTCTCAGCCCTGGCAGATCACTGATTAATTCGGGGCTGTTTAATAACCCTTCCATTTCGATGAAACAAGCTGTCTTGTTTTCTTTATTTTTAACACCGACTTTCGTTTCTTTGCTAAGCATCGTACTGTCATTTAAATTTCTCTGTCTCCAACCAAGCTGATAATAGACCGGAGTGAGCAGCTGCTTCCGTCCTGTTTATGACAATGATTAGAAGTTAGGGCTGTGCGAGCCGAGAGCTGACCCAGACTCCGTGCCGACGGGTGGGCCCCGGCTCCTGGACCGAGTGCTCACTTTCACGTGATTGCGAGAATTCTGGCTCCCGGGGAGACGAGGGCTTTAGCCTCCCTGGCACACTGCTCTGGGGGGAGTCGAGGGGGTGGAGGCTGGGTGGGGGTGAGAACCAGCTCTATTTACTATGGAATTAAGGCCAGCAGCTGCGGGTCATTCTCACAGCCCGGGCCAGCCCTCCACCTCACTTCCAGCGGAGCCTCTTCCTCCCTTGTATTTACTGAGCAGCAACCTGGGCCTCCAGGTGACGAGACCTGGAAGCGGGTGCAGATCTCAGCCATCACCTGCTGTACCCTTCTGCTCCACAGAGGAATCCCTTCCTGAGACCGGGGTGTCGTCTTCCACCCTCTGTTTAAAGTCCCCAAATGCAGCAGGGCTCATTGCCTCCCTCGAGGGCCCCTTCTGGGGCCCGGCTTAATCCCTCCCTCTTCCGCCCGCTTGCAGGACTTACACTGAACTTGTGTGAGCATCATGTATGTGCCTCCCCGACCTCCCCGGCCATATAGCAAGCCTGTCACGAGCCTGGACAGGGACATGCCTTCCGCATGAAACACTTGGCACGTAGTACGTATTCAATAAACGCATATTCCATCAAACTGAATTCTATTGCACCACCTTCGATCTCTGCAAGTAATGCACCTTTCTTCTACCTGGCAGGCTCCTGGCTAAGCGTCCCCTGCTTTCTCTACCTGGGCAAGTGTCCTGCCTCTTCCTGTCCTGAGGCTCCACACTGTGGCTTCCCGGGGGAGAGGGGGGGACACCAGGACCCTGCTTTTTCCTCTGGGCCCCGAGGGACTACACAGCTGGTGGAAAGCTCAGCCAAGAAAGCTGCGGGCATGCGGAGGGCGCCAATCAGGTGGCCTGGACCAGGTCCTGTGGCTCCCAGCTCCCCGGCTCATTCTCTCTGCGTTGGCCCCGGCTGCCTGAGAAAGCTCACAGGTGCACGCGTGGGGCCCAAACTCTGGCTGGCCTGCCGCTCCCGCTCCCCTCCCCGGCAGCCTCCCAGCCAGCCCCGTCTGCAGGCAGCTGCTCAGGCCATTGTCTCACCCTCTTCAAGTGCTGAATGCTGAGTCTATAGAGACCGAGACACAAACAGTGCCCACAGCGCCTCTCGGGAGGGAGGGGAGGCCTGGCCTTGCCAGGGCCATTGACTGTGCAAATAGCAAGGCTTGCAGTGGTGGATGGAGGAAAGCTGGTCGCAGCAAGTGAAAAGAGGGGGGCCTTTGCACAGCTCCAGGGAGAGGCCGTCTGGGTGTCCTAGGGCCTGCAGGCCGGCAGACAGGGGGAGACGTCGGTGTTCTCAGGGACTACTGCCCCGAGGGAAAGACAGAGACAGAGGGATGGGGTCGGTGTCTGGGCACAGTTGGGACAGGAGAGACTGGAAGAGAAGTGGCTGAGGGCAGCTTGTCCGGCTGGGTGAGGCTGGGGCCAACAAGCCTCCTCGTGCTTGGAGGGCAGTGAATGGCCACCCACTGGTGACTCGGGCCCTTCTACTCACCCAGTTGGGTTTGGACTCAGGCTTCACATCTATGATAGGAGCCTGGGCGGGCGCTTCCATCACACACTCAGAAACACTTCCCAGGCAGTCCACCGAAAACACCCATTTCGTTTGTAAGTCAAGCTGTTTTCTCAGAAGCGATTTATTTTTAAAAAAGATTTTTTATTTGAGACAGAGAGCAAGGGAGTGAGAGGGACAGAGGGAAGAAGGAGAGAGAGAGAGAACAGGAGTGGGGAGGGAGGAGCGAGGGAGAGGGAGAAGCAGACTCCTCACCGAGCAGGGAGCCCAAAGTGGGGCTTGATCTGGGGGGGACCCCAGGATCGTGACCTGAGCTAAAGGCAGACCCTTAACTGCCTGAGCCACCCAGGTGCCCCTCAAAAGTGATTTAGAAAGGAAAAGGCACCTTGCCACACTCATTTTCCACAGTTGGCTGTTGGACCAGGCTGCCAACGGACAGGACTTTTTCCTCCCAGAGCCACCTTCCCAGGCTCTGTGCTTCCAGCAAGGGACAAGGCTGGATGCCAGGGGGCTCCTGGAGCTACGAGAAGACACTGACGCATCTCACCAGACATCCAGCTGTTCTATCCACTGATCAGCGCTGGCCAAGGACCTACGTGGTCCTGCTTGGGCTCTGGGGCCCAGCTCCTGCCAATGCCCTTCATGCTGAGTCAGCCCCATTAATACACTCAGAGGAGCTCTCTCTGCAGGAGAGGTACAAGCCTTATTGCAGGCAGGCCGCCCGAGGCCCCTGAGATCTGCGCCTTCTCCCGCCAGGCCAGGCTGACTCCCAAAAATATGCCAACTGACCAGTTCTGTGACGGCGTCAGCTCAACTCTTAAAGCAGCAGCCACCCAAACCCCACGAGTAGCACATTCAGAATTCAAATTCCAACCCCCTCCCACCCCGCCTGGCCCACGGTTAAATGTTAACCATGAGCCATGCGTGTGCCCCCACAGCATCAGGAATACGCCTGGCTTCCCTCTCCCTTTCCAGTTCCCCTGGGACTTTTATCTATTTTTATACACAAGAACCTTTAGCACATAGATTTTCTTTAAATAAAATCTTATTTTCTCAGAAAGTTCCAAACAAATTCAGAGAGACAGAGAAAGAGAGAGAGAAGGAGAGAGAGAGATGTCCCTAGCTTGGCGTTATTCCTGCTCTAAATTTTAGAATGGTTTTGCATATTTGCAACAATTGTCATTTTTCCAAATCCCCTAACTATCTTCCTATGCCTGGCTCCGGAAACAAAGGGACGCGACGGTGCCTGGGTAGTCACGGAAGGCACGCGTTCCTGCCGTACAGATGGAGAAACTGAGATGCAGGATAAGCAGCAGGGGCCAACTCTCCTAGAGTGTCTCAGGGCTCCCTCTCGCCTCCCTCCTGTGATCAGAGAGCAAATGGTGGATGAGCCCCTGTGGCAGGTGAGAAATCTTTTAGGAAGAGGGGAGAGTGACAAGTGTGAGCGAAGGCCCTTTGTTCCCGTGCATTAGGACCTTATGCTGACAGCAGACCCTTCCTGGCCATCTGTTCCCACACCCTGCTCGGTAGGGCCTGAACCTCCTACACCAGGGTGCCAGGTGTGGCTTCCCCCGGGGTCACATGCAATTCATATCATTTGCCCCAAGTGTCTCAGCACTGGGCCCTCTGGTCCACAAAGCTGAAGGGCCCCGCACCCTGGCGGTCCCTCAGAGTGGGCCGCTGGACTTGACATCTGTTCATTTCCGGATCAAACTCAGGAAGGTATTGGCCTGAGAGAAACCCTGGTGGTGTGGGTTTTCATCCCACTGAATGCCAAAGGGTTTGGCTGGAAGGCCTAGGGGCCTGGGGTGAGGGTGGTGTAGGGGGCAGGCTTGTCAGGTGACCGTGAAATCCTGACCCCCACCCCCTCTGGGGACACAACACCTGGGCCAACATGGAGCAGATAGGGCTCTCCTGTCTGGGGACAGGGGAGGAGCCTGGGCTTCCTGTCTGGCTCTGACCTAGGCTTCCAGGGAGGACTCTGAAGTTGAGAAAATAGGCTCTTCTCCCTCAGGTATCTCTGGTGCCCAGGAGGGGAAAAAAAAAAAGGAAGCTGGGGTGGGGGGTGGGGGGTGGGGAGCAGTCAAGGGAGGTGGAAGGTCAGAGGCCAACGTAATATTTACCCAGCCCAGCCAAGGCCTTTCGCTTTTATGAAGCAGGAAACCACTTCAAAGCAGCAACATCCCCTCTTGCCACTGTGTCTGCTCTCTGGTCCCCCTGCCTTTATGGGGCAGGCAGGGCTTTTTCACCTCCACGTCCTCTCCTCCTGAACCTTCCCTCTTCTCCCTTAACAGAAGGAGCCTCTGCTCTGCCTCCAGCTTAGAGAACTTCCACAGCTTGCCCATTGGCCCTAGGGCGGTGACAACGCCTAGGCGTCCCTGACAGCCCATCTCTTCCCTGGATTTCTCATTTCCTCAGTGGGCGGCCTACCACTTTGGGACCCGAGGGCGGGGGGCGGGTTCTGTGGTTAGTTCCTCATCCGAAGCGTCCATTCCACAACAGGGCTGAAAACAGAAAAACGAGGACAAGGGGAAGCCCCAGACACCAGAGTCTAGCGGTTCTCTACATTTGGGGGGGATCATAGACGTCCCTCTTTCTATACACACACACGTCACATACATATACAAATACGTGTATATTTACACAGGTATAGACACAGATATAGCTATCAATGGCCTCCTGAAGCCCAAGCATGCCCCCTTGTTCCGCCTGCCCCAGTGCAAGATCTGTCCACCTTAGATATCATTTTAAGGTGCAAGGAGAGTACAGCCTTCCTCTATAGGGTTGGATAAAGTTTTTCGCCATTGAGGAGAAGTCAATCTCCTTTTCACCTCCTTCCATCCATCCTCCCTCCCTTCCCTCTGGACAGAAACCTTAACAAGAGATTGGTTCCCTCTCCAGGCAGGGAACAGGGCAGAGGTGGCTGGTGGCCTTGGCTCGCCCTGCCCAGCCAAGGTGTGGGGGTAAAATCCGAATTCTATTTCTGCCGGGTCTGACCCGTTTAATGAGTTCATTCAGGTAAGAGCGGGTGAGTTAACAGCAGGATTCTGGACACTGAAATGTGAGCACAGATGAGTAATAACATTTCCCGAGGAGCCACAGGGGCACCAAGCCGCCCACCGGGCTCTAGAGGACGGAAAGGGATGCAATTTGCATAGAATGCAGGGTGGAAAGCCCTCAGGAGTGTGGGCAGCACGGCCCTTGCTGTCGGATGTTGGCTAACACAAAACAACTGCAAGGCTGGCGGTCCCCTGAATATCCACGGAGGATGAGGGGAATTAGGGGTAGTTCTGAGAACAGACATTCCCAAGGGCCCACTGAGGTTCTCAGGCCTGCGAGTCTCTCTCCTGGAAATCTACACCTTCCAAGGACCAGAGCCAAAGCTTCCAGGAGCTTCTGTGCCTTCACTTCCTTGCCTTCCCCCCCCCTCGCCCCCCACCCCCAACACTGTTAACTCCATCCTGCCTTTTACTAAAGGCTCCCTGGAGGATCCTTGGCTTAGATCACTGTCCCCCGACCCCTCCCACCCCCCCTCCCCGCTGCCCGCAGCATACTGTTTCTTGGAGGTAGGATCTCTTACATTTTCATCTTTGTTTTGCTGCTCCTCCATCCCTAGCATTGCACAAGGAAGTGATTGGTTTCTATTTGTTTAAAAGCAAATGGATTCCAATTTCTGCTTTTGGTGTCTTCCTCTTTGGCTCACTGCAAGGGCAAGACACGGGGTGGGGGTGGGGGTAAGCTTCCAAAGACCAGGGGTAAAGTTGGAGGGGATGTCCTGGGGTTCCCCTCTCATCCCCTCTTCCATAGCCCCCTCATCCCCAAACAAACCACCAAGGTGGGAAGAAGGGAGGGTGTTTAAAGACGGGAAGAGAAAGCCTGGGAGGTGAGCTCCCTGATGGTGCACTGGAGGCGCCTCTGTCCGAAGCCTCTGTCCTCTCTCTCTCTCTCTCTGGAAGCTTCAGAGAGAACGTTGTTGTGGGGGGTATGGAGGAAAGAGGTTCATTCATGGGCCATTCACGCGGAGCCCCAGGATCCCTCCCCCTCTTCCTTCTCAAAGACAAGCTGAACCTTCCGAGGGCAACCCCGTTGCCTTTTATCTCTCATACTCAAAGTAATTTTAGCCAAGGAAAAGCAGGATTAAACTTTCATAACATGATACATTTATCTTGTTTTCCTTCTTTTCTCTCTCTTCCCTTCCCTCCCTCCGCTTGACCCCAGGTAGATGCGAGCCAACCGGAAGCCAAGACGAGGCATCAGGGGCTCTGCTATCAGATCCGAAGGGATGCGACTCTCTGGCCCCCTCCCTGTCCCCAAACTTCGCTGTTTTTCCAGAGCCCTGTTAGACAGTTCTCATCTCCGCAGATGAGAAAAGCCTCTGGACTCTGTTCCCTCTCCATATTGTCCTCTGCTGAAATGAAAGAGGGGGATTATGACTCAGAGAAAGGCTCCCACAGAGAATATGAAGAAAAGATTAAATCGGCGATACAACGTTGACATGCGTTCAGTTCCTGAAAAGTCTTTCTAAAAAAGTCTCCTCGGGAGCAGGTTTGCTACCACCTGGGAGGATCTCGAAAATCTACATTTAGGGAGCTGGGGGCTGGAGGGGATGGGGGGAGGCATGTGAAGGCGGCTTGGGCTTGGGCCAAGAACTTCTGCTGCTGATAAAGGAGGCCCCAGCAGTCCGGGGGGGGGGGGCGGTGCAGGCCAGCAGACTGCACTGCCTGCTAACTGGAGACTACGGCATCCCCTTCCCCGGGGCCCACCCCGGAGGCATCCTGCATCCTGCCTGCTGAGCCGGGGCAGGCCTCTCCCCAGCCTGGCTGCACACACTGCTGGGGCGCCTCCGGTGACTGCTTCCCCAGACGGCCGCCCCGAGGTCCCCTGGCAATAGGACCCCACCAGTTGTAGTCTCGGGGTAGTGACAGCTGGGAGTTTCTAATATTTTTTTTCCTTCTTAAAAAAAAAAAAAAAAAGGCACAGAAACCACAGTTTCAGGCCAAGCCTGGTTTTCAAGATCCCCCTCTAGTGGAGCTGACCTGCTACTTCAGCTCCCCACAGCAGCCCGGATGGAGCCTCCCCTTGCCTGGGAAGAAGGGCTCCCTTAGCCTAGACTGTTCTTTCCCACATGCTTTCCGATTGCTCCCAGCTCTGTGGCCTGCTCACACCGCCAATCTCTCCGTCCTTATCTTCCTTTCGCGGCACCCTGCTTCTCTGGGTCCCCGTGACTATTTCTACATCTGGACTTGGGCTTTCCACGTGTGACTCTGTTCCTGCATCTTGTGGGTCTGCAATGCTTGGTTCATCTGCCGACTTTTTATTTATTTATTTATTTTTATTTTTTTTAAATTCTGAAGTTCAAGAAGCCAGGTCTGATGAACTGGCAATGCTCTGACATGGCCCTGGATCAAAGGACCGACTCTGGGAGAGCCCAAATAGGGACCCACCAGTCAGATCATAGAAGCACTAGGACAGTCCAGTGCTCCTGGAGGAGAAGAGAACGTGGACCGAAACTCTCCCCTCTCCCATGCCCCAAGCAAATCTGGGCCCTCTGTGTTGATCCCTCTGCTTGAAACATCGTAGAACGTGAGCTTGGCGCTCTGGCTTTAGGGTCTTGAGTGGAACTGGTCTGCTCCCCTCAATCAGTTCTCTCCACCAGCCCCCCTCCCTGCTTCCTGGTGGCTGAGATGCACGCTGCCATGAAACAACAGGCAATGCCTGGGTGAAGGGACAGCTGGCAGGGGGTGGGAAGAGGGTGCCCCTGCCAGGGAAGGCGGGTGGGGGTGGGGGAGGGTAGGTCGGGGCCAGGACTGAGCCTCTGGCTGGAGCAAGGAGGGGAGACAGAACAAATGTTCCGCTGAGCCAGAGGGGGATGCAGGGAACACCTGCTGGGCTTCTGGGTTTCTGAGACCTATCTTTTCCCCTGAGCAGGAGATCTGGCCCAGGCCGGGCAGGGGGTTAATGGTTAACCAACTCTAGGAGCAGGGAACTTCTGCACTGCTCAGGCCTAAGCCTGCTCTTTCAGCTGTCACCCTCCCCTCCTCCGCTTCCTTTACACTCTTGCCCGGTAGGGACCCTGCTCCCCAACAAAGAACTTTCTCGCCTCTATTTCTGCCCTCGAATTCCAGATGGAACAGTGTGGAGCTAGATAAAGAGGTTCCATATGCCCCAGTGCCAGGGAATGGGGCCCCAGAGAGCCCGAGGGCTAAGCCGAGGAGAAAAGGGGTGTCCCCGTTCTTACCATCCATCCCTCCCAGGGCGCCTTTGGGACCGGCCGTTTGACCCCGGGAAGAACTGCCTTTCTCTGTCTCCGCAGGGCTCACCTTTCGAAATGACCAAAAAAGAAGTGGACGCACACCCAGCCTTCATGTACTCTAATCAGGCATGAAATCTTTGTAACTAAGTGAAAAAACTGTTTCCCATAAGGGAATCCGTTCCATTCATCATTGTTGGAACTGAGCATATGTGAAGGGGAGAAAAAGAATATTCACATATAATGAATTGATAGCAGACTGGCCCTGGGTGAGGGTGGTAGTGATGGGGGTGGGGTGCAGACGAGCTGCAAAGCGACAACACCTCGAAGCCAGTCTCCCTGTGGACAGTCCTGAATTATTTGTAGTTAACAGACTGTAACACAATGCTCCAGTCTCTTTACGACCAGAATGGGGGTGGGGTGGGCGTAGGGGCTTCGGCTTGCCTTGGAGCTCCTTACCTCTCCATTTGCCATGATGGACAGAAGTATATCGGGCCCCAGTCTGTGTGTGAGTGGAGACAGCTGTGTGGCAATGCAGAGAGACAGCTGGGGGGTGGGGGGGGAGCTGCTGCTGCTGGGGACAGGAATCGCCTCCCCTCACAACAAACCTCATATCTTGGGGAGGCAGCTGTAGAAAAGGAGGCAGGATAGCGACTATAAACCCCCAAACAGTGACAACTCCAGCACCATAAATATTCCATAGTACCCGAACTGGGGAGTTTCGGCTGCTGCCAGCTGGCGCCTTGGATATTTAACTGTGGCACTGGTTTCCCCTCCTGCGCCTGTGTCTTCTTGTAACGTGCCCATGAAATAAAGATGAACGGGCTCATCGGAAGTATTGGCAAATGGGAAAGGGGTCCAGTGGAGAAGTAGCTGTTCTTTGACAGTTTTCTTTTTTAACCTCATGCTATAAGCACAGACTCCAGGATTCCAGATGGTGAACTTTTACATTTACTACACCTGCAAGCGTTTGGCTGGTCAAGCATGTTGGAGGGTAGGTGCTCCCCAGCTCTGGGGGGACAGGGATAGGTACTCAGGCCAGCTCCGAAATGGGAGTCACCAATCTGATAATGACATGGTTTCTTTTGGGGGATGGACACGTAACACCACGGTTTGCTCTTCATTTGGACTTGGGTTGAAAGGCCAACCAGCCCCTCTGCTCTACTACAGGGTGTGAGGTACCCCGATCCTCCCGTCCTATTAAAGAGACCGGGATGGGGGCGGGGGTTCTCCTGCCAGACCCATGACCCCTGGGCAGAGGAGACCTTCCGCTACTTTACTTTACCCCTTCGGATCCTGCTGATCCTCGGCGGCATCCCCACTGCACCTCGCTCCAAATGTCATTTCCATTTAACTGCTTTGCAAGCCAATTTGCCCCGTCCTAATGCAATTTGCTGAGGACAGTGAGGGAGCAGAGAGGGCAGCCTGCATTGCCCTCCCTTTATCAGCGGGTCCCTGAAGAGGGTCGGCTGGGGGCCTGGGGGACAGAAGGGAAGGCTCCTTCAGGTCATGCAGGGAGGGCAAGTTCTAGGATGAGGAAGGGTCCCGGGAAAGGCGGACATGCCAGGTGGAAGAAGGGAAAAGAAAAACAACCTCACTGGGATATCTTGACAGATTGCTCTCAGTTTTCTACTCTCTTGCCTCACTCCACCCCCCCCCACGACCCCCCACCCCAGGCCAAGGAGGAGAGATCACAGGTAATTAGTTCAAACGGTGCTGTGTGAGGTGAGAGGGAAGTTAATGAATTCTCTCTTGCCAGGAGGTCAGAGGAGAGAGGGCTGCTAGCAACTCCGGGAGCTTTCTGGGGTGATTGCACAAAAGTTGTGCATTTCAATTAGGAATAGCTGAATTCCTCCAGCCAGAGCTATCTCTTCCGGGGCTCTGTCGCTCTGTGGAAGGCCCCAGAATCCAAAGCCTGCCCAGAGGGAAGAATGAAGTTTCAAGGTCTGGGAAAGAAGCCCAGCAAGACAGGAGCCTGCTTCTGTGTTGGGGAGGGGAGGGCTGAACTTGACTCCCGGTCCTAAAACGTCCAACCCAGCCCAGACACCCATCTTAGTCAGTGGCTCCCGGACCTTGTCCACTGTGCTTGTGAATAGCAGGAAGGGAATGAATGGATCCCCCAATTTTTGTGGGTTCCTCTGAGCTGCTAGACGCCCCCCGCCTCAAATCACGGCCACAAGCTATAGCTGGCAGCCCCCCTCCCTCAAACCGGTCCTGTCCCTATGTCCCTTTCATGGACACTTCTGGTATGCAACTGCTCCCCTAGGATCTTGCATTCCTACAGGAGACCTGATCAGATTCCACTGCCCATTTCACAGGGCGGGGGGGGGGGGGGGGCTCTCATTCCTGGACTCTTAACGGGCCTGGAAGCCCAAGCCTTTTACCCACCTCGCCCCCCCCCCCCATTATCTGTCACTCAGAGCTGAGTTTGCGCTGACAGCTACTCCTAAGGCCAGGGTCACCCCAAACAGGTGGACCTGGAAGGGTAGTTTCTGAGGACTCTTTCCTTGCTCACCCAGACCATGATCAACATTTATAGAGACTACCTGTGGGGTAGATAAAAAAGGGTCGGAATGTTCCAAGACCCCTACCTCACTTGTGGGGTGGGGCAAGAAGGAACACATGGAGGGAAATATGTTCCAATGGTTTAGGAGGAGCTTTTCGGACCCCGGGCGGGCAAGCTCCCGCTTCAGCCCCCGGCCCCGGCCCCGGCGCGCTGCTCCCCCCTCCCCCGGGGATGGTGCCAACGGGCGTCTGACCACGAGGGAGCACAGCGAGGCGCATGGAGCACTTGTCCCCACTCCGTGCCTTGGACTCGCTCCCGGGGGGCTCAGGGACCCCGCGCAGACCATGCATTCCCTTCCATTCCCAAGTCCCCTGCCCCGAAGCGACAACCGGCGGCCCCGGCACCCCCGCGGGGAGCGCCCCCAGGCCGAGCCCGGTGCGGGCCACGGTGGCCTCGGGCTCCGGGCTGTCGGGACCGCCCCGCCGCCCCGCGCTGCCGGGGGCCGCCGAGGGCCAGCAGGTGCGCGGCCGGCCGAGACGCACGGCGGAGCGCCCTCGCCCCCGGGAGCCCGCGGCGGTCGGGCAGCCCCGGGCGGGGTCGGCGGCTGGGAGCTCGGGGTCCGCCCGCACCCCCCGCGCACCCCGCGCGCAGCCCCGCGCGCAGCCCGCCAAAGTGGCCGAGCCCCCCGGGGTGGGGCGGGGGGTGCCGTGGGGGGGGTGGTGAGGGGCGGCGGGGCGCGCGCGCTCGGGCACAGGCGCAGGCAGGCGCCGCTTACCCAGCTCGGCCGACGTGTCCGTCCGTCCTTCCGCTCCCGGCCGGTGCGCCCCGGCCGCCGGGCTGCCCCTGTCGCTGCCCGCAGCTCGCGGTCACGGGCACGGCCAAATCCACGCGGAGTCCGAATGCATACGGGGCTGCACGTCCAGCCGCCGGCCCCTCGTCCGTGTCCCCGGAGGGGCCCCTGGGGCTCGGGGCCGCGCGCCCTCGGTGCCCCGCCGCGCGCTGTGGCCGGAGGCGCGGGGGGGCGCGCGCGGGGGCCCGGCGGCGTGGGTGTCCCTGCGGCGGGAGCGGCGGAGCCCCGGCTGCCTTCAGGGTTTTCCAGCGCGACTTTCCGGGCTGCTCTGACATCAGCAAGCCCGGCGCTGCTTCCTTCCCTTCTCGCTGCCCGGTTCGGTCACAGTCCCATTTCCTCCGGGAGCCTGGCCTTCCAGATCTATTTCGGGGCTGGCTCGGCCGGCGGCGGGGCCCCGCTCGGCTGCTCGCCGCTGCCCGGCCCGCGGGGTCTGCTCGGGCCCGCTCGCCCTCCCGGTGGCAGAGCCCCTGCCCCTGCCCCTGCCGCTGCGCCCCGGCCGCCCTCCCGCTCCAGCCCGGCGCGGACGCCGCTGCGCCCGGCGACTCCGGCGGCTCCGGCGGCTCCGGCAGCTCCGGCTCCCGCGGTGGCGGCGGCGGCGGCGGCGGCGGCGGAGCCCTGAGCGCCGGCCTCCCTATATTACCATGCAGCTCATTATCATAGAGGCCGCGCGCGTTAACCCGCTCCCTGCCGGCCGCGCCCGCCCGCGGCCGCCCCCGCCCCTGGCACCGCCGCGCGCCCCCCCGCGCCCCCCCGCGCCCCCGCCGCGCCCCCGCCCGCCCCGACCGCCGCCTCCGCGAGCTGTCAACAAAGGACAACCGGGTTTGGCACCCGGAGGCCGCCGGGCTGCACGCCCTGCGCCCTGCGCAGCCCGGACCCGCCGGCCACCTTAAGTGGCCAAGGGGGCAACGAAATCCTGCAAGGGGCGGGGGCGCTGGGGGCTGGGGGGAGGCCTTGAGACCGCAGCCCGCCAGCACCCCCATCGACTCCGCACCCCCGCACCCCCCAGTGCGCGGAGCCCAGCACGCCCGCCCGCCCGCCCGCAGAGTAGGTGAGGGCAGTGGGGAGGTGCCCCCCCACCTCCCCTTAGCACCACCTGTCACCGCGTCCATCCCGCACACGTCCCTCTTCATCTTTAATGCGAGTGACGGGGTGAGTGGGGAGGAGCGGGTGCGGCCCGTGGGGTTGAGAACAGAGGGCCTCGGAATTGGAATTGGTGGCAGCAAATGTCCCCCCCCACGCCCCCCGCCCGGCCTCGCTCGTGGATTTCTAAAAGCCAACACGCTGTCAGGTGAGGTCTGAAGTTGTTATGAATTATTGTTTTTGTGATGCAAAGGTGAGCTTTTGCTCTGAAGCTGGAGCGTCCAGCTCTATTTGGGATCCTGGGCACCTGGCAAGGCTTGGGGGGTGAGGTGAGGTGCGGTGCGGTGCGGTGGGGTGCGGTGGGGTGGGGGGCCAGAGGGGCGCTTTCCACATTCAGGCCCCACCGAGCTTGTCTGGCAGGGGGAACCAGAGGTGGAGGTGAGATAACTTATTTTAATGACCTAAGGTGAGCTGTCTCTGGATTCCGGATGGCGATGCCTCGGTGCCTTTACGACCATTGATTCGGTGCCATGTAGTCTCCTGGTGTCCGCAGGGCCTGGACGTGGCTTTCCGAAGGAGGCCTGCAAGCTAGACCCCAGTGAGCTCGCAGGATCTGCGTAGTCCCTGCTCCAGCCGAGAGCACAGCGAGTTTACTCAATATGTTCAAGTATTCGGATAAGCTCCATCTACTGCCCTCTCGTGGCCACAGTCCTCAGTGGTATAAACAGAAAAAATTAAATTAAATTAAAAAAAAAAATCACTCCTGGGAAGCCTGGAGGGAGTCCATGAAATTCCCTGAGCAGGAGCGTAGGAAAAGGGGTGGTGGTAGTTGGGCATTTAGGCCCGCGAGGGGTCTTACACAGTCGTTCACTCAACACCGTGTAGGATGTGTGTGCAGGAAACTCCAGGCTTTCCTTCATCGACTGAAATTACTTAATTCTTCAAAAGTTCTCTCATCATTGTAATTAGCTGAAATTTATCTCCTTGTGACTTTCACTGGTTATTCCTGGTTGTGTCCTGTGGAGCCACATAGAATCTGTCTAAGCTCTTTTCCCTGATCCATACCTGCTTTTTTTTTTTTTCCTTCACACTTCTTTGGTGTTTATTGTTGGCACCCCTCCAGGCAATTATCATAAGTTACCCCATATTATTATTTATTTCTCTTTATAAGTAGGTCTTGTCTCCCCATCCAGACAGTCTTGTCTACCCTCTTATCTCTGAGTAGACTGAATATAAATCGCAATTTATTAAAGAATATGATTTGAAGAAGATGCTAGGAATTTTGGAACAGCATTTCTCCCATCTGATTGATACGTGGAACATCAGTCTGGCCAAATACACCCAACACAGCCAGCGGTAGGGTTGAAAACACCCAACTGATAAAGCTTGTGGCTGAAAATTAGGACCTTCTGGTTCTAAATCAAATGCTCTGTGACCCTGGAAGGGGGTCACGTCTCTACCCCATGCCTCAACTTAATCACATCTTGGGAAGATTATCATAAAATTTAAATACTCGTCCAATACCACCTCCCCCACCCACGATCCAGAAATAAAGGCTAGAACCAGGAGCAAAGACAGGGTAAAATGAAACAGATCCTTCTACTCACCCCATGCTTCGTCCTCAGCCATCCCTGTGCTTCCCAAATGAAGGGAGAGGGCGAGAGAGCAGGGAGGAGAGAGAGGAGACAGGTGAGAGAACACACTGCAGGCAGCACGACACAGTGTCACCAAGTTCCCACATCGTCACTGGACAAGGTCTAAGATCTGAGTCCTGTGAGGTTATGGGGGTACCTACGGTCAGCACAGCAGCTGGAGGAACACTAATCTGGTCTACTGGGCGGTACCCTGGTGGAAGCCCACTTAACATCTCTGGGCCTCAGTATGTCCATCTAGGAGATGGGACTTTCTACCTTCAACCTTCAGATAGTTGATGGAATTAAAATAGACCTATGTAAAACCATTGGAAGAATTAATAACGTCATTAAAATGGAAAGATTTGTTCATATTTTTAGTCCCAATAGGCTAGAACAAATATGGACCTTATTAGTTAAGCACATAATTATAACAATATATCTTGGGAATTAAAAAATAACAACTGGAGTTCATGATTTGTATTGAAATATAACATCCCATGAGGCGATGACAATATAAATGAGCCTTTGGTCTTTAAAGGGGTTTCACTAAGCACGTCCCTAGATCACTGGGAATTCATTCATTCATTCCACAAATATTACTTATTAACAATAAGTTTATGATATTTCCTCTTTTAATGGAATTGTATACAGTACATGACCATCTCTTCCACGAGTATTTTTTAAAGACATCATGCTACCGATCATGCTAATAGGCTCCATACCCCTCAGACCTGCCTATGTTTTTCTGGAACTTGAGTTTTCTGGTATCTATCTAGACTTTTGTGTCTTCTTCCTCATCCTGTCCAGCTGGTGTCAAACCCGTAGTCCCTGGGGGCCCACGGAACCTCAACCCGATGCCTTGCAGTCCATCCTTCATTTCCACAAGGGCAGACAGTCACAGCCCAGCACAGTTCTGGACAAGCAGTGGGTATTTAATAAATACTTATCGAATCAATGGATGGAAAGATGGATGGATGGATGGGTGGATGGATGGGCATCTGTTTATCTTATGTCAAATACTCATCTTTGGAAAATCCTTGCAAGCCCAACAGGGTTCTCCTCCACCGCAACCCACGCACCTCAGCTGGTCGCCGTGCTCCTGAAGCCTCACTCTTGCAAAGCCACCTGTGGCTGCTGCACTGTTAACCCGGGCCCCCTGCTTATTCTTTGTTTGTCACTAGATGGGTGACTTGGGGAAAAAGATTAGACAAGTAGAAGAGGACAAGGCAACAGCATTCTAGAAATGGAGCTGAGGGTTTTTTTGTGTGTGTGTTGGGGGGTGAGTAAAATGATTAAGTATTTTTCCTGCAGAGGGCAAGTCTGACTGAGCAGGCCTCCTCAGGCTCTGGAAAGCGAGCCTTAGACTTTGGGGAGAATAGGCCCAAATGGGCAACCGGCCGATCCCCAGAGGGAGTCCTCTCTCTGCCACTGCAGCAGCTCCAGCCCCACAAATAGACGCCAGCGCAGTAGCCCCTCAGATCCCGGGAGGTATTTTTGGTGCTGGAAGCCAGCCACACTTTGGCAGGCTTTCAGCATTAAGTCTGCTCCCTTTCAGAGGTGGTGGGGGGGGGGGTTGAGGGGGGTGGCAAGCCATCGCGTTTTGCATGGGAACGCTGCCTGCGAGTGTGTGTGTGTGTGTGCATATATTTAGGGTGCCTGGAGTGGGATGGGGGCTGGGCCTGGGAGGCCGCGTGACCTGACTGGTGGTCGGAGGTCGGGGTTCATGCTTGCCACTGCCATCGTGTGACCTTCGGGTGGTGCGTGATCTGTACCCAGGCTTGCGTCTAGCTCCCAAAGCTCAGGCCACTGCCGCCGCCACCATCTCGAGCTATCTCTCCTCCAAACTCATGTCCCCTCTCACTTGCCCTCACCCCGAGACTTCACATTTCGAGACAGGGACACATTCCCCTTGTGGGTGGGCCCCTCTGTCTCCCATGCCGTACTTCACCTTGGCCCAGCGGACACTGTCAGGCAGCCACAGTGCAGAAGCAGCAGCCTCCTCTACCCCCCACATTGTTAGGAACAAAGGGATTGTTCTGACGGGCCAAACTGGAGCGTGTGGGCCAAGTCCCATGAATGGAGGAGAGGCTGCTGGGATGCCAGAGTGGTGAGCCTCAGGCTAGGCAGTGGGGACACGGGCCCAGGACACAGCAACGGGGCACCTGCTCCGGGGTTCTCAGTACCATTCATAAAGATGTCACCCCCCTCCTGCCTCCCCTCTCATCTCTTCACAAATCCCGCTTTCCTGTGTACTTTAAACAGTAGCGAGCCTGTTAAGGCTCCAGATCAAACAAGGCAGGATTTCACTCCTTTCTCACTAAACCTCCCACAAGCGGAGCTTATGTCCTGTATACCTCGCCCTCTTTGCCGAAGCCCCTCCTCCCTCCCATCCTTCTAGTATGCTGTTCTGCGAGGACAATATTCTTTGGGAGGCCCAGCCAGTTGCGGCCTAAACCCACCTAAGCAATTCCCTGGAACAATCCACGGGAATCCTTCATGCACACGGGAGGAGGTTGGGCGGGAGTTTGGACTGCTGGGCTTCGGGCGTGGAAGGTGAGGGCTGGGCGAAGTCCTCTGCTCACCATTTTGGCCGCTGCTCTGGGCCTGGCACTGGGAGTCAGGGAAAGGGCCTTTCTCTTCTATTTTTTTCTGAGAGGTTCCAAAAAAAGGAGACACTATTCATTTGGTCCTGCAGTCCCTGGCTAAGCCCCTCCGTGCCTCAGTTTCCCCATCTATGAAGTGGAAACAGTATCCGTCGCCTCGCATACTCTGCTTGACAAGAATCAGATAAGATACTGGCTGTGAATTGGAGCCAGTTATGCAGGCAGATGGGGAGGTTGTCTTAAAACCTAGCGGTTCCTTCCAGAGCAAACTTCCCTTCCCCACCGCTGTGAATTGCAGTTCATGCTCTTGTTCGGTTTTCCAGGGAAAATAGCTGGGCTTGTTAGAAAAATCCTTGTTGGCTCAGTCGGTTAAGCGTCTGACCCCTGGTTTCAGCTCAGGTCTTGATCTCAGGGTCCTGGGATCGAGGCCTGCATTGAGCTCCCCGCTCAGCAGGTAGTCTGCTTCTCCTTCTCCCCCTGCCCCTCCCCACCACTCGTGTGCTCTCTCTCTCTCTCTCTCTCAATCTCTCGCTCTGTCAAATAAATAAATAAATAAAATCTTAAAAAAAAAAAAAAAAGAAAAGGAATGCCCTTTGGCTTGTGGGGTGGCTGCATTGCCTCCCCATCACTTTGGGCCTCTTTCCCTCCCACGCCTCCACTAGAAAATGCTACAGACTAAAATGGATTCTGTGTCTAACCTCGCCCCCCAAAAGCACAAAGCACATCCACATGGGAGTTGGCGCTTCTTACTAGGCAGCCCACATACACCCACACCTCCAGGCGGGCAGAGTGGCCTGGGTGCCTCGGTGCACACTCCTTAATTGTACAGGAATTAGAACGGAGTGGACCTCCATGGCCTGAGTTGCATTACCAGGTTGCTCCTTTGAGGTCCTCCTCTGCTCGGTGGCCCTCGCTTGCCAAGAAGCCCCACACTGATCTCTGGGCTCCGATGGCCCAGGCTGGCTCAGGTGACGGTTGCTCTCGGAGATTCAGCTGGAACTGGGCCTCCAGGCTTTCTGAGGATCCTGAAGTGAACACACCCAAAGCCAAGGGGACGGAGCCAGCACGGTTTGTACCTTTGAGATCAGAAACTAAGAACATGGATGGCTCGGTCGGCTGAGCATCTGCCTTCAGCTCAGGGTCCTGGGATCGAGCCCTGCATCGGGATCCCTGCTCTGCCGGGAGCTTCTCCCTCCACCTCTCCCCTGCTTGTTCATGTGCAATGTCTCCCCGTCTCTCTCTTCAATAAATAAATAAATAAATAAATAAATAAATAAATAAATAAGTAAATAAAATAAAATCTTTAAAGAAAGAAAGAAAGAAACCCTAAGAACCAATAGGAAACTATCAGTTTGTCCAGGTTTCTTTCCTTAGACAAAATAATACCTTCCCTTCAGTTGCTTATAATTATCCACGTACAATGGTACAGGCCAGCATGCGCTGGGTGCCCACCCTCTCTCAATCGCAGTGCTTGGGAGAAAACACATATGATACGTAATCCTCACAAATGTAAGGTGATCTTACAATCTTACAAGGTAAGTACCATCACCCTGTTTTACAGATGCAGAAACTGATGACCAGAAAGTCAAGCCGTTGGTGCCAAGGTCACCCAGGTAGCACGTGGTGTGGTCAGAATCTGAACCCAGGTTTATCTGACATCCTTTTTCTCCAGTTATGTTGTCTTCTGAGGAGGCGAAAGTGCTGAGAATGTGGGCGTCCATACTTCAGATGCCAGGAAACGGGAGGCACTGGGCTTCATCCCTCTTAGCTGTGCACTAGCCAGTGACCCGGACCCTGCAGCAGGAGGGCTCCCGCAGATTCATCATGAGTCAGGGAAAGCTTCCACCCTCCTGAGGGTCAGGAGTGTCATCTTCTCTTACAAAGGAGAGCATGTTGTAGTAGCTACCATGATTATTATAAACAATCATATTAATGAGCTCAATTCTTCCCCATTTTGCAGGGTGTGTGTTTAACAATGAGACTTGGCCCAGAGGGAAGGAGTTGCCAGCGCATGCACATCTCCACTAGCTTATGTCACCTCTGCCCTGTGCAACACCACATAGGTGGCCAGGCCTGCCTTTCAAAATAATGGGATAATTGGGTGCAACGTGTGTCACCCCCACCCCTTAGAGAGAACCTGCCAGTCGATCTTTGTGGGAACCCACAGGGAGCACGGTGAGCAAAACACCGGCGTTTGCCTTCCCCTTGATTGCATCTGTGCCCTACAAACCCCAACAGAATTGAACTTACATCTCCTCCTAATTAGGGGAGAAAGAAAGACAAGAATGATAGCAGAAGAATTTCTTCTTGCCTCTAACTGCAAGGTCTTCTGGGATGGAACATTACCCTCTCCTCTGTCTGCCCCCAGCCACTGACCTGTCTTTCCTGACTGGTGCGTGCCGTACCTAACACAGCGCCCAGGCCCTCCCAGGGACGGAGCCCCTGGGAGGTTGGGAAGGACCGGGAGGGGTGCCCGAAAAGTGAGACCTGGCCCCAGGAGCCTGTCTCTGGTCTGCAGAAGGCCGTGAACAGCAGCTGCTGGGGGGAGTCTGGGAGGCCTCACCCCAGACACTTGGGGGCCAGTCCAGGGCCCTGCAGGGGTGATCCCTGCTCTGCTGGGAGCTTCTCGGTAGGTAGGTGGGACCTCACCCGGAGAGGAGGCTTGCAGAGGGTCAAGTCCATTGCCCCGTGCAAACACTGCTTAAGTGAGGCCCCAGCGCCTGCTCCGATGCTGCACACTGAGGGCAGGGTGTGTGTGAACTACTGAAGTCTGGAAAGAAATAATCCAGAAATGACATGAGCGCTTGGCCAGTGGGAAGCCACCGCCTCATCACCGGCATCATGGAACGGTTCAGAGACACTGGAATAAAACGCTTTAACATTGCCTTCTGTCCTCCGAGTTTCGAATTCCTAGAAGGAAAGATCCAGGTTTTTCCCCCAGCATCAGTCTCTTATGATTCCTCTTGTGAGATCATCTCTTGCCGGGTGTCCCAGGTAGAGCATGACACGGGAAGCGAAGGACAACAAGAGCAATGCTCTGTGGCCACCTTTCTCTTCTGACTTTCCTCCTGTTTCCCTCCGGGGTCACAGCACGGTGTCTGTCTTCCGAAATGGCTTCTGTGTACTCGGAGTGAAAAGGCTGTGATTTCCCCCAAAAAAACAGAGGTTGGAGCCCCCTCTCTTGGGAGCCGGGAGACCTGGGTTCTGATCCTGCTTCTGTATTCCCTGACCTCTCACAAGCCCCCTCCCTAGGCCCTGGTCTCCCCCCTGACCCCCAACCCCCATCTGTAAGCTGTAAGAATTGGGCTCCACACTCCCCTGTCCCTCCCATACTGCCTCACCACTCTCGTTCCACCTCTGAACTCGGAGAATGAAGGAAGGATGGGGGACACACAAAGCCTCCTTGTATTGGCTAAGAAAGCCCAGCGCCTAAAAACATCAACGAGGGACTGCAATACAGGGACAGAGCTGAGAAATAGGATTTTGCCTTTGAATTGTCTCAAGTGGGATGATTTCTCTCTCGGCCTGCCTTTGATAAACTCTTCTGTGCAGGGCTCTGGGGTTATGAATCTTCCTGAGTCACGGGTGGCTCCAGCCCCTTCGATCCATTCAGCTGACAATATTTCCTGATGTTTCAAAGGCTGGAGAGTAGGGGACGGGTGGGTATCCTATATTCATTCACCTTCTTCTCCCTTCTCTCCCCTCACCCCTCCCAACCCCGACCCTGGAGCTCCAGCCTTCTGTCTTTCTTGTGGGGTTCCTATTTTGTGTGGTTCTATGAGGTCTTGGCTTTAGGGCAAATCCCAGCCCAGGCTACTGCACCGCCCCCTTGCCCCCCAACGGGGTGGGGGGTGAGAGAGCCCCAGGTCTTGGCCTCCTGGAGAAGCTGAGAGCAGAAAGCCTTCCCTGGTCTCTCGGGGATGTAACCCCCCCTGGTGGAATGACAGGGAACTTTCCTGGCTTCCATAAAGCCCGGCAGCCTGGCAGCCCTACCTCGCCTCTGCGGTTTCCAGTGTGGCTAATAATTATTACCCTGTATTAATCACAACAATGGAGGAATTGCAGGCCATTATTTTGAAGTGATGGGCTCCAGTCAATGACGACTTGTGACAGGAAAGGGGGAAACATCAGCTCCAGGGAGCCCCCATGTAACTGGAGAGTTGAATGAAAGATGAGGACTAAAGGAACGTGTATTTAGTTCTAGTTTCTTCCCTAAAAAGGCCCTGTCACAGTAATTTCCCCTTCCATGCCCTATACCTTGCCATTATTTACATCTTCTTGGGAGAATAAAACCCCCCTCCTCATCTCCCATCTCTTGCTTCTCCCCCTCCCCCCGCCCCCCCCCCACTATTCCCCCCCCCCCATCAATTGTGTCTTTTTCTGGAGTTTGGCAAACACAACGACTTCTTCCTGCTGTGCTTTCAGTGGAGTTGAAATCAATGTGGCTCTAGTTATATTTTTCCCTTAATCATTCTTTTTCCCTTTTTTTTTTTTTTTTTTTTTTCTGGAGAGCATTTTCACGAAGCACAATCACAGAGGAACAGAATGTCCTGATGTTTGGGTGAGCAGCACGCATTTCTTTTCTTTTTTTTTTTTTTCTTCCCTTGAATAAAAATAACACCCATAACTATAATATCAGAGGATATCGAGGCCATCTTTCAAGGGTTTTCAGAATCCTGCCCTACCCTTTGTGCACAGTCTATTTCTAACCACACCTACCCATCCACCTCCTAGGCATACTGGTTCCCCATCAGTCCCTTGAAATCGCTAAGCTCCCTTTACCCCCTGAACTTCGGCCCATGTGATTTCTGCAGTCTGGAATGTGTCGTCCCCCTTCAAGTCCCCCAGCCATCCAATGCGTCAGCAATCTCCAGGACCTTCTCAAGACCCATCTCTTTTGTAATATCTTTGCCAAGGGCACTTCAGGCTCCTACAGTGTGTGAGAGTCTGTAATCGTGGTTCCTACCCACTGCAAGCGTGGTGTAGAAAAGCCACTTAATAAATGCTTGCTGAATTCCTTCCATAATGCCATGCTTTTACCCACTTCCAAGATGTCAAAGGGCACTTTCTCTTGGAGAGGTTAAGTAATACATAGATCACGTGTCCGGGAAGTGGGAGAGAAGATACTAGAACTCTGATGTTTTAATTCCCAGGCCTGGGTCCTGTCTGTTCTGCGGTGCTGCATTCCTGCCACAGGCCCCTCTGACCTCTCCTGCTTCCCTTCAGCACTTCACGCCTCTCATCAGATTGCAAATTCCTTAAGGGCAAGGACCATGCCTTCTGTTTCTCTTGTATCTCAACGCTGGGAATGGAAGCTCTTCATCATCTGTAATCGCTTCACCCCAACTTTTCTTCGGCCTGCCAAAAGCCAATGGAAGGTCTTGTTTCTGATGCTGGGGTTTCCTGTGGACCTGGACTGACCACCACCCATGATATAGGTTCCTCACTAAGGCTGACCACAGGAGCCACCCCACTGTGCCCCACTGACCTGGGTCACTTTCATTCATGGAACATGATGACACAAGAAAGGTCCAGAGGACAACGGTTTCTTCCTTCGAGACATTAGAGATGCCTTCGGTTCCACTGCTATCGGTTCTACCAACACCTCCAGCCTTATTTATTTTTTATTTATTTATTTTTAAAATTTTTTTTTATTCATAGAGACACAGAGAGAGACGCAGAGACACAGGCAGAGGGAGAAACAAGGTTCCATGCAGGGAGCCTGATGCGGGACTCGATCCCAGGACCCTGGGATCACGCCCTGAGCTGAAGGCAGATGGTCAACCACTGAACCACCCGGGTGCCCCTCCAGCCTTATTTAAACAGAGCACCATCCTCTCTTTCCTGTTGACCGCTGAGCTGATGTAAGAACACGCCAAACTGTTTTGTAATTTCTAGATCCACCTCATCCCAGGACCTGAGAATCACCTTCGTGCTTTTGATGAGCTTCAAACTCAAACTAAGGTCCACTCCTCCTACTGCAGTAAATTTAACAGTTACTATTAATGATTGATATAATAATATAGAGAGAGCACGTTTTCACGTACGTTAGAAGCAGCCAGATGT
This sequence comes from Canis aureus, assembly GCF_053574225.1. Lineage (NCBI taxonomy): Eukaryota > Metazoa > Chordata > Mammalia > Carnivora > Canidae > Canis > Canis aureus. The sequence goes on along the minus strand of NC_135616.1, from coordinate 74,062,612 downwards.
TTTCTAAAGAGATTGACGGGCTCGGTTGTAGTTGCTAAGAGCCCAGTTTTCAGAGTGGGTTTGATTCCTGGTTCCACCTTCTTGCTAACGTCAGTCTCCGCCAGCGGTCAAGCAGGAAAAGAATGTGGACATCATAGTGTTATGAGAGTCAAATGAGAGTCTTGCAAACGAGTGTCTGGCACAAGAAAAAGTGCTATTTATGGGGCGGTTTCTCTGCGACTGTCATTGTCTGTCACTCACCGGTGGTGGCCTTGGGGAGGTCAGGTGGCCTCGCGTTCCTCCTCTGGGAAGCAAGAAGCATTGCATCCTGATACCTTTGGTGTTCAGAGCAACAAAGAAAGACAGGAAGTTGGGTAATTGTCCCTGTTTTATTTTTTTTTCTTTTTAATTTTTATTTATTTATGATAGTCACACACACAGAGAGAGAGAGAGAGAGGCAGAGACACAGGCAGAGAGAGAAGCAGGCTCCATGCACCGGGAGCCCGACATGGGATTCGATCCCCGGTCTCCAGGATTGCGCCCTGGGCCAAAGGCAGGCGCCAAACCGCTGCGCCACCCAGGGATCCCCCCTGTTTTAAATGAAACACTGAGGTTTAGGAGATTAAGTGCTTTGCCCAAGGGGATGCAGCTGATAAACGGAGAAACCAGGATATCTCTATTATCTATCTATCTATCTATCTATCTATCTATCTATCTATCTATCTGTTGTCTCCTGAGTCTAGCCCCATGCACTGTTTGTGGAGATGCATGGGCTGTCCTTCAAGTCTCTGAGTGATTCCATTTCCTTTGAGCATATGCTATCTTTACTTTTGGCCAGGGTTTCCCTACAGAAGGACACTGGTGTCTGCCTCTAAGGCCACTGGCATTGCCTCAGAGCCATCCGACTCAGGTAACTCAGTCTAGAAGAAGGCAGTGACCTTGAGACTGAGCCCACTAGGCTTTGTTGCCCCTCCCCCCACCCCCCAACTGCTTTGGGGAGATTTTTGCCTCTAATGGCATTAGTGCGTGCTGTCTGCAGCTTTGATTGGATTATCTTAATTGTTTGGGAATGAATGGCGCTCCTGAGTCAGGAATCCCACTTGACAGCTCTGGGGACTGGGGTCTGGTTCCTGTCCCCTAGAGCAAGCACAAAGTATGCATCTGTTTTTCACTTTCATGGAGAAGGAGGAGGAGGAGGGGGAAGGGTGTGCGAGAGAATTTCATAGTATGACAAAATTGGACCCCTTCTTGAGGGAAGGATAGTCTGGTTGGTGCTCTCTCAACAGGACCACAGTGGCTTTCACGTTTCCCTACTTCTCACCCACAGCCGTGCTTCCTTCTCTCTTATCACAGGCCTGTGTGGAAATCAGTCCAGAAAGATGTTGCCGTATCCACTCCCAACAAAGAACCCCCCAGATTTAGGCCTACAGCTGTTGTGGTGGAAAGAGACCCTCCGGAGCATTTGGTCTGATCTTGTGTTAGCTTCCTAAAGTTGCCAGAACCAAGGACCATGAGCTGGGTGACTTAAAATGACAATTGCTTTTCTCACAGTGCTGAAGGCTGAAGTGGGAAGTCCAGGTGTCAGCAGGGCCCTGCACCCTCTGAAAGCTCTAGGGATGAAGCCTTCCTTACTTCTTCCAACTTCTGGCTGTTGTCCACAATCCATGGCAGTCCTTGGTTTGTAACTGCCTCACGTCATTGTCCGCCTCTTTTTGTCACATAGCCATCTTCTCTGCATCCATGTGCGCGTGTGTAGAGCATGTGCATGTGTGTTCACCGGCCTCCTTAGAAGGACAGCGCTCAGTGGATCTGGGCCCACCCTAATCCAGTATGACCTTGATTTAACTTGATTTCATCTGCAAAGACCTCATTTCCAAATCAAGTCTTGACCAAGTAGGTGGTCATTCTTTATCTCTTTGAGTCCATCTAATGATAAGGCATTTACCATCTTATAAATTTTAAGAGGCCTAGAATATATTACTAATACTCTTGGCACCTGTTACAGTTTTACAGTACTTTTAGCCTGAAAGATTCTTAAATTTTAGCCTAAAATTTCCTTTTGAACCTTAATCCAGTGCAAGCAACGATTTCTCCAAAAGCCTTGGGCAGAAAGCTTTTCTCTACTACTGACCTCTTTTCCAAAGGCAATACGTGAGCAGCCGGGAGGCTCCCATCCCACGTCATAGTTTTGTGTGCATCCCAGTGAGAAAAAGACCCAGAATAATCACAATAAAATACTCACCATTAGCATCCCTATAGGACTCTTGCCTTCAAAGCCCTTCTGCCTCCTTCTCTGGCACACATTCAAGTTCACCAGCATGTGTTTGTCTACCCCCTCTGGTTCCCTTCATCCCCCATAACCGCATTCTTGGGGGCTGAATACATTCGTTGCCTTGCCTCACACGGTTGAAGCTGGAGAGGCCAGAGTGAGCCCTGGATATACATTGAGACAGGCCATCGTAGCCGTGTGTGTGTGTGTGTGTGTGTGTGTGCACACGCGTGTGTGCATGCTTGCCTGTGTGTGTGCACGCATCTACTCCCTGTGATTAAAAAGAAAGTGTTGGGTTTAATGGATGCATTCGATTACCATGATGACTCCCTCCCTGGAGCTTTCCAAAATCACCAGATGCACCAAGTGGACCCCCTCTAGTTTTTGCCTTTGGTTCAGACTGCTGCGGGCTGGGGACAGGGAATGGTGAGGCTTATGTAGACCAACACAATGGAAGAAATCCCTAAACCTTGTTTCTATGAAGTTCTGCAGCCATCTCCTTCCACCAGGACACCAATTAGACTATCTCCGGCCTAGAGAGCCTTGGGGATAAAAGCGAAAAGGCAGGCCCCGAGGAAGCAAGTGTGCTGTGACTTCTCGGAGGCCCCCCGCCCCCGGCCATCCCACCCACCCACTGCCTCTTTTCACTGCTAGGATGAGCAAGGAAAATCAGACGGGAGAGCTCATTTAAACTTATTGTAGGAGGAGGGGATTTTCTCAGCCCACTCGTCTCTTCCTCTCAGCTCACACTGGTTGTCACTTGCTAGACACAGGCCTGGCCGTGGCTTTTGTCACTGAAGCTTAGACAAGTGGAATAGGGTCTGATTCGTGCCTTCTACATAGTTGCAGAAATGTGATATTGGGTGGTGTGGCTGAACTAGATGTCCGCGACTCTCACACAGCTCCCTTCATACCACAAAGCATCCTCCGGAGTTTGGTTTGTCATCGGTGACGGCCCAAGAACGAAAAAGAGCATACATGCAGCCAGGGAAGGAGAAAGCCCGATGGGCCAAGAAGGCAGGAGAGTTGGATTCTAGTCCTAGTGCTGCCTTTCACTGCCCTTCTGATGCAGGCCACAATTGTCTCACCTTAGAGATTGGACTAGATCCCTAAGATCCCCTCTGGCTCTCAAGTCATGCCTGGGGATGGACGTGCCCAGGAAGGGATGAGAAGATTTGTATCATCTCTGCCCTCGGGTAATCCTAGGATTGGTAAAGGGAAGCAGCTGTTTTGCTAGTAGTGACAGAGCTCTGGGCCAGAAGATCACAAAGCCAGTTTCATCCTAGGTGTTGACAAACTGTGTGACCTTCAAAAGTAATTAACCTTTAGATGCAACCAACTCTCTTTCAAAGGCATAAACCCACCCTCCATCCTTCTTTAAATTTCCTCTGAAGAAAATCATCAAGGTAAATGAAATGACTGGCTAGCTTTTCTTTTTGGCTTTACCAACACGGACTCACACCATCTCAAACAGCAGAGGGAAGAATCTATTGAGACACATCTGTTGCACAGTGCTTGTGTGTGCTCCACTGGGGCATTTATGCAGAGCGGCAGTTGGTCAATGGCTCTCAAACTGGCTGTAAAACAGGATCATGGTTTATTATTTAATCCACATTCTTGGTGACCACTTTTGGAGATTCTGATTCAGTGGATCTTGGGTGGAACTTGGCAACCTGTACGTTTGTAAATGCTGAAAAAGTGAGATGGGTAATTTGGATGCTTATCCAGGTCTAATAAGCACTGATTTATGCATTCAGTTTAACAACTTTTCATTGAGGCTGGTGGATGTATGGAATAAAAAAGAAATGCATAAGGAGGGCTGGTTTGGCCTTGGCTTTCTAGGAAACCCTCGCAACTTTTACTACCAAGGGAGGCAGACATGAATGCTATCAATTGTAATCAGATAAAACTCAGGCACCAACCAATTAGAATAGAGCCATGAACAGTCAGAATGGAGGCTAGCTGTAAACAATTAGAGTAACCATATGAGTATATTGCGAGGCAGGATATATTTTTGGCTGTAATCAATTTGATGAGTAATCTATTCCTGGTGGTATGTCCTCAGAGGAATAATATTGGAGTGGAGTCTTGAAAAATGAGGAGGATACAGATATATCTTTGTATTTGTTTGGATTAAAGTAATTATGGAAGGATAAACCAATAAAGGATAGATCATAAAAATAGCATGTTTACCTTTAAAAGGAGGGAGGAAATAGAGTAGAGGACGCCGGGATAGGCACTAGAATTCTTTGAATAAACCATGTTTTATAGATTTGTCTTTGGAATTATGTAAATATTTTTACATAATCTTAAAACAAAATACAAAAAAAGCAATCCCTAAAAATTTAGAAAGTAAAATGAAGGGAAAAAAAAGAATTTAAATGTATATCCAGTTGGAGCATAACCACACCAAGAAAGTACTTCAAGTAACTTAAAAAAACAAGTGTACATTTTTTTTATATCCCTAGTGGGACATGCCCTAAGTACAAAATGAAGTACAAAATGAAACAAAAAAAAAAAAACAAAATGAAACAAAACCTGGAGCTATTTTTTGCAACCATGTTGTCATTGGTGATGTTCTACTGTTATTCTGAGGTTGCAGGATATGTGAACCTGTACCATTGTTTTTTGTGTATGTGTTGGTATATAAGAAATTATATGAATGTTCTTGAGAATAAGGATTTTTATTATGGGAGAAAGGACATACAGATGTAAGACCATTGATGAGAAGAAATACCTGTGGTTCTGCATCTGTATTGGAAATATTATTATTAAATCCCAATATATATTATCTTTTATTTTATTTTAAAGATTTTGTTTATTTATTCATGAGAGACACAGATCGAGGTAGAGACACAGGCAGAGGGAGAAGCAGGCTCCCGACGTGGGACTCGATCCCAGGACTCCAGGATCACGTGGGACTCGATCCCAGGACTCCAGGATCACACCCTGAGCCAAAGGCAGACGCTCAACTGCTGAGCCACCCAGGCATCCCTATATATTATCTTTTAAAAAATACACATTTACTGACTCTGTATGGAGAAGACAAAAAATAAATGAACAATCAGTAGCATGGAACAGCCCTAGCTCCCAGATTATGTTTTCTAAATACCATTTTCTCTAAAAAGGAAACACGATTTTTCTTTCTTCTTTCTTTCTTTTCTTCCTTTCCTTTCCTTTCCTTTCCTTTCCTTTCCTTTCCTTTCCTTTCCTTTCCTTTCCTTTCCTTTCCTTTCCTTTCCTTTCCTTTCCTTTCCTTTCCCCTTTCCTTTCCTTTCCTTTCCTTTCCTTTCCTTTCCTTTCCTTTCCTTTCCTTTCCTTTCTCCTTTCTTTCTTTCTTTCTTTCTTTCTTTCTTTCTTTCTTTCTTTCTTTCTTTCTTCTTCTTTTCTTTCTTTCTTTCTTTCTTTCTTTCTTTCTTTCTTTCTTTCCTTCCTTCCTTCCTTCCTTCCTTCCTTCCTTCCTTCCTTCCTTCCTTCCTTCCTTTTGAAACAAGATTTCTTAAAGAAATGCCTGATCCAGATCCAGTGTTGGTATTATACAAGATGAGCCCGAAAAATCTTGTCATATCAAAAAGCAAGCTAAATACTAAATACTTCTGGTGTCATGTCAGAAGGACTCAGGATCCTACTAGATTAAATTCTCACTGACCAGATATGGGAGATTTAAACACCAGAAAGGGTAATAACTGCAACGGATTGAAATTCATAACAAACATATTCATATTCGTGAGTTTATAATGATACCTCTCTTGGTCATTGAAGGAACTATCTCATTATTTCTAAATTGATAAATAAAAGGAAAAAATCAAGCATTTATTCTCCTTTCACAGACGGTTGGTATTTCAGATCTATCAACTAGATAAGGGGAAGTTTTTCTGTATAAAAGCATTGTAACCAACAAAGAAGGACACATAGAATTAGAATGTCACCATTTTTCAGCCTCTAATTAGGGTTGCCAAATTTAGCAAATAAACATGTAGGACTCCCGGTTAAATATAAATTTCAGATGAACAACAAATAATTGCTTAGTGTATATATATATATACATATATATATATGTATATATATATATACACTTGGGATATACTTACACTAAACAATCATTTGTTGTTTATTTGAAATTCAAATGTAACTGGACATCCTGTATTTTATTTGGCAACCTGACAATGAGTTAATAAATCTAGACAATGATCATTGATACGGCCAACATCTAACAAAAGGACCAACCAGACACTGTGAATCTCCTCATAGAAATACATACACCACGGCCCATGAAGTAATTTTATCAAATTATTGAACCTGAATCAATCAAGCCTGCAGATCTAACTATCAATTTACAGGAAATACAGAGGGAAAGAGGAACATGTTAAATGATATGCAATCAGCAAAATCCAGACTGTCAGAAACATTATACAGTGAATGATCTAACCTCAAGACTAAAAAGTAACAAGGGGAAAATAGTAGAAAGAAAGAATTGAAGGGGAAGCTATAAATTAAGAGACTTAAGTGCAATCAATTATTAATTTATTAATTTTTCAGAAAGTCCCCCTTTTTAGAGATATACCCTGAAAAAATTTAAGATTCAATATGATTCATTTTGAAATAATTGGGGTGGGGATGAGGTGGATAGGGAGTAGATAAAACAAGAATGACTATGTGTTGATCACTGTTGAAGCTAGGTGAGCTGTTTATTACACTCTTTCGATACATGAAGGCTCATTATCCTGATAATTATCCTTTTGTATATATATAGAATCATTTATAATAAAAAGTTATTTTAAATGAAGGGAATCTCTATTGGCTGATTCAGTGGGATGGCAGGATCTAGATGCTTTACCTATATTACTTCATTTCGATTTCACAAATACCAAAGGAGGTAGGTACTATCTTTATCCCCTATTTGACAGATAAGGAACTGAGGCAAAGCAGGTCAGGTAAGTTGCCCAAGGTCACCTAGGAGTAAGTGGTAGAGCCAGGGTCTAGACTCAAGGAGTCGAATTCCAAGCATTCTGAGCCCATAATCTTAACCACCTGTCATTCCCTAAACTGGCAAAGTGGTTTATGTGCCTTGCTATGTGTTAGCACTTCGGAGGATGTGACCCCGTGCTGTCCTGCATGTCCTGCATGTCCTGCATGTCAAGCTGTGCTCTTGGCTATGACATCCCATCGTTGGTATGTACTGCGCTGTGTGGGCATTCTAGCGTGAGATGGGCCATCCGACTCAATGGGCTTTCAGGTCATGTTTCATTATGAGATTCTACGGTTCTTCTTTTTTTGTTGTTGCTTTTAAAGGTCTTACTTATTTGAGAGAGAGAGAGAGAGAAAGAGTGAGCATGAGTAGGGGGAGAAGCAGGCTCCCCACTGCTTCCCATATTTTCATCGGCTTCTGACTATGAGCATGGTTCCCTTTATGAATACATGCTCCACTCCCCAAGGTTCTTCCCTGTCACTGAAGTGCCCCTCACTCTTTTGCCTCACAAACCTCTTTGAGCAGAAGGATTTGGAGGTCACAGTCAAAGAAACTGGACATGTGGCCACACAGCAAGTCTCTGAGCTTGTTACAGGTGCATTGGATTTATCAGTTTACAGGAAGGAAAGATGGGTTCATATGCAAGGCTTCTCCCCCAACACCCCAGACTGGGGACAATCTCAAGGATTGGCTGACACAAAAGTACTATTTTTCATAACTCAGAGCTATCTCTGGAGCTGCCAAGAGTCAATTCCAACTTTCTGTTTGGATAAGATGGAGGTTTCAAAGGAAAGTTTTCCTTGGCAAAATGTAAGTCTTGGCTCAAACAGTCCAACGATGAAAATACCCAAGACCAAAGGGGAGGCAGGACTGCTTCCAATTACTGGGGTTGAGCTCGTTGGGAATAGGCCTCATGACATTCCTTGGATTGGGAGCAGACAGTATTTTGATTAGCAAGCTGGAGGAAAAAGAAAGAGATCATTTCTCTGCTATTTGGTGGACTTTCCCAATTATGGAAAGGTAATTCAAGTCTTTGGTGACTTTGGAAGTCTTCCCATTGGAAAATTCCCTTTGATTTTTGGTGTTGGTTATTCTGGAGTATCGAGAGTCTGGAGAGTTCTGGAGAAAGTGAAGTCTAAATTGTCCCAGGGCTTGAGAGGAATTCTCAGACAAGTGGCACTTGTAGACGAGTCGCCTGGGACTTGCCCGAATGCCTCAGAAGTTAAGCTCTGGCTTCTCATGTGAATTGAACTCATTACCAACAAAAGTAGAACAGCTTGGGCTGCTGGCAGAGCAAGTTAAAAAAATCTCGTCAAGGCCGAGAACCCAAAGAAGCTTAAGTAAAGTCAAGAGAAAATGAACTCCTCAGAAGGGGGAAGGGTAGGGAAGAATGAGAGATCTCTCTTCTTGGATGGCAAGCCCACACATTTTTTTTTTTTTTTTTTTTTTTGGCTTGGCTGGTGATCCTCAGCCACCGATAAGGAAGCCAAAGCTGTCAGTCTGGACAATTCATTTCACGCAGGTCAGAGACAAAAGGCCTTGCCTTTTGATCCTTGACACCACTCTGCTCTCTTTTCTGAACATGACACTTGCTGAGGTATTTGGATGGAGATGAAATGAAGAAGCTTTGACTAAAATAAGTCATTTCCACTTTTTAAAGTCTTATTTCTTTTTTTTTTTAAGATCGATTTTATTTATTTATTTATTTATTTATTTATTTATTTATTTATTTATTTATTTTAGAAAGAGAGTGAGCACAAGCAGGGTGAGGGGCAGAAGGAGAGAGAGAGGCAGACTCCCCGCTGAGCAGGGAGCCCGATGTGGGGCTTGATCCCAGGACCCGGGGGTCATGACCTGAGCAGAAGGCAGGTGCTTAGCTGACTGAGCCACCCAGGCACCCCCCTAATGTTTTATATCTTTTCTGAATTTGCAAACGGCTGCATGTGGCATGACATCTGCCCATGGGTGGCCCCTCTCCCGGCTCAGGCCCCCACCAACTTCCAAGAGGCACGGACCTCCCACATTGGTCTGGACCTGTGGGTCTTCTCATTATCGTCTCTCCGACCCTGGACGGGCCTCCGCCATCCCAGTCAGAGATGAGTGACGCAGAACCTTAGGGCTTTGGAGCAACATTTCCCAGTAGGCGAGAGTGCGCCACGTGGATAAGTGAATGGCCATCTCGAACACCATCTAAGATACACCTCTGACAGATGCAGGTCTGTCAGGTGAGGCATCCTGACACTTTCACATGGGCCTCTCATGCCTGGGGGGATTGGTTGGGTCACAGTTCCCAGCTCTGCCCTCGGAGCAGTGGCCCCCTAATCAACATTTCCAGTGAAGATCTCCTCACAGCTTCTGCCATCTAGAGGAGAAAATGGAGGAAGGGGGCTTGGGCCTGCCCCTCCCCGGAGACCAACCTTCCACGTGTAGGGGGTGTGGGAGGGCGGGGAGGTGCCCAGCTGCTGGAATCCATCCCACAATGGCACCAAGACAGCCCCCACCTTGGCATCGCCTCACTGACCTTCCCCGGCCCTCTCTGGCCTTCTGCAGGAGGAGACAGTGTCTGTGAGGGATCAAACATGAGCAGGGTTGAGCCACTTCCAATTTAATTTCCTGAGAGAACATAAGAAACAGTAGCATTGTTGTGACAGAGCCACTTCTCCTGAGAAAGACTCTTAAGGCTGAGGTCCTTGTGACACAGGTGGGAGGGTGAGAGGGCAGCAGGCCAGGCTCCTCTCAGCTCCCCTGGGAGGAGCCCACCCATCGGGCAGCCCGGCCCACTCCTCCCCCCAAGACAAGGGCTCGGAAGCCAAGGCACCTTCCATACCTCTTTACCTTGCTCCTTCTTCTTCTTCTCTTGCTTCCAGCTACTTCTGCTTGATCAGGACTCTGGTGCCCCATCCTGAGGACTCAGAAAAGTTAATTTACCACATTTGGAATGTCCCTGTCATTTGATTTTGAACATGGAAGCTTGCCCTTCCCTGTTCTAGAATCTAGCTCTGCCTCATGTCCTTCCGGAGCCCCCATCACTCTTGAACATCGGCCCCCACCTTAGGGCCCAAGTTGTCACGGCGTTATAAAAATGTCCGAGCCGGGTGGCCCCAGGGATGGCCCAACTGTCTCATATTCCTTTGGGGAAATTGAGGCCCAGCTCAGAGCAGAAACGTGTGAGATCATGAAACGAGAGAGTGGAGGAGCCCGGGCTGCAGGTCAGAGTGTGCGCCTCCTGGTCGAGGACTCTTTCTTCCTCGTGAACTTGTCCCACTTCTTTTTATCATGCATTTGACCCCTTTCCCCATTAATCTCTCAACTCTCTGAGGGCAGCGAGCCCCTCTTTCTCATTTTAGAGGCTGCACAGCGGCTCCACAGCCAGCAGCTCACGCGTTGGGCCCACGACATGCTCCACGATTTCTTTCCATCTTCTTTAAGACACTCTCCAGCAACAGCAGAGATATAATTGATCCCCCAGAACACACGACGAAGCTTCGATGCAGAGAGTCCGACGGCTTGTCTGGGGACCTCTAGATGCGTGGCTCGTGCGGGAGGACAGAAGACCCCAGCGCAAAATAACAATGCGGACGGCCAAACTGTTTGCTAACAGGGAGCCAAGCTGGGGATCCCTGATGCTCAGAGAAGAGGAGGGGGTTCTCATGGTTCAGTTGCTCTCCTGTGGTTCTCCGCTGCAGGTGCCTGGGCCTTGGTACCGTGTTTTAAAACTGACAGTGCAGGATCCCTGGGTGGCGCAGCGGTTTGGCGCCTGCCTTTGGCTCAGGGCGCGATCCTGGAGACCCGGGATCGAATCCCACGTCGGGCTCCCGGTGCATGGAGCCTGCTTCTCCCTCTGCCTGTGTCTCTGCCTCTCTCTCTCTCTCTGTGTGTGTGTGACTATCATAAATAAATAAATAAATAAATAAATAAATAAATAAAATAAAACTGGCAGTGCTCCGAGGCACGGCTGGGTCAGCAAGGGGGGGGCTTGCCTTTAGCCCCAATTATTGAAGCAAAACTCTAATTCTTCTGGCCCAGCGCCCCTCCTGCCCCCCACCCAACAGGCTTGCGGCCTGCAGACTGCCTGTGGGTTCCTAAGGGAATGCTAGGACCCCAGACAGTGGGGCTGGCCGCCTCTCCCCCGCCCCTTTCCCCCCATTTGGGCGGTTGGGGGGACTGTAGTCGCATCATTTGCATTTAGCAGGGAGACTACACGGCCCTGTCTGTGGCCTCTAGTCTGACTGAATTGCTTTTCTGCTTCATGAGACACACAGCGCACCAGCCCAGCGCTCGCCTCCCTTCTCCACTTCACCAGCCTCGGCGTAACCCACTTGGCTCTCCGTCGCATTTATCATATTGATCGTATAAGAAATAGATCATCAGCAGAATGAAATTACCGAATGCAATGATCTGGGGCATCCTATGGAGCAGATCCATCTTGGGGCGGCCAGGGGGAAAAAAAAGTCCCTTGCTGTGACGTTTTCCAGAGTTGATTTTCATGGCAAATAGACATTTCCATCAGCTGAAGTGCCCAAGAGAGGGAGAGGGAGGGAGAGAGAGGCAAAATAGGAGCCTGATAAGCCTCATAAGGCTCATTCATTAGGAAGGAGACTTCCTTAGCTAGGACTCCCTTGAAATGGATGTTGGAGGCGCCAGTTGTGACAACGTATCCATTTTCTCCAGGCTCTCTCTCATTCTCTAAATCTTGTGTGTGTCTCAGGGGCATGGTTACGGAAAAAGGTGAGGCTCTGCCTTATTGAGGGGCACCTGGGGGCCTCAGTTGAGCGTCTGCCTTTGGCTCAGGGTGTGACCCCGGGGTCCTGGGATCGAGTCCCATACCGGGCTGCCCACAGGGATCCTGCTTCTCCCTCTGCCTGTGTCTCTGCCTCTCCCTGTGTCTCTCAGGAATTAATAAATAAAAGCTTAAAAAACAAAAAAGACTCTCACTTCTTTAGAAGACTGTCAAGGACCTGTTCTAATCTCTTGTAAACACCTGGCCTGAGCCCTGCCCCGTCTTTGTCACCCTGGCCCCAGCCTGTGGCTTTGCAGTGTCAGTGGGAGGGCTAGAGTTTTAACAGCCCTGTTTGTAGGGGACGGTGTGAGACTTGTTTATTAAATTGTTTCTTGAAAACATAAGCTGGGAGCCCCCACCCCTCCCAGACCTACAGCTCCAGACATGACCTCTGCCATAATAAGAACTTTCTCCCTGTCTGGAGACAAGGCTGGTGAGTTCAGCTGAGACTGGAAACCCAAGTGAACAAGGCCCCTGGCAGCCTGCCACCACCTCAGACTGAAGCAGAAACCCACAGTGGGAATGTGGTCCGAGGCCCCGGTCACCCCCTTCCCACTGTGAAATCCATCCCCAGACACTGAGACTCAGTGCTATTGGCTTTGGCAACATTCGTCATGCCAATAAACTCATTGAAATTGAAGAAACCAGAGGGGAAAAGGAGAGCAGAAAATAGGAGGGGGTGAGGAGGGAGAGAGGGAGGACGGCGTACAAAGCACAGCAGGGAAGAGGAGCTGCCCCCAAACCCTCCAGTGAGCTTAATGGGAGAGACGTCACGGATGCCAAATAGCTGAGTTCATGGAGAAGAGAAGGCAGAGGCACGAACAGACCCCCTCCCCACCCCAAGGCCGTCTCTGTCTGCCCCCTGACTCTGCTGAAGCTTCCATACTCATGGAGATGTCTCTGGAAGCCTTCCCGGAAGCAAATGGCCAGAGAAATGCACACGTACAGAGACACACACACTCCACTGTCACCGAGATAAGGAGCGAGAGAAAACACCACAAAATAGATCCACCAGGACTATGGGGAAATAGGAGGGTGTTTAAGCCAGAGGGGACCCCAGCTGGAGCGGGCCGCAGGGCCACTGGGCACAGTCCTCACCCCAAACCTGCTCTGGAGCTGCCTCCGTCCTGAGCAGAATTCCTACAGTTTCATGGTTTTCTAGAGTTAGGGACGCTCCTAGGAACTCGTCCCAGCCAGCTCAGTCTTGTTCTCCCTGCATCGATAGATGACGGTCTCTCCTAGCTTGAAAGACCCCCAGAAATGGTGATCGCCGTGTTCCTCAGCTTGTGTCATCGGAGACACCCTCTCATCGGCTGACCCAGTGGGCTTGGCTGTTGTCCTTGACTGTCACCATGGGGCACAAGGGCGCAGCCCCAGGACCTCGGAGCCCTGCCTGTGGTGGGAAGGGTGACCGCCCCGCTGCTCGCTGGTGTCTCCCGACGAAACAGCTTCGGTCACCTCCTCCTCAGCCTGTCTCCTTCGGACACTGTCTTGACTTCCTGGCAGCCCTGTCTATTCTTAGGGCTCCTCTTCTAGACTCTTCCTTGAGATGGTCTTCCGTGGTTGGTGGAGAGCTCCCTTGTCAGTTAGGTAGCCTGCCTTATTTTGCCACCTGTCTTTCTCTCTGTTTTATAGATCAAATATGGAAAAAAAAAAAAAAGGAACATTTGCTGGGAAAGGACGATGCAGAGGACCATCAGAGGAGGTGATCCAGATTTTAAGTAAGCCAAAGCGAGGGCAGGAGAGAGAGCGCTGACAGAGACAGAAACCATCCCTAGCTGTGACTGTGGCATCTGGTCATCCGAGAATACAGAACGGAGTTTTGGAAGGACTTCTGGGATTTTGGAAAGCTGGGTGGGCTTTGGTTGGGTTAGGTTTTTAGAAGAGGGTGCTAACACAACTAAGAACCATAACTTGAATTTTGGAAGGGGCTCTTTGCTTTTCAAAGAGAGTTTATTTCATAATCATTGGTTACTCTATAGATTTCCAATCAGTGGTCTCATTCGTGTTGCTACTTGTTGTACGACTGGTCAAAAGTGTGGGTTTCCCTAAGCATGGGGAAGCAATGCCCTCTTGGCCGAGGGTGGGTTCCCGGATCCACCTGTGCAAAAGACATCGTGCTACTGAGGGAGGGAGACATCTGATCAGGGACTCTGGGGGCAGTCGGAGGACATGTGTCATGTGTAAGAGGACAACTGTAGTGTTTGCTGGGTTCGAGCCAGCTCAGAGGTTATGTGGGCTCAGAGACTAAATGATATGAAGGGATGGGAAGCAGGATACAGGAGTATTTCCCAATGACTCCACAGGAACTTTTTTTTTTTCTTTTTTTTATCAGCTCTGGCTTAATTTGAGACAAAAGACTGATGCTGTGAGCATGGGATTCCCGCCCTGTCCAGGGCCTGATGGATCCATTCCTCTAATGAAATGCACACAGTTTATTTTACCAACTCTAATTACGTGAAGAATGAGTGTCAGGTTTCTTTATCCTTCTGCCGGCCCTGAATCCAGGCCAACTTCACAAGCCTTACGTGCACTGAAGCTAATGGAGCTTTTATTCCAATGAGTTGAGAGCCAACCCACCTTTGTAGAGAGAAGAATATTTAAAAAAGAGAGAGAGAGAAGAGAGAGAGAGAGGAAAGAAATACTTAATGTTCGTCTAGCGGATGAAAAATTTCACAAGATAAATTAAAGTGTTTTCTGGCTGAACGGAGAAACCAGGGCAGGATGGTGGAGATAATTTTCCCAGGACTCAAAATGATTTATCTTATCTCTGTGTTCTTTAGACAAGAGGTTCCATTTATTTAGTCATTTATTTTATTAGTTTTCTGAAGATTTCCCCCCCACCCCATCATGTCCCCATACCAACACAAGGACTCAGCACTCAGCGTAGGGAACGCGGGATGGGGAAAGGAGCCTGGGATCCAGCCTGCCATTCATTCAGTCACTGATTCATTCCTTTAACACAGCGCTTCAATACTTCAGGCCATGGGCTCGGATGGAAAAGCTTCCTGTCCTCACAAAACTATAATCGAATGGGAGACAGACTCATAATCGAGAAAATATTATTCTCTGTGATAAATGTCAGGCTCTCCGAACCCTCTCTGCCACCCACATACCCCAATAATGGGCTTTGATGAAACCTCGAGAGAGCATCCAGTTTAGTAGTTCTCAAAAGGGGTGATTTTGTTCCCGAGGGGTCATTTGGTGTTTTTGGTTGTCACACTGGGAGAGGGGATGCTCCTGGCATGCACTGGATAGAGGTCAGCGATGCTGCTCAACATCCTACAATGCGCACAACAGCCCTCTCCACCACTATCTTATTTTTCAGCCCCAAATATCAGTAGTGCCACTGTTGGCAAACCTGTATCCTCCTGCCCCACACCAGCTTTGTTCTTAAACCAGGGCTGAAAACCCTCCCGATTCTCTCAAATCTCCCCATTTTATGTGGCTGGTCTCTGCTCAGGCCCTGCTGTACAAGCCTGAGAGAGGGCACTTCCCTCCACTCTGCTCTCATAACTGGAGGTAGAACTGTATTTGAAAGGTAGCACTAGTGAGTGAACTTGATGTTTGTGTGGGATGGTAGAAAGATCTTTAGGAGAGCATCTCAAACAGAGTGGAGTAGATCAAAAATACGATCCTGCCTCCATGCCTCATCTTCCTTTCTTCGTGGGACTCTCTACCACACACACAACGCCTCACTTGTAGAGCTCTTGGCAGTGGGAATAATTTGGGACTAGGTTGAGTCCTTAAATAGTTTCCCTTTTGCATGCCCCAACCATTATCCTGAATGTTTGTAAAAAGACTGCCAAGGCTTTTTCTTCGGATCTTCATGTAACTGTATGTTACGTACCATGGAGTTATTTTTGAGCAATTAAGGCTCCCCATGCCAGATTTTCTCATCATCTACCAAAGGCATAAAGAGGGGGCCTTGTGTCTGGCTTTCCCAGAGAAGCAGATGGCACTTTGGGTACTGGCAGGAGACAGGTGTGAAGTTTCAGGGGCCGGAGGGCTTGTCTGGCATACTATGCAAATTTGGCTCCATTTTGCATCCCTCCCAGGAGCTACAACCAAATGGAGCTTGCTCTTACATCCTGTGTGTGTGTGTGTGTGTGTGTGTCAGAGAGAGAGAGAGAGAGAGAGAGAGAGAGGTGTTGGGAGGAGGGAACCGTGATGAAGGTGTGTGTATGTGTATATCGGGGCAGACAAAACCATCTATGTGTTTTGCAGATGATAATAAAGCAATTCCTAGGTAGTAAGGAAAGCTGTTCCCTTCTTCTGGTCTAAATTGTTCAGGAAAAAAGGAATGGATAAATCTCTCAGGGTAAGCTCTCTCGGAGGACGGTGTCTAATTTCCCTTTCACTTGATTAGCCTCTGAGTCTGCTCACCAAAGGCTACAGTGGCCAGAGTTTTGTTAGTGTCCTGCAGAAATGAAGGCTCCTTCGCTTGCTTGCAGGAGGCCGAGACCTCGGAGTGACTAGCTTCACAGCCCAGAGTCACCGAAGAGGCTCCCCGGAGCAGCGCTGATGAATTCTTCTTACACAAAGACCAGAGGTTAGCCATAGTTGCAATTAGTGATTTGTGTTAATTGGCTTATCCCGGATTACATATACTCTATTTCTCTTCAGTAAGGGCACCGTGTGAAGGTGACCACATGCTAAAGATTTTTCAGGAACAGCTGCAATTTTACATGCTGTTTTCCCCCTCCTTATATTTTCCAAAGTACACTCATACTTGTCAAACCATATGTCCCATTTTTATGTTTTAAAAAATATGTTCCTTGTAACTATCAGATTATTTATTTTGCCATGGAAACACTTCTAGTCCCTGATAACCCAGAAACCAGAAGAAGAAGAAGAAAAGGCCTTACTTCTATTTACTTCACAGATTCGGCCCCAGCTCCACCCAAGCCTATCAATCCTGAGATTCCAGGCTGGAGGATTTCAATATAACTTGCCAGGTAATATCAGTTGTACTTTCTTTCTCTTCAATGAGCAAGACTGACCACACCGCTATTCATTCGTGCCTCTGATGATTCGGGTGTGCTTGCTTTTACTGGAATGCCCTTACATGCCAAGGAGGGGTTATTTGTGGCTCCCCACCGGCTAACACATGTTACCATTTGGGCTACGCAAGGGAATATGCGTAGCTCAGTGGAAACTCTTCCCCATGGTTTGGTTAATACCATACATTTGTGATGAAAATCACTGCATCTCACTGAAGAAGCAACATATTCTTCTTGGGGGCTTTCAGTAAAGATGGAGAATACGTGTTGCGGATGAGAGGAGATATACCATATTGGCCTGGCCTGTGCCATCTGGGAACCTGAAGACTGTTGGCAGAAGGGTCTGCACAGACAGGCCTGCTGGTGTCTCACCAAGGGCTGACACAGTCACATCAGGGCTCACCTGGGGTTCACCTGTCAGTGCTCAATGTCTAGTTGAGTACTCGGCATTGAAGGCCCTCAGATACCACATAAAGGCCAAGTTCTAGGCACCCACATGGAGTGTAGACCACAGAGGCAGCAAAGGCCTTCTCCATCTTTACAGATAGAATTGACTGTGCAAGTGGTTACTTCCTGAGGTAAGGACATAGGTCTTGGGAAAGCCAGCAGAGACACGATTAGATCAATTCACTCCTCAGAAGCCTTCAGTGGTCCATCATCCACTCGAAACTCCTCGGCTCAGCATTCACAGCCCCAAATACTCTGATCCCCACACACTCTGGCGACACTGCCTCCCACTATCCTCACTCACTTGCTCCCTGGGAAGCAGTATGGAAGTATTCCTCATCCTCTGACATGTCCCGAGCGCTCCTAGTCCCATAGAACTCTGCCTCCCTTCACGATTTCCTGTTAAAGTTCCTGTGTCTAGATCTGATACCGGGAGTGGGAGCAGGCCTGGCATGGGGAACAAGTTGGAAAGTGAATGTGAAAGAGTGGAAGATGGTGCCGGTAAGAAAAAAAAAAGGTGCTACAGAACAATTTCATCCAGGTTCTGTTCTAAGCATTCCATATTTAGACTTTCCTTTAATATCTGGAGTGCTCACCATTCCTAAGTGAGTTGGTTTAGTGGGCTAGCATCATCCCCACTCCAAAATGGGGACGACCCTGAGCCCATAGTCTTTGCTTTTTGGCTTTTTGGTTGACTTTTACTGTCCTTGGGAGAACCTACTAGTCCTGTCTGAGTTCCTCCTTGGAATGGAGATATGAGAGGGACAGGGGTTCTGCATGGACACCTAAGTGACCAGCCCCAATGCCATGCTTCCAGGCCCTGCTTAAGTCACACCAACTCTACCAGGAATTCTTGTTCTCCTCGGGAGGAATTAATTTCTCCCTTCCCTTAATCCCATAGCATTGTATTACTTGTGATAAAGTCTCTACTTTAATATGGCTTCTACTTGATCTCCTTGACTGAGAGCTCCATCAGGGCACGAACCCTATCTATTCAGGTTTGTATGTCCTGAGTATTGCTGGACACATAGGAGACCCTAACACATTAATTGAATTACTTGAATTTAACTAATTTGTACAGAGAGCTGGGAACGTTCTAGGTCATGTCATGTGATAGATCTTTGAACTCTGTCCCCAGAGATGGTTTGCGTATGTGTGTGCGTGCATGTGCACAAACTTGTAGGATGGAGGCCCCAGCTGGAAGAGGAATTTGGAACAAAACTTTATGGAGATAAAACCAACTATAGGGATGCCTGGGTGGCTCAGCAGTTGAGCATCTGCCTCCAGCTCATGGCGTGATCTGGAGGTCTGGGATTGAGTCCCACATCAGGCTCCTTGCAGCGAGCCTGCTTCTCTCTCTCTCTCTCTCTCTCTCTCTCTCTCTCTTTCTCTCATGAATAAATAAATAAAATAAAATAAAAAAACAGCTATGACTGGGCCACTTTTCAGGGAGCCTGGGGTTCTGCTTCTCGAGAAACTATTCCAGATTGAGGTATAAGCTTTTTCTTGATTCAGTTGTTGCTTTCCTCCTGGGGGCCTCAGAGTCTGATCACTCTTAGCACAGACAGAAACTTCTCAGGACCATCATGGTAAAGACTGGAGTTCTAGCTGAAGCTCCTTCTGGCACCCCCCCCGCCTTCCCCCTGTGCTCTTGGCACATCTCTCCTGTGTCTCTTTCCCTATCAACTCGTCCCTAAGTCAAGTTTCTCCAAAGACTCCTGGGGCAACAGTACTGAAGGTCCACCGGCCTTTTGATGCCAAAGTGGGCTGTGGCTGCACAGTCTGCCTCTTCCTGGTGAGCTCTGGAGGGCTATGATAGCTCGAGTGTGCCATGGGGAAGGCTGTGAATGTGGACTCTGAGGGATCCTCCTTCATCTCTTGGGCACAATTGTCATGCATTTGACATCTCAAAAATGACATATCTTTATTGAAAACACTTGTATCAGGCACTGTGCTAAAATCTGGGGGGAATAGAGCTGAGATGCAGCCCCTGTTCTGGAGGACCCCTTAGGGGGAGACAGATGCACAGGCAAATAACTGTGGGACAATATAACAAGTGCAATAGTCAACGTGTGAATCAAGACACAAAAGAGGAAGGGTGACCGAACACAGGATGTTTGGTGTTGGAACTAAAATAAATGCATTGCGTGTCCAAAAACAGGGTAGCATTGATATGCAGTTAGAACCAGAAGAAGCATGTTGCTAGCATGGAAAGAGTTTATCTGCAGAAGTATTAACTGGGGAGCTGAAGAACGCCAAGTACTGAGTACGAAGTCAGGTTGAGCCCTGGCTGTGCTATCGAGGACCTGGGTTCGAACCTAACTCACCATGTCCCAGTTGTGAGCCTTGCACAAGTCCCTTATACCTTCTTCAGAACTTCAGTTACTACTTTCCTAATATGGGAACAATAATGCCCACTCTGCAGCATCCATATGGGAGTAAGATTAAGACATGGAAGGAAATGTCCTCTGGAGTCACCACAGTGATACACACATGATAGGTAGCATTTTTATATCATGGGAAGGGAGGGAAAAGAATAGAACCTTGAAGTGTGAGGCAGGTGGGTCCTGTAGACTGGGGTTCCACTGGGAGGAGTTTGTGATTAATGTGGATGCTGAAGTTTCCCAGACGCAATGGGCCTGCAGAGTGTACCGCGTAAACACATCATCCTTGCCTTGGTCTGGGGCGCTCAGAGTTTCCATGCTGTAGAGTTGGCAGTATGGCTGTTGACAGTTTAAGAATGGTTGCCTCTCTTGGAGATTGAGTAGCTGTTGAAAACTAAAGTACAATTTGATTTTTGCTGTCAGATAGAGTTAGACCAGGAGAAATTTTCTGTAAAACACATGTGCAGTTTGGGGATGATTTGTGATCATTGTGGCTTCAGGTTTTACATGTTTTGCACTTGCCATGTTGATGTACAAATTCAATTTCAGTTCTGACACTCAGAAGACACAGAGGCCTAATTGTGCGTCATACTCTTTATTAAACTTGTTTCCTGATGATGCCGAGAGCTTGGAGCTACTGATTTAAATGTGTTCAGGTATTACTGGTAACAATGAATGGAGATACATCCAAGAGGGTTACTTGCCTAGGGTACAAGCTTGCCCTCTGCAGAGCAGGGTGCGTGTGGGTTTGTTGTCAGGCAGAGGAACCCAGCATCCGAGCAGAACTGGGTGGCATGAGGCCCCAAGAGACCAAAGCCATAGAATAGGGGAAGAAAGTCTGAACTTTAAGCAAGTAGAGAAGCAAACAGAGGGTTATTGTACCTGAAGCTTACAATGAAATGAATCAAGAGGTTAAAAGGTGCTAAGATTCATTTTAAGTGTGAGCACAGAGTGTGACATGTGTAAAGGAAAGTAGAAGGGGGAAGGGAGGGGGGATTTAAGCTGTGGGGAACACAGGAAGCATGGGGGGCTTGCTCTCCTTTTAGAGCCACTGCACCTGCAGGGGTGGACCTGACTGCCTGGAATACGGGTGGAGGCGGATCTAGTTCTAGAGAGTGTTTGAAATTTCTCCAGGAGAAGTACATCCTTACACTCAGCATTAGTTCAGCCAATATTTCTTGAGCATCTATTATGCAGAAGTCATTATCCTAGACTTTTGGGATACATCAGTGATGAAGGAACCCCCAAATCCCTGCTGCTGTAAGTTAGCATTCTAATAGGGTATGAAGATAAAGGAAAATAAGTCATAAGCATAATAAACAACTAAAGTATGCAGTATGTTATAAAAGGACCAGTGCTGTGGAGGAAGAAAAGAGAGTTCAGGGTTTGGGGAGAGTATGGGAGTGGGCACGGGATGGGGCCAGATGAACTTTGCATTAGAAAACTAGGGGAAGCCTCTTTGAACAATGACTTGATGTAGTAGGGGAGTGAGCCAAGGAGCCTTCCGAGGAAATATTGGTCAGGTCTGAAAGAATAGCCAGGAGTAAGACTCAACTGGGCGATTTGGTAAGTAAAACATTTGGGCTGGAGGGGAGTGAGTGGGGAACCTGGATAGCAAATCAGTAAGAAATGAGGTCAGAGAAGCTGGGGAAGAGGACAAAGTGCTACAGGGCTTATAGGAAATTATAATAGGGATGTTGGCTTTTACTTTGAGGTCAAGCATTGACTAGTTGGAGCATTCTTTCTTAGGTACAAATGTCCCTAGGACAAATGTGTACCTTGGGTGACCAACTGCTAATTAGGAAAGCATTTGTCAAGGAATGTCCATCTTTGTTGATAGGATGGAACTAGAACTTTCAGAGCTTCCTCCCTGTGCTAAACTGATGAAGAGGAATGGAAAGGTAATCCTGGGATATCTAACCCAAACTCATCTAGCTCACTTGCATTCATATCTCTGGAATGAAAGCGTTGAAGTCCCATTTAGATTTCCTTTCATTATTGATCTGCATATGGCAGGGTGCCTGTTGATGGAATGTTGCCTCTGTAGTCCTCTTGCAACTGTGCTTCTCTCTCCCCTCCCTTTCAGGTCGGGAGGCACTGGAGCACTCCAAGAGGGACGGGGTGAAAAAGCGTGAGCACCAGAGGAAAGAACTGGCAACCAGCCTCTGGCAGTCCCAGGAGCCTAGCAGGTCAGCACCAATCGTGTCTTCCTCCCTCTACCCGAGATGATCTCCACACAGCCAGGGGGAAGAGACAAAGACAAATAAAGGACTTTGGACCTGCTGTTTACTTTCAAGGTGTTGCATTTGGTAGCCTGTCAAAAGATAATTTCCTAGGAGGCTTGATCCAGGAGGACAGAAAATCAAACTTGGGGTTTGTGGGGGGATCTGGATGTCTGGGGGAGGGGGGCAATTGAATCCCCAAATGTTAGTGGCTGGACAGCTCATTCTTAACCCAAGTCTGGAAAAATGTTTTTCTTTTCAAAAAATGTGTTGGAAGCCTCTTGCCTTGCTTATCTAATGTTGTTTTAAGGACAGAAAATGCCAACTACATGTGTGTCTTTAGGAAATTCTGGGAAATGAAATAGAATATTCCAAGTCAAACTTAATGGTTCCAAGTTGAGGCCAGGCATTCTCTTGGGAAATCACCTTGTTCATCTCTTTGAGATTAGGTAGGACTGAATCCCTCCCAAGCTGGAGGGTGTGAGAGCTGTGTGTGTGCACGTGAGCACACGCATCCGCAAGTATATAATAAAGCCATCTCCCAGACTTCCACAGGCTTCCTCACTGGGAAGACTTGCCTCTATCCAAACGAAGCTTCTTTTGCTCATAACCCCTAGTAAGCAGAGTTTCTAATGGAATAAATGCAAAGCAGTAGCTTCAACCTTCCTTCGGATGGGCCTGGCTTCATTATATGGAGTCGAGATAGACGATAGTCTACACACTATTATTTGAGACACTCCTAACCCCATGTATTTCCTCTGTGACCTATTACAGTGCCCCAAATAGCATTACAAGCAATTCATTTCTTTGCTCATTGAAGCCTCATTAAGAGACAGGCTATTAAAATGTAAATATCTGCCAGATAGTAAGCTTCAGGTAATGCCTTTTTGCTCTGTTATGACAGCTAGTTTGGGCTGATGAGATTCTTTAGGGAAGAAGTCTTTGAAATCCTGCAGAGGTGGATTAGAATCTTGGTTCCACTATCTAAGAGCTGTGTGATTTCGGCAACTTCTACAGCATCTCTGTTTTCTCTTCTGAGAAATGGGGGAAAATAATCCTGGCCTTCACTTTTGCCTGAAGATGGAATGAAGAAATGAGAATAACACATTTTCCACAGTGCTTGAAACATAATAAATAAATAACATCAGTATTATGGTTAAGTGCTTTGGGATGGAATCTAGGATGATTGGGGGCAGGGTTACTGGGAGCAGTACCAAAGCTCCCAAGGAAGAAAAGACCTCCATCCTCCAAAACCTTTATTTTATTTCCTTGGCTGGCCCTCCCCAAGAGCCCTGTCTGGAAGGTGTATGCAGGAAAATGAATGAGTAGAGAAGGAAGGATTCAAGTTTTTGTTTCCTCCACGTCCCTCAATTACTGTTCCCTGAACATTACCATTTTTCCTCTCTCCTTACTTTATCATGATTTTCTTGACCTACTACCCAGAGAACACTGAAGAAAGAAACTTGGCTTTTAGCACGAGGATCCCATCACGTGGGCAACGGGGCAACCAGATGCCATTCTGAGTGCTGCATCAGAGTGGGTGAGACTTGGGCCTCATAGCCCTGGCACAGCCCAGACTCCATTGTGCCAAGGCTCATGCTGCGTGATCACGCTGCTTCCTCTTCTGAAGTCTGCTGTATCCACAGATTTAGGAACCAGCTTGATGGAAGAGAGTGGCCACTGGGGAGTTTTGGAGCATCAATCCGTGCATGCCATCTGTGGCTAGCTTTATATAGTGCAGGGGAAAGGGACAGATCGGGATAGAATGGTTGGCTTTGTTTGACTTCGATGGGAGGGAGGGGGGCAGGAGGAGTGAGGATGCTAAAATTGCCTGGGAGTGGGAGATGATCATCCGTTCTCCCCCACTTTTTTCCTCCACTGTGTTGGAACCAAAGTAGCCTCCAGTTTCTCTGGAGAGGAAAGCAGAGGCAGTCACATCTGGCGATCTGATGGTCATAGGAGATAGCGATGTGGGCTTGAACTGGTGGATTGTGAGACAATATAAGAGGTTGCTGTTATTGCTGGATAATAGGGAGAAAGATAAGAGGCAGGATGCTACTGCTGGGGGTCATCAGGTCATCCCCTGTCTCCACAGGTATGAAACAAATCCAGATAGCTGGAGAACACTTGGGTGGAGATCTCTCTTCTTCATGTACTGCAGGAAAAAGGCTGCACTCTGCAGGGCTGTGTTTCAAGGGGATACTTTTACTCGATAATCTTAGGACCATTGGATCTCAGCTCTGCAAATGAAAGTATTAATTCTGTGCCACACAGGAGATAACTACTCTGCCTTTTTGGTCAAGAGATAACCCAAGATAAAGAGTTCCAGGAACATGCTTGAGATCTAGTGGGTAGAACTGAGCATTGCACCTGTCCTGAAATCCCAGCTCTTACATCTCCCTTTCTGAGTGGTTTTCTCCACCACTGGGAGTAGTAATCGCTCTCCCCTCTTCTTCAGGCCAACTGGATACTTCTGCCATCGTACAGGGTACGATGCCCTCCCTATTAGACTGTGAGACCTTTGAGGGCCATGTCTATTCTATTCATCATCATATCTTCTGTACCCTGATCTGTGCCTGAAGGAAAACAAGTGATCTCATCTCAAACCTTCCCCAGGCTTGTAGGGTGGGGAGGGGAGTCCACAGCAGAGGGGCCCCTGGACTTCCATCAAAGTTTAGAGCAGCTCGTGCTAATGACATTTCAGCCTTTCGGGAACATTCTCTCTCTTTCAATAGATTCAGAGTCAGAACTGTTGTTGGTAAATGACCCAGTGAGGTTTCCCTGGAAGGTTATCTTGAAGTTGGAGGGTTCTCTTGGTCTCTACAAGAGAGCCTTCACCAGGATCAGTTTATTCTTTCAACTTTCTAACCCTACTTTGAAAAGAAAGGCTTCACATTAAAAACTTGATGGAAGGGGTTCCCATTCTCAGTCCCTGTTTCTAGAAAGGATGTTACTATTCTTTGAAATATTGCTTTCCTTATGTTTTTCTCCTTTCCAGAAGGATTAGTGAATCTCTAAGTCCTGGCATGTGCCTCATGTTTTAGTAGGTTTCCAAAAAAGATAATTATACTCAAAGTGCAGCAACATCTGTGAAGGTATTCGGTTTCTAGATCAGTATAGGTAAAATCATTCTCTCCTTCCCCATACTTGCTCCTTCTGGAACTATCAACTGGTGCGTCTCGTTGCAAGGAGACATGTGGTTCAATCCAGAAAGAGTAAATTATATCAGTTTGCAATGATGTGTCTTTGGGCCTTTCACAGGAACTCAAGGCTCAGTCAGTATGGAGTAAGAAGCTGGTGTTAGTATGAGGGGAACATGCTCTTAGCTTAGTGCCTTCACATATTACCCTGGTGATCTCGGGCAAGCCCCTTAACCTCTTTAGACCTCAATTTCCTTACCTGCAAGTACTGCGAATAGCAAGTGCTAGAGCCACCTTGCAGCACAATTGGGGATTAAATTTACATGCTTCCCAGGGGCACCAGGGTGGCTCAGTTGGTTAAATGGCTGACTCTTGGTTTTGGGTCAGATCAAGATTTCAGGGTC
This sequence comes from Canis aureus, assembly GCF_053574225.1. NCBI lineage: Eukaryota > Metazoa > Chordata > Mammalia > Carnivora > Canidae > Canis > Canis aureus. The sequence goes on along the minus strand of NC_135616.1, from coordinate 74,037,015 downwards.
CTGGGATTGAGCCCAGTGTTGGGCTCTGGGCTTCTGCTCTCTATCCCCCACTCTCTCTCTATCTCAAATAATTAAAAAAACATTTAAAAAACACTTGAAAAAGATTTAGATGCTTCCCATAAACCTGGTTAATGCTCCAACAGAGAGGGGACAGTGTGTTACTTAGGAGGCAGTGTGCAATGGTGTACCCTACATGGGTTTGGATTAATTCGTTCAGCCATAAGCTTGGA